>NW_012121154.1:11307403-11354418 GCF_000951035.1 Colobus angolensis palliatus
TTTTGAGGTGGAGTCACCCAGGCTGGAGTGCAGTGGTATGATCTTGGCTCACTGCAACCTCTGCCTCCTGGTTTCAAGTGATTCTCAGGCCTCAGTCAACTGAATTACAGGCATGCGTCACCACGCCTGGCTAGTTTTTGTATTTTTAGAAAAGACAGCATTTCGCCATATTGGCCAGGTGGGTCTCGAACTCCTAACCTCAAGCGATTCACCCACCTCGGCCTCCCAAAGTGCTGGGATTACAGGCTTGAGCCACCGCGCCCGGCCGACTTTAAAGCATCTATTGTTACAAAACGTTTTTCTTTTGCATATTGTGTACAAATATGTTAAAAATAGAATCATAATTTTGCTGTAATCTCTGTATCAACAACCAATATCACTCTGTAAAGCCATGACTCCTTTAATGAAGTATGGGGTTTTAAATTCATTGCCCTACAAACCATGGGTATCTAGATAACAAATATCAAATATTTGTCTTCTTTATCAAAGCTGTGGTTGAAGGATAGGAATCAATAGCAGAGTATCCTTTATCCACATTATATTTCAGCAAGATTTGACTCACAATGTCTTTAATTATTTTAAAGTTGCCCCCACACTCTCTTTTAAGACAGTGACATATATTTCTGTGCCTTCCGGGATGTCATTTTCCTTGACAAGTCTTCAGTTATTTTTAAGTTTGTGACTAAACCTTGTGTGAACCCCATTTCCCCCCAGGAATACTTTTCTGTGCTTTAAATGTGCATACTTTGGGTCTTCAAAACCATAACTAGAAGTTCTATGATCCCCCATCTCTACAATAAAATGTATGTATGTTCATAAAAGTGTAGGCTACTCACTTCCAAGAAACATACTGAATATTTTATTACCAAAAGTAAGCAACCTATTGATAAAATTACACATTCATGTTGGGTCAATTCTATATTTCAGAGATGAAAGATGTGGATTACTCAAATCTCTTTAGTGTATAATTTGCCATGGTTAGTGTTAAAGTAGGTATAACAAGTCCTGGTCTATTTTTCATGGGTTTCAAGAATGAAGACATCTGTGGATAGGGTATCACCAAACAAAGGGCAAGTACATTAAAATTACGATTTTTTATGTGAAAAATATAACCTCATACATAAAAATGATACAATTGTAAAATAAATGTTTTATTATTTCAAACACTTTCAGAAAACTTGGTACAATGTTTCATCAGGAAGTTTAGCAAAGTTATTACTTTATGTCTACATAAGAAGTGTAAGCTAAGAATGGCACAAATATTTAAGATGATTTTCATTTCCTTTCCTTTTCATCATTTGCTCTTTCTTTAAAAGGGATATCTAAAGGCTTCCATCAGTTAATAAAAAAAGGAAAAAAACCAGACTGTTCTGAAAATCTAGTTTGGAAAGTTAGTGTTATATTGTAAATGAAAAAGAAAAAATGAATTATAGAATTATTTTTTATCATTCTTTAATCTGTTAATTCAAATATGAATAACTGTCTACTTACAAAATTTGGCTTGTCTATTATTTGCTTTCTTTGCTAGATCAGTGTACCCAGACATTTCCACAAAGCCAAACACGATTTCATATGCTGAAAAGTAATCATAGAATTTTCTTAAAAAACCCTTATTGCAGCTTATCTATGAAGTACCAGCCTGATGAAAATAGGTATGAAAACAATAGCTCTGAAGTAGAGTAATGCTACAAGATATTGAATAGTACGTGCACACACACTCACACATATACACTGTGTATGTTTACTTTTCAAAGCACTGATTTGAAGGTATTTGTTTTCAGATTTAAGTTTAAGAAGCCAAAAAGCACTAAAATCTTTTAAAAGTCATTCTGGAATTGTGTATCTATGGACACAAGTTAGAAATGGAAGAGAACCTATGCGATTTCCACACCTCTAGTTAGCTCTATAAATAGAGCCAATTCTAAGTCAACTTGATTCTTTCCTTGCTCAATGCACTTAAAAGATGAGAGGTCTTGAAGTTGCCTCCCCATTCCTCTCCCAGAAGTACCATTTACTGAATGCCTCTCTGTGCTAGGTTTAGAGAGGCAGGAGAGGGGAAAAGTTGAGAGCATAGAAACCTTGTCTGCCTATGTTTAGATCCTTGCTCACTGCCAAGGAGTTGTGGAATCTTGGGCAGGTTACTCTATCATTCTGTTCCTCAGTTTCCTTTCCAGGAAAACGAGGATGACAATAATAGAGTAGCTGTGAAGAGTAAATGAGTGTATGGCACACAGTGTTGTACATGTTGGCTATTATTATTATTCCCATTTTAAAGATAAAGGAACCAAGACTCAGGAAATTTTTTTAAGAGACAGGGTCTTGCTCTGTCACCTAGGCTGGGGTGCACTGGTATGATCACAGCTCACAGCAGCCTCACTTTCCAGGCTCAAGCAATGCTCCCACCTCAGCCTCCTGAGTAGCTGGAATTACAGGCACACGTCACTATGCCCAGTAAGACTCAGTAGATTTAAGTGACTTCCCAAGGATAACAGGACTAGTGAGTGGCATCTGCACACAGGTTCCACTATGCTGTCTGCTGGCTTCCTCCCCACATTACTAAATAGTAGTACCTTAGTTCTGGGAAGACACATTCCTGATCCATTAGAAACCCTGTCCAAATCCAATTACAGAATGCAAACCATCCGAGAATGAACAGGAAGAAAGCCCTTCCTATAAGACACAAGCTTAGGCTCTCTGTCTTTTTCTCCAAATGCCTAAATTTTTCATCACTTATTATTTACCCTTTGTCCTCAGACACATCTCTGAGTTAGATATAGAAATGAGTGAGACATTTCTAAGTCAAACGCTGTTCCCCAAAGTTATACTTGGGTCTGTGTGACCACTGAGTTTGACAATATAGCATCCTTTTCAAAGAGCTATGCAGACTCTGCCTTGCCTATCTGTAATGGAAGCTCTCTGATCTGCTGGTCCAAAGCTTATCTCTGCTGTCTTCTCTTCTAACACTGAATACTCTCCCTCCCTGCCTAACAGCTGCATGGTGGTAGATAATCACTTCCCACTGCCTGCCCCCAGCCTCTCCTCAAAGTAATGGCAACATGCTGGCTACCTGTCCAGAACCATATTCTGCCTCACCACCTGGTGCCTGCTCCTGTGACCTGCTCTCCTGTGTGTTTAATTCACAACCCAACTTCCAGTTTAGGAGTCAGATTTTACACATATGCAGGCCACAGAAACTCAAAGAGGAGGAGGCTTTAGAGATACAAATCCAAGCCACAGAGGAGACTAAAAAGAGCCTCAACAAGGTTTTCTTTAAAATAAAACAAAAATGAACTATCACCAGGTCCTAAATGCTACCTCCAAAATTCTCAAGCCTGTCTGTCTCTTCTCTCTCATCACTGCCAAAGAAATGCCCAGTTGACCTATCTAGGAAGTTTACTACAATACCAAAATTACTACTTAGCACCATGGTTCAGATTTCTGCCTACCCTCATACTCAAAAAACAGAGAAAGAGAGAGATTCTGGACAAACTAATAACAGCTAACATTTGCTAAGCATTTAATGATGCAGGCAAAGTTCTGAGTGTTTTACAAATATTAACAAATTTTTTCATGAAAAACCCTGAGAAGTGTTATTCTTATTCTTGTTTTATAGAAGCTTAAAGGAGTTAAGTTGTCCATGTCACTAGTGACTTCAGTGACTAATAGTCACAAGGGATTCAGCCCTGTCAATTTTTAGTGGTGTGATCTTGAACAAGTTACTTAAACTCTCTAAGTCCCAGGATCATTATTTTGTTATATATAGATAATAAGATCTACTCAATAGAACTGTGGGAATGATTAAGTAAAATAATTCATATTGTGAGGATTAAATGCTAAATTGCATATAAAGTGATTAGGATAATGTTCATTACATGTTGAAATTTTATTTGCAGAATTAAAGAATGTATCTCAGTCCTTCTCTGTTTCTACTGCACCCAGACAAAATGTTCATTTAAATAGGTAAAGGAGCTGGAGATCACTCATGCTGAGCATGAAACCCCAGCCAAAGGAATGAACAAGAGGCATGGTAACCCTTGTCTAACTCCAGAAAACCCTCTGCATGTAGAAACAGGATCTGATTATTTTAACTCTACATCCAGACTGGCTAACCTAAAAGAATTATCCATAGCAATGTTTTGTCTGAATAACCTGTGACTGCTGCCATACAGAAACAGCTCTGGGTAGAACTGTTTTATCAAATATTTTGTTCTTTTTTTTTTTTTTTTTTTGAGGTGGAGTCACCCAGGCTGGAGTGCAGTGGTATGATCTTGGCTCACTGCAACCTCTGCCTCCTGGTTTCAAGTGATTCTCAGGCCTCAGTCAACTGAATTACAGGCATGCGTCACCACGCCTGGCTAGTTTTTGTATTTTTAGAAAAGACAGCATTTCGCCATATTGGCCAGGTGGGTCTCGAACTCCTAACCTCAAGCGATTCACCCACCTCGGCCTCCCAAAGTGCTGGGATTACAGGCATAAGCCACGGCACCCGGCTCACTCTCAACATTGCAGTTGACCACTGTAGCCCATACTGGCTGCTGTCATATCTGCAAGTGATCTGTCACCCATTTAGTTGATGATAGTGTTCTCAATCTGTTTTTCAACATCATCCATCTAAAAAGCCTTTTTAGACATTCTCCTAATTTTTCCCATGTAATTTTTTTAATGATATAATATCATTAAAGTCTCAGGATATAAAACAAATGTGTAAAAATCACAAGCATTCCTATACACCAATAATAGACAAACAGCCAAATCGTGAGTGAACTCTCATTCACAATTGCTACAAAGAGAATAAAATACCTAGGAATACAACTTACAAGGGATGTGAAGGACCTCTTCAAGGAGAACTACAAACGGTTGTTCAACAAAATAAGAGAGGACACAAACAAATGGAAAAACATTCTATGCTCATGGATAAAAGAATCAATTCGTGAAAATAGCCATACTGCCCAAACATTCCATGCTCATGTATAGGAAAGAATCAATATCATGAAAATGGCCAAACTGCCTGAAGTAATTTATAGATTCAAAGCTATTCCCATCAAGCTACCATTGACTTTCTTCACAGAATTAGAAAAAAACTACTTTAAATTTCATATGGAACCAAAAAAGACCCCGTATAGCTAAGACAATCCTAAGCAAAAAGAACGAAGCTGGAGGCATCACGCTACCTGACTTCAAACTATACTACAAGGCTACAGTAACCAAAACAGCATGGTACTAGTACCAAAACAGACATACAGACCAATGGAACAGAACAGAGGCCTCAGAAATAATGCCACACATCTACAACCATCTGATCTTTGACAAACGTGACAAAAACAAGCAACGGGGAAGTGATTCCCTACTTAATAAATGGTGTTGGGAAAACTGGCTAGCCATATGCAGAAAACTGAAACTGGACCCCTTCCTTACACTTTATACAAAAATTAACTCAAGATGGATTAAAGACTTAAACATAAGACCTAAAACCATAAAAATTCTAGAAGAAAACTTAGGCAATACCACTCAGGACATAGGCATGGGCAAGGACTACAAGACTAAAACACCAAAAGCGATGGCAACAAAAGCCAAAATTGACAAAAGGGATCTAATCAAACTAAAGAGCTTCTGCACAGCAAAAGAAACTATCATTAGAGTGAACAGACAACCCACAGAATGGGAGAAAATTTTTGCAATCTACCCATCTGACAAAGGGCTAATATACAGAATCTACAAGGAACTTAAATTTACAAGAAAAATACAACCCCATCAACAAGTGGACAAAGGATATGAACAGACATTTCTCAAAAGAAGACATTTATGTGGCCAACAAACATACGAAAAAAAGCTCATCATCACTGGTCATTAGAGAAATGCATATCAAAGCCATCTCAGGCCAGTTAGAATGGCAATCATTAAAGAGCAAGGAAACAACAGAACCAGGAGAGGATGTGGAGAAATAGGAATGCTTTTACACTGTTGGTGGGAGTGCAAATTAGTGGCAATTCCTCAAAGATCTAGAACCAGAAATACCATTTGACTCAGCAATCCCATCACTGGGTATATACCCAAAGGATTATAAATCATTCTACTATAAAGACACACGCACATGTATGTTTATTGTGGCACTATTCACAATAGCAAAGACTTGGAACCAACCCAAATGTCCATCAATGATAGACTGGATAAAGAAAATGTGGCACATATATACCTGGAATACTACGCAGCCATAAAAGGATGAGTTCATGTCCTTTGCAGGGACATGGATGAAGCTGGAAACCATCATTCTGAGCAAACTAACACAAGAACAGAAAACCAAGCACCGCATGTTCTCACTCATAAGTGAGAGTTGAACAATGAGAACACACAGACACAGGGAGGGGAACATCACACACCAGGGCCTGCCAGGGGGTGGGAGGCTAGGGGAGGGATAGCATTAGGAGAAATACCTAATGTAGATGATGGGTTGATGGGTGCAGCAAACCACCAATGCACGTGTACACCTATGTAACAAATCTGCACGTTCTGCACATGTACCCCATAACTTAAAGTATAATAACAAAAAAAGATATATCATGTAACTGACCAATAGGTCAAATTGGGCATTTCTTTGGCAGAGAGGAGAGAGGAGAAGAGACAGGCTTGAGAATATTGGAGGTAGTTTTTAGGACCTGGTGATAGTTTATTTTTGTTTTGTGTTAAAGAAAGCCTTGTTGAGGCTCTTTTTAGTCTCCTACATGGCATGTATTTTTATCTCTAAAGCAACCTCTTCTTTGAGTTTCTGTAGCCTGAATATGTGTAAAATCTGACTCCTAAACTGGAAGTTGGGTTGTGAATTAAACACACAAGAGAGCAGGTCACAGGAGCAGGAACCAGGTGTTAAGGCAGAATATGGTTCTAGACAGGCAGCTAGCACATTGCCGTTAGTTTCATTTAGCCAAAATAAATAAATAAATAAAAATAAATAAAATATTTGATAAAACATTTCTACCTGGAGCTGTTTGTATATTGCAGCAGTCACAGGTTATTTAGATATAACATTGCTAGGGATAATTCTTTTAGGTCAGCCAATCTGGAGGTACAGTTAAAATAATCAGATCCTGTTTCTACATACAGAGGCTTTCTAGAGTTAGACAAGGATTACCATGCCTCTTGTTCGTCACTTCTACTGGGGTTTCATGCTCAGCATGGGTGATCTCCAGATCATTTACCTATTTAAATGGAGATTTTGTTCGAGTGCAGGAGAAACAGAGGACTGAGATATATTCTTTAATTCTACAAATAAAACTTCAACATTTAATGAATTGAAGCCCAGGGTATGGCTATTGACATTTTCAGTTGAAAAGCACAGAATATAACCTAATTGAAGGGATTTTAAGATATATAGCTTTTCTGGGGGGCCTGGAGAAGTAAACTTGGGCATTGCCCAGCAAAGGGTCATGTCCACCCCACCATGGGACAGGTCCAACATCAAAACAACAGGTTCTTTCAACCAAATCAACAGAGCTGTCACCTCAGCTATTCCTCCAAAATAAGAATCTTCACTTGATAGGATACTGATCTCGCTATACTGGGTTCCCAGGTCACAATGGCATTCTTGGTCCCCAGGCACTCTTCGATATCCAGTCTCATGAGGCTGAGTCTTATAGGTGTAAACTAGGTGACACGCCTTCACCCCAGAAAGGAAGGAACTATGGGAATTGTATTTTGGGAAGACTATATTCACAATGTGGGAAACTATATAAAAATGTTGGGCAATCATGGATGGTACATGCCCATAGGGGGCAAGTTCAAAATCTACAAAATTTTGGACTTATTGATCCAAAAGTAGCTAAAATAACTGATAGTTTTAAAAAATTATGGTCTTTAGGACTATTTTCATGAACCTATACTTTGCACACCTTACCTCTTACCTTGAATGAGCATTCCGCAATGGGAAAGATATTATTTATCACAGTCAATCTACTTGATGAACAGCAGCAAAAGTTCCCCATACCCTACCTGGGACAGCCTAACAGACTTCCCACAGCCTGCCAGGTGTGACAGGGTCACATCATGTCAGACGATGTGATGGTGCTGTCTGACCCCAGATGATGGGATTATGGACTAAATGTCAGATCCTTTTAACAATCACAGTTCCTGCTAAACAATGAACATTAATGAGTTTGCATAATATTTATAATCTCAGTAAGAAAAATGCTATCATGTCTGGGAGTAATTATTGACTACTTTTCCCACTCAATCAATCAACAAGGAGTCATTATTGATTACTTTCCCCACTCCAGTCAACCAATCACCAAGTCTTTCTTATGATATCTTAAGAATTTTTTCAACAGAGTCTTCTCTTGCCTATCCTTCTCACCATTGCATTAATTCAGGCTTTCATTACCTCCTTTTTGACCACTGCCAACAGCTTCCTAATTGGTCTCTGAGTTCAGTTTTGTTTCCTCAGGGAAACTCCCAATGCAGCTATCTTTCTAAAATGCAAATATAATTTTACCATTCTACTGATACTCACATTTATAGATGTAGGTCTAAATTTCCTCAATGTGACACCCTGCGTATCCCCTACCTACATCTCTGGGCTTATCTACCATGACCCTTCTTCAAACTTCATACTCTGTCAAGACGAGACTGTATATAGTTGTAAGTACACGTCTCTCTTTTTGCTACTGCTCTCTGCACAGAACTGGGGTCAGCAAACTGTGGAACACACGTCAAACCTGGGCCACAACCTATATTTACAACCCTTGAGGTGAAGATGGTTTTATATCTTAAAAATTTGTAAAACACAAAGAATATGCAACAGGGACCTACCACATATAACCTGAAAAGCCTAAAATATTTACTATCTGGCCATTTACAGAAAAAGTTTTTCAACTCCTGACCAAAACTGTCTTCTTCCTCTCTGTTTTGGTGAAACTCCTACTTATCACTTAATAAAATGTATGAAATCATAAATCATCTCTTTCAAGAAAATTTCCTATGCAACTCCTTTCTGTACCCAAGATTAATGTTAGGAACATCTGCATAATCTCATAATACCAAGTGAATGGTTCTATCATTGAACATATCAACTGCATTAGAGAGAGTTTTATCTTCCCAATGATGATTATGTGTTATGACTTTTTCTATCCACAAAATACATTATAGGTTCATAACAAATGTCAATGAAATAAACTGTTGTTGAAAAGACATTACAATTTATATGAGAGGACCCACAGACGCTCTGAAGGAAGTGGACTGCTCCTGCACGACCCGGGAGAAACCCCAAATACTGTGAGTGACCCAACTGTGGAAGTGGGAAAGGGAGACCCTCCGCTCCCTAACATACACCCCCAGTGGAGAAGCTGAAGGTCTGTTTGTGGGAGAAGTTTCCAACTTTGCCTAGAGCTGAGTCAAGTTAAAATGCCAAGCTGAGTGAAATACAGGGGTAGGGGAAGCAGCAGAAAAGCCCTAGGAGCTTGCTGGGTTGCCAGGTGGCCCATTCCTGCCTGGCACCACAGGGATCCATCAAGAGGGTGGCCAGAGGAGCAGAAGGTCAAATTCCACAGGCAGAAGGAATCCTCCAGCTGAACTTTGTAACAATTTGAATGGGGCGAGAAGCCTCCTGGCCAGAACTCAGGGGAGGGCATGAATCAGGCATGCAGACTTCATAGACGGGGGAAGAACCAATGCCCCTTTCTTTCGCAGCTGGGAGGCATTTCTCAAAAGAAGATATACAAATGGCCAGCAAACATGAAAAAATGCTCAACGTCACTAATGATCACGGAAATGCAAATCAAAACCACAATGTGATACCACCTTACTCCTGCAAGAATGGCCATAAAAAATCAAAACACAGTAGATGTGGTCATGGATGCAGTGTACAGGGAACGCTTCTACACTGCAGGTGGGAATGTAAACTAGTACAGCCACTATGGAAAACAGTGCAGAGATTCCTTAAGGAACTAACAGCAGAACTGCCACTTGATCCAGCAATCCCAGTCTACCAGAGGAAAAGAAGTCATTATTCAAAAAAGATACTTGCACAGGCATATTTATTGCAGAACAATTCATAATTGCAAAATCGTGAAACCAACCCAAATGCCCATCAACAAGTGGATAAAGCAACGGTGATGTACATGTATATATGATGGAGTACTACACAGCCATAATAAGGAATGAACTAACAGCATTTGCAGTGACCTGGGTGAGGTTGGAGACTATTATTCTAAATGAAATAACTCAGGAATGGAAAAAGCAAACATCGTATGTTTTCACTGATATGCGGGAGCTAAACTATGAGGATGCAAAGGCAAAAGAATGATGCAATGGACTTTGGGGCCTTGGGGGGAAGAATTGGGGGGGGTAAGGGATAAAAGACTACAAATATGATGCAATGTATACTGCCAGGTGATGGGTGCACCAAAATCTCACAAATCACCACTAAAGAACTTACTCATGTAACAAAATACCACCTGTACCCCAATAATTTATGGAAAAATAAATAAATCCCCCCAAAACAGAAAAACAATTTACGTTATATGCAAGGAAGCAAAGTAAATGGAAGGAGCTCTCCGTGGTACTGAAGTCTTTGCTACAGCTTCTTCTTGTGGGGTGCCCAGAAACTTACTGTTTGCAGTTCCTCAATTACCTTCACCAGCCCCTATCAATGCTTTTTCTGCCACTCTTCAGTCAACTTCCTGTAGGGTCCTAACTAATTATTGCCCAACCTGCATTCTTTTCCAGGCGACATACCTACCTCTTGGTCAAGGCATTTATTGCTCACCAATTAGCTGTATGCTCTTACACATTATCCAGTTCCTTTGCAGTTCAAGTAGGCATTAATCAATCGGATATTAGCAGAAATGAAGTATACTATTCCCTAGTTGAAACACGGAATAGAAAACACGAGCCCTCTGTGTTCTTTATTCCTTTGTCTTGATGATAACAGAGGCTACATGCTGAGATGGCACAGCCACAACAAGGAAATAGTTAGGCTGCTGAGTCCCTGTATAAAGGACAACTATGTAAGATTGTTGAGTTAAACTGAGGTTTGGGAGTTAATTTGCTACCACAGCAAGACAGGACTTACCTGAGTAAAACACCTTTTGAATATAACACTTATCACAGTCCATTTACTTCTACTTACTTTACTAAATTATAAGTTTTTGGAGAAGTGTTTTGGTCTTAGTGATTCTGAAGATCATCACTCAATTGCTAAACAAATGAATAGATTTCTAAGTCTGTTTTTCTCTTCTCCATATTTCATACCCTCAAACAGAACAAACTATTTTTTTCCCAACAGTCAGAGAAAACCTGTAACGAATACAAGGTGTATAGTAGTAGTCAAGAACAAAGATTGTGGAGCCAAATTACCTGTGTTCACATCCATTTCTGTCATATACTAGCTATGTCCTTGGTAAATTATATGTAAACTCTCTACGCTTCCCTTTTCTCACAAGTGAAATATAGAAGACAACACTTCACTGGGTTACATAATCGATGTATGTAAAGTGTCTAGAAAGTACTATGTAAATGTTGACTATTACTATATTGCTAAAACTTTTTAGGAGTCCTAAATTTCTATCTATGTCCTTAATGACTGACAAAATCAATGACTTTTATTTTTCTGGCAAAGAAACTTCATTCAGTAACTCACCTTTGTTTTTGTTTTTTTTGTTTTTAAATGGAATACATTAAATAACATTAAATCATGTATAATACCAAAAAGAGTTCAAATGTGTATCACATTACAATTATTTCAAGAACTTTATTATATATTCATAGCAGATTACATACCATAAGAAAACATCAACAGTTAATTAATTCTGATGATAAAATATATTTCATCATGTTTGCAGTTTTTGTAATTCCAATAGTGCCTAGACAAGAGAAATAACAATACTTTTTAAAAAGACAAACCACAGGAAGAATTACTTTTCACATGATGTATACTACTACTTTCATTTAAGTTTTATTAAAATTCACACTCCACTGAGGCAATAATTTGAGTAATTTGGATCAGAAAACTGATTGTTTCATACCCCTTGAGGCTAAATGGTTATAAATGTAGTCTCAGGAATTCTGAAGTTCCCTCATATTTAAAATAGATTGGAGGGAAAACAGACAAACTGTAGCTCTCTAAAAATTGCTATAATCTATTAACTTGAAATTAGAGCACATTGGATTGACTAAAAAATGATATTGAGATTATTTCAATACACATTCACTTGAAAGATCACAAAGAAAAGATTCTTAAATATTCGGGTTATTTGTTAAAAGGTAAATTTAATTTTGTTTCTCCCCTGTAGCTTTCATTTATTTATAATAAATCACAGGTGATGTTGTGAACCCTTTGATATTGCTTTTTCATTCAAATTCTATCATTCCAAGCATCAATCTGAATGATTATATTTCTACCATATGGCTTCTTTTAGGCTTTATGTAGAAGATATTGTCTTTAATGTGAATTTGCAATCATACATTGCTTCTTATATTATTGGCAAACCTGACATCATTTCCAGTTTGTATTATTCAAGAGAAACACATTTATTTTTAAATTTGGAATTATTTCACCTACAGTTTCTGACTGAAAAGAACATCATTCTCAGCAAACAATTGCAAATAATTTTTTAAAAAATTCATTTATATACCTCTATAGTTGCAAATAAAATGAGAATTTTTAAATTTTAATGTCAAATTTATATCTCATAATATACAAAATGTCTGAACATGAGTTTATTATATAATTCATAAATTATATATGGGATGCCCGTAATCCCAGTAAATAGACAAAGATGTAATTATACATGCATGATAAAAAAAAAGTTTACTAATAGAGTAACCCAGTAAACAATGACTACCATATCCAAAGTTACAGCTAAGTGGGAGGAATAAGTGTCCTGTAGCACAGTTGAGTGAATATGGTTAACCATAATTTAGTGTATATTTTCAAAAAGCTAGAAGAAAGGATTTTCAATGTTTTGCAATGTGTTTGCAACACAAATAAATGATAAATGTTTAAGGTGATGGATATGTGAATTACCCCGATTAGATCACTACACATTGTATATATGTATCGAAATATCACTCTGTATTCCATAAATATACACAATTATTATGTGTCACTAAAAAAAGGAAAAATTCATTATTTTTGAAAGTTAATGCTTATGTAGATTCACCAACCTGTTTGCTATTATCGATTCATCTGTTGTAGTCCTTGCTGAAGCACATATTTTAGAGGTTGTTTCAGTCTTGGTGAGAAAATGACTTTAGTCACCATTACTCATAAATGATCGTTTGGTTAGGTAAAACACTGAGATGATGTTTATCTTCCCTGGTACTTTAAAGTCACGATTGAATTATATTCTGAACTTTTTCTGTTTCTGACCAAACGTAGGCTGCTAATCTAGCTGTCATCTCTTTGCTGGCAGTCTTTCTTCTTTTTTCTGATTGCTTTTCTAAAGTATTTTTATTGAGGTATAACATGCATATAATAAAGTGCATAAAATCTTGAAAAAATTGGCTACAATTGCTTTAGAAACTTCATCAGGTCAGGGATGAGTTAAGGGATTAAGAGATTTAGTATGAAGAAAAATCATCTCCCTTGGGACTTTCTGAGATGAGGGAACCATCAGATTCTTAATTTATCCTCTTGTGGTCAGAAAGGAGATACCAAGTATAATAGTCATGGGAATAAGAACACAAAAGGCCTTGATTTGAGTCTACTGCAGTACCCTTCAAGGGAACAAAGAACATGTCAGGAGGAACATATCCGCCTGAAATTGGCAGAATGTGTCTCCCTGGTCTGTCGTGGAATTGTGATCTAGCCTGAGGATTCTGGATTTCTGCCAAAAAGGGCTAAAGATGCCCTGAGGGCTGAAGACAATGAAACACTAGTGCACAAATACCAGTAACGCAAAGAACACTACTATAAGTTTCATAAAAGAAGTATGAATTATTTTGTGAGACCAAAGAGATGGCAAATGCATCTACTTAAGAGGGAGAGTTAATGTATAGCAGCACTTGAATGTAAAGAATCAAATGAATGTATCCAATGAATATACTAAAATGAATGTATAGAACTGAATGTACAATATAATTTGAATATACAGTATTTGGTGTACAGACTCTATTATAGCAGTATTTGAAACAGGTCTTGAAAGAGGGGTAAAATTCTCTTGGGAGGTTTGTTGCAAAAGGAACAGCATGCTTGAAGTGGAAAAGTGCTGGTTGCATCCAGAGAACTAACAGGAAGAGTGATGTGGCCGAAATACAGTGGTGTGCGCAGGCAGCGCAGTGTAGAAAACACTGGAAAGGCAAGTGAAGTCAGAAAGGGAGGCCATCCATTGAGTCACTAAAGAATGTGTGCCACTGCAGACACAATGGGGAGTGACGACTGGAAATGTGTGTGTGTGTGTGTGTGTGTGTGTGTGTGTGTAAGAAAGTACTAAAATAGTGGTGGCATCTAAAATGAATGGGTGCAGATCAGGAGAGCACCAAGGAACATGCCTGGAAGATCCCTGCAAGAGGCCAGGCAAGGCATGAAAGGGCAAGGATTCTACTGTTAAGAGGAGAGGCAGAAAGGATTTTGATTTGAATTCCTTGCTGTATGTCATTTATTAGTTTTCTGTAACAACTTACTATACAGTGAGTGGCTTAAAGGAACACAAATGTATTGTCTCACGGTTCTGGAGGCTAGGAGTCCAACATCAAGGTGTCAACAGGGTTAGCTCTTTCCGAAGGCCCTAAGGGAGGATCTGTCCTGAGCCTCTCTCCTAGCTTCTGGCAGCCTCAGGCATTCCTGAGCTTCTCCATCTTAACGTGGCATTCTCCCTGTATATCTGTATCCAATATGACACCAATCACATTGGATTAGGAGCCCACCCTACTCCAGTATAACCTCATCTTCACTTAACTAATTATCTCTGCAATGACCCTATTTTCAATTAAGGTCTCACTGTGAAGTACTAGGGGTCAGGACTTCAACACAGTATTTTGCGGGGGATACAAGTCAACCCACAACATGCCTCAAGGGAATGAAGAAGAACCCAAGGAACTGCAGTGTTCCTACCCAGAAACACAAGTTTTTGATGGTGAAAGCATGAGTGGTGTTCTGGGAATCAGAGTTGGGTAGAAGGGCTATTCCTTATGAAGATGCTATCAAATAAGGATAACTCATTTTCTAAATACTGTTTGATTCTACCATTCAAACTTGCCTAAAATACAAGGTATAATAGAATGTAATGAGACATAAAATGGGGGAGGGGCAAACTGGAAGACTAGACAGCAGCGGGTTGGGGGAGGGAAATTTACATCACAAAGCAAATATGGGCCAAGCGCAGTGGCTGACACTTGTAATCCCAGCACTTTGGGAGGCTGAGGCAGATGGATCACCTGAGTCTGAGACCAGCCTGACCAACATGGTGAAACTCCACCCCTATTAAATACAAAAAATTAGCCGTGTGTGGTGGTGCATGCCTGTAATCCCGGCTACTTGGGAGGCTGAGGCAGGAGAATCGCTTGAACCCGGGAAGCGGAGATTGCAGTGAGCTGAGATTACCCCCATTGAACTCCAGCCTGGGCAACAAGAGTGAAAGTCCGTCTCAGAAAAAAAAAAAAAAAAGGCAAATATGTTGACAAAAATATCTAGAAAAAAATTCTAGCTTTGCAATTGGAAATTGTACATAGGAGTAAGCATGACTTTTTCAATTAAGCATGACTTTGCCTTTAAAGAGAGAACAGTGCTGCAGGACACTTACTCCTCCTCCCATTTAGCTGGAACTTTGTATTTGGTGGCCAAATATTTTTTACTAGATTCTTCTATTAGCAAATGTTTTTTATCATGCATGCATAATTATATATTTGTCTATTTAGGTACTTTTAATTTGAATATGTTCCTGTTCTAACCTGTCATCACCCATACTTTAAAAAATAAATATTGAAAATCACTGGCTAAGGTAAACTCTGAAAGAACATATAAACATTTACAATATAATGATCATTAAATGTGTCATTTAAAGGCTTTCAAATAGGAGAAAGTAACTGTACCTAGCAAAAGTTATTAGTAAAAACTATCCTAGTTGGTTACTTGCCAACTCAATTAACTACATTACCCCTCTCTTGCAACGTATGTTATTGTCTGCTTATATCATCTACTTACATGCCAAGCAGAGATTAGTTTGTATTGTAACAATGCAGTTTCTTAGAAACATGTCACTAGAGGCAACATCAAGATCTCTTTCTGAAGACTCACTGCATAGCTAGGAAAGACCTCTAAGCTATCATTGAATATAAATTTCATGAACGTTTTTAAGAAACGAGGAGAGCACCATTGCAGTATTGTGATTGCAATCACATTCCTTGAAAGGTTGTGGTTGCAAAAACCTCACCCATACTCTACAGTTTTTAGAGGAACTTGAATTGCCCTCTTTTAAGCAGATTGTGTTTTCTTGTCCATCCAACATCCAGGGGTGTAATACAACCTCACCTGGGTGTAGAGGGATTTGCAAACACAATTCCAATTACAAGGAACAGGATTTGCACACGTAAGGGCCTGCCCAGAGAGCTGCGAATTCACCTTCTAATTTGCAGTGTTGCCCCCAGAGGCTGAGCATGAATCTGCCTGCATATGGTGAGTGTGTGGATGCTTGTGCCCAGTGCACCAGGTGGGAGGTACGGAGCTCACAGTCAGGGAGGCTGAGCAGATGATTTACAGCCGACGTCTAAGTGCTCCTTAGAGGACCGCCAAGCACTGCACTAAACACCACCAATCAGGCAAATCCAGTCGAGGTAAACAGGCTTGGCATGAACAACAGAAATAAAATACGCTAATCAGTTGTTCTACTCCAGGAAAGTAAGTCAGCAGGGAAGGAATTGGGAGGAAAAAGCCACATCTTTAAGGCTTTGCAGAGGGTTTTAGTTAATTTTCTACATTTCTCTCTAGCTATAACTTCACTGCTTTTTTTTTTATCCTATTTACAACATAGCAATGTTTTATAGAACTACCCTCTTCAGTGATTTTTTTGTTTTAATCTTCAAATCCCCTCCTATGTCACCAGAAGTTAACTATGGCACCTGAATAAATGTATATATGTATATAGTGTCCAGTTTGTTCTTCAATAATTTCTACAGGACGCAGTGTAGTGTAATCGTTAAGTACAACAGGGCTGGCACTTGGCAGCCTGGGCTCAAATCCTGCCTCTACCACTTCCTAGCTGTGTGGTCTTGGTCAGGTTTCTTAAACTCTCTAGGCTTCTGTTTCCTCATCTACAAAATGGGATCATAACAATACCTGGTTTTTAGAATTACTGGGAGTGTTAAATAAGTCAGTATAAGCAAAACTCTTAGTATAGTACCTGGCACATAGTAAGTGCTCAGTAAATGTTAGCTACTATAATTCAATATACTGTCTGTTCACCTTTGACATGGTAGTTGTATTATTAACAAATACAATATTATAAAATTTGGGTAATCAAGCCAAATACTCTGATGGATTGCAATGGGGGCTAGGAGTTAGAAACATTTAGAAATATGATAATTTTCATGGAACTATTAGAGGCTTTGTATTTTTGCAGTTGGAAGAATATAATTATGAATCCTAAACATCATTAAAACAATATAGTATATAATACTTAGCCTATTTACATGAGCCTTTCCTTTCTGACCTGCACCAACACTATCATTAGCGTATCCTTTACTGTACATCCCTATTTCATCACCTTGATTACTCAGGCTTGAACACACAAAATGCAAAGACACTTTCCTGGTGTAGTAGTGGTGCTCTAACAGCTTTCATTTTTCATTACAGCAAATGTGGACAATGTGATACAAATTTTATTTACCAATGAATTAGTCTTTTATATCTAGCTGGCCTTAGAAATGAATACTAGCCTAAAGAAACAACAACAACAAAAAACTCCTGTACATTTTACTACACTTAATGAAGAGGCAAGCACAGGCTTGCCTAGAGAACAGAGAACAAAGCAGACTGGAGGTAAAAGACCTCAATTCCATATTTTCAGCTCTTCATGACTGTGAACAGTCATTGGCGAATGTAGAAAATACATGCTTCTTTTCACTTTAAAACTGAAGTGGTGAAAATATACAGGTCAGGTGAGTGGGGAGAAATAAGTAGAGAATAATACATAAATTATCAGATTAGCTTTAATGAGAAAAATATTTACGTTTTGGGAATTTCTCAAGTGTGTGCAGAATTCTAATATTAATACTAGTCAAAGAATGGACACTTCAGTGTCACCATAATACCTGGCATATTTGGAGTCTTCAAAGGTTTCATATATATATATAGTTTTATTTATTTTGGGACAGAGTCTTGCTCTGTCACCCAGGCTGGAGTGCAGTGGTGCGATCTCATCTCACTGCAACCTCCACCTCCCAGGTTCAAGTGATTATCCTGCCTCAGTCTCCTGAGTAGCTGGGACTACAGGTGCCCGCCACCACGCCCGGCTAATTTTTTGTATTTTTAGTAGAGACAGGGTTTCACCGTGTTAGCCAGGATGGTCTCAATCTCCCGACATCATGATCCACCCGCCTTGACCTCCCAAAGTGCTGGGATTACAGGCGTGAGCCACTATGCCTGGCCAAAGGCTTCATAATTAATTTTACAAAGATTTAATTAAAGATAATATAAATAGAATATTAATTGGCTTTTTAAAAACATGGCACACACTATATCCAATTTCATTGCATTCCCCATGGTGAAACAACTTTATGGCACTTGAACTTTTCTTCACAAAATCTAGAGTTCCAAGCCTAACTGTGTTTTTATATCAAATCTTTAGCAAGTTTTAAAAAATGTAAGTGGAGCATAGAACATAGTAAGAAAGGTTTCAACATTTGTTTGGCCATCACTGAGATTACACAGATAAAAGAAGATATCCAACATAAGACAGCAAGATGACTTCATTAAAAAACTGTTCACAATGACAATTAACAATCTTCAAGTCCCCATGAACAAAATATCAACCCCATGTAAGTAAACCATTAAGCTCCATCCTCTAAAGGCGTGTAGTACAATTACTTCTTTTATTGGCATTACACATGCAAGCTTAGTCACAATAAATTAAATCAGTCATACATTGTTCATTATATCACAACTATCAATGGAAATTCTTAATATTCCCAGATGTTTCTATCAATAGAAGTTAGTAATTAATGATGACAAAACAAAACAAAAATCCAAAATAACTTTATACTCAACTCTCAAAACACTTAATTTTCATCACATCATGAATTCTGTAAGGCAAATATGTTAACACTTCTTTACTATATTCCCTAAGGGATTAAGGTATTAAGTTTTTGTTTTAATTATAATATGTAGCAAGCCAATTATTATATGGAATAAGGCAGTAAATGAGATCACACTGCTTTATTGGTCCTTTGATAGTACTGAAACCTGAATGTTTAGATGCAGAAAAATGTGTAATGAGGACTTGTTGAAGAACTCTCTCAAGTGAGGAGTTAGTTTCATTAGGCTAAAAATAAGAATAAAATTAGAACTACATTTATTGATGCTTAGTATACAACTTGGATTTTTAAAAAATCCTCACTGCAACTCTGTGAAATAGCAGCAGCAGTATGGCAGACCTGGCTTATACTGGCTAGAGAAAGCTGATTGTACATAATCTCTTCCCAAGATCCACCTGTCTTGGCCTCTCAAAGTGCTGGGATTACAGGCATAAGCCACCACACCTGGCCCCAATCATAATTCTAAACCAAACAAAAATATTATAAAGAGTTCTATAAAAACTAAAACAGCAATGTATTATCATCATCATCGTTATTAAAAAGATAAATGACTTGTTAACTTCTGGTTAACTTCCTCCAAGAAATTAACATACCTTTGCTATGAAAAGTTCATGACACCTTGAGGATAACTCTACCATGTTTTTAGCATTATAAAATTTAGTAACAGGAATATGTATATAAAATGCAAAAACAACAAATATAACAAAAATAACAAACAATAACAAACATCTAATATCCTAGTTGAGGACAAACAGTATTAAAGCACAAGACAGAAGATAAATGCTAATTTATCAATGCTGAAGTAATGACAGAGTAGGATGTATTCTCTTCTCCATGCGTAAAGTGAGGAGGGACTTTTAAAATAATAGTTTCTTTTTTCTGATATACACAGTTATTATGATTAAAGGTACTAAGATTCCTAGAAGTTGGTGTTAAACTACACTTTCAATTCTCTGGGAAATCTTATCTCAAGCAGCTACAAATATCATTCAAGTATTTTTTAAAAAATAATTGTCTCAAATCCCTGGTATACTAATAGGCTCTTGGGGTTCAAAACTAGGAAAGAATGCAACATACTACAAATTATTGCATTATTATCAGTCCAGGGATAGGAAGGGAAGAGGTGGGACTTTAACAAGCCTAAAGGTTGGCAGAGCCTATGCTATGAAACACAGTCTTTGGAAATAGGTAAGTTTTAGTCTCAGTAATAGGTGTATTTTAGAGAGTGGCAGGCTGCCTGACTATATGCTAGGTAATATATAGTTGCTGCAGTAAGGCTGGCCATTTTGAATCAGGGAAACCCCTGCTCACCAACAGGAAAAACCCATTTACATTCCAAAGCAAAAAGAGATGTTCCACATACAGGAAGTTGTCAAAAGTGTCACATATTGCTAACAGACCCAGAAAGGTGAGAAATTAAAAACAAGTCATTGGATTTGGCTCAAAGAATGTCACTGTTGACTTTTATGCAAGTAAGATCAATAGTATGATGGACAAAAGAAAGCTTTATAAGAAGTTATGAAGTAGTGAGTAGAAGAAGAGGAAGTGAAATTACTCAGTATTTTTACGTAAAGTTTGGTGATGAAGGAAAGCTGGAAGGCATGATGATAATTTTAAGGCAATGTAAGATCAACTACAGGGTTTATTTTTTCGTTTTGGTCTCTTGAGGATGTAAGCTAAAAATAAGCACAAGAGAGGAAGAAATTAAAAATAAAAACATGGAAGTATGCAAAAATAAGGTGAAGCTTTGCCAGTGGAGGGCTTATGAATGAATTTGGTGGCTGCCCATCAGCTACAGTTCACTGTGGTCATAACTCCAAACTCTCTTGGATAAGGTCAAGATGTAGGAAATCCAAGAAGGAGAGTGAAATAAAACAAGTAAAAATTTTCTAATTAAAGAAGGAAAAAGCTAAGATTATCAGGTAGTACAGAATGGCTGACATTTCAGTATATGGATCTGAAAGTGCACGGCTGCCAGTAAATTTGAAATATTGCAGCATTACCAGAGTATTTGTATGTGACTGCAGTCGATAGATGTTCATAGTCTTCAGGTGGATAAAACGCAGTTGTAGCTGGAAATTAATTTGTAATTTTGGTATTGGCCACCCTATGGATGGCCTAGTCTATGGAACTAGTCTCCTCCATTTATGCTTTTGTTTATCTATCTATCTTATCTATCTACCCATCTATCCATCCATCCATCCATCCATCCATCCATCCATCCATCCATCCATCCATCCACGCATCTTCTCAATCTTTCTCCCTCTCTGGCTCCCTCTCACCTCATGCTCTTCCCACCACTGTCTCTCTGTTCCCTTCACTCTCATGCCTCTTTGTCTTATTTTTTCCCCATTTCCCTTTTAGTGTTTTCACCTTTCAGATTTCCTAATTGATGGTTCCCACTTGTATCTCCAGTGCATGTCACATGATGGGCCTTCATTACATTTCTACTGAAATAAAAAAAAATATTTCATGCCACAAACTCCTCCTCTAAAGTCAAACATATTGAAATATAAAGCTGAGAAAGAACAGAAATTTAAGCCTTGGATATCCATTGGCAGCCAGGACACTGTCTTTCAGCAGTTGGGTGATAGGAGTAGATGGTCTAAAGGTGGATAAAAACATTTGATTTGTTGCAAAATAGGCAGGAAATCAGAGAATGGACATGGCTCTTCTCCCAGCAGGAGAATGTAAGGATTACTTAGGGAGAGCCACATACTGAAGAGTGACCATCTATTCAAGTTCATCTCAACAGTTACTGTGGGTCAGAATGTCCAACAGGCTAGGCAGCTAGAATGCTGAAGCAGGCCAAACACCAAGAGGGTAAATGGAAGAAAAGCTTTAAGAACTCAGTCATCTACTACTAAGACAATAAAGCTCAGCAAGAGAGACTGAAAAGAATAAGCAGCAATGTGGGCCACCAGCAATGATCAGCTTGGCAATTCTGAAAAAAAGAGGTGGATCATTTTGAGTGAAGATGTCAAGATGCTTATGAATCTAAGAAAGACATGAAGCATAAAAGCAAGAGGAATAATTATAATCATTATAGTATCTACCTAAAAGACAATTTTGACACGTGCTCCATATGAAAGAATCATAGAATGTTAGAGCTGGAAAGGGCCTTGGAAGCATCTGACCTAATCTCCACCTTTTACAGGTAAGGAAATTAAGGCCCAGAAACGTGAAGTGATCTGTCCAAGGACACAGAGGTCATTAGTGAGAGAGCAGGAACTGGAATGCAGGTCTCCAAGGTCCAGGCTGCTATTCCAAAAATCCTATATCCCTGCGATGGGAGTAGTTTTTTTAAACAGCCTCACATCAGTTTTCTTAACCACATCTTCATAAGACACTAACCCTTGGAGCTTTGAGGAAGAGTTTTATAAAAAGCTTTGGAATGGGACTTAAAGAGACGGCATCCAAAGGACCCCAGGTGCATTCAGGACATTTCCTAACCTGAATCTCCTCTGAGATTAGTAAAATGGACATTATTAGCCCCATTCTACAGATGAGGAAGTTTCACTCCAAGACCGTATGATGGAATCACATCTTAAATTTCATATGAGATAAATCCTTTGTAATCATTTTTTTTTTTTTTTTAGAAAAAAATCCTCTAAGTTTTACAACATTGGAAGAAATCACTGTTTTGTTGGCTGAGCACCAAATTAGGTAGCAGGCTTTCAGGAAGATGACATGCTGCACAAAACAAATGGACTGTAAACAATAAACTTTAAACAATACAGTTACACCCAGCCTGGGGATGCTCACACTACTGGAGCCATGCGAGAACTCAGACAGACTGAAGGAACAGTGGATTCACATCTTGCTTTTCAACTTCACTCAGAAGTGTGTGCTCTCTAGATGGGCAGGTGGGTAGGATCACTCACATCATTTACTTTTTACTCTTCTGTCTCTCTCAACCATAACTGAAATCTCATAACTTAAACACATCTATAATGCAACTTTAAGTGACTAGCCCAAGTTCACAAGGCTAGGGTCATCTCAGACCCATACGTATGTGGTATCATAAGAAAGTTAATAAAAAGTGTATTTTTTATTGCAGTAAGAACATTTAACATGAGATCCACCCTCTTTAACAAAATTGTAAGTGCCCAGTGCAGTTCTTTTAACTATAGGTTATACAATGCTATGCAGCAGACCTCTAGAACTTACTCACCTTATATAACTAAAACTTTATACCTGTTGAACAGCAACCCCTATTTCCCCCTCTTCCTAGCCCCTGGCAACCACCATTCTATTCTCTGCTTCTGTGAGTCTGACATTTTTAGATCCCACATAGAAGTGAATTCATGCAGTATTTGTCCTTCTGTGACTGGTTCATCTCACTTTGCATGATGTCCTCCAGGTTCATCTGTGTTGTCACAAATGACAGGATTTCCTTAAATAAGCAACCTAACTTTATACTTTAAGGAACTAGAAAAAGGGCAAACTAAGCCTAAAGTTAGCAGAATGTAGAAAATAAAGATTGGAGCAGAAACAGAGAATAGAAAAAAATAGAAAAAAATCAACAAAACTGAGTTTGGCTTTTAAAACTAAGTAAAATGAACAAACCCTTAGCCAGACTAAGAAAAAGAGAAGACTAAAAAAAAAAAAAACAAAAACTGGAAATGAAAAAGGAGTCACTACAATTGATGCCACAGAAATGAAATGAGTAAGAGACTATTATGAACAATTATACACCAACAAACTGAGTAACCCAAAAGAAAGAAATTCTGTGAAATCCCATCTCTAATAAAAATACAAAAATTAGCCAGGCGTGGTGGCGGGCGCCTGTAATCCCAGCTACTGGGAAGGCTGAGGCAGGAGAATTGTTTGTTGAACCTGGGAGGCAGAGGTGGCAATGAGCCGAGGTCACACCATTGCACTCCAAACTGGCCAACAAGAGGAAACTGCCTCAAAAAAAAAAAAAAAAAAGAAAAAGAAAAAGAAATACTTAGAAATACAAGCTACCATGATTGAATCATGAAAAAATGGGAAATTTGAACAGATCAATAATGAAAAGAAAGTTCAGGGAGTAATAAAAAAATTTCACAACAAAGAAAATCGCAGGACCAGATGGATTCACTGGTGAATTCTACCAAACACTTAAAAAAGAAGTAATATCAATCTTTCTTAAATTCTTGCAACTAATTGAAGAAGAAGGGATATTTCCAAACTCATTTTATGAGGCCAGCATTACCTCGATACCAAAGCCAGACGAAAAAGTATTACACTAAAAGAAAACTACAGGCCAATATCCCTAATGAACATAAATGCAACAATCCTAAAACAAGATGCTGAAACAAAATGCTAAGAAACAAAATTCAACAGCTCATACAGAAAAAGCATGACAAAATTCAAAATTCTTTCATGATAAAAACTCTCAAAAAACTATGTACAGAAGGAATTTACCTCAATACAATACAGGCAATATATAAAAAGCCCACAACTAACATCATACTCAATGGTGAAAACCAGAAAGCTTTTGCTCTAAGATCAGGAAAAAGGTAAGGATGCCCACTGTCACCACTTCTATTCAACACAGTACGGAAAAAGTTTATTGTGAAAGGCAGAGTGTGGGAAACCATGAACTTAGAGTTAAGGTACTTTGATATAACACCTAAATCTGACATTTGAAAGCCATGGAACCTTGATCAACATACCCAACCACTTGATTTCAGTTTATCTGCAAAATGAGATTATTACTAATATTTTATTGACAGTATGTTACATGGATCAAATGGGATAATGCCAGTTAAAATATTTTGTAAACTGGCAGCCATAACAAAAGCAAGAATTATTATTTTAAAATATCAGTTTATGTCTTTGAACTAGTCCTGGAAACTTCCCAGTCTATTACTAAGCAAGGAATGAAGATGATTTCACCATATATAAAAGAGCACTACAGCTTTAATACAACAACAATAAAAACCCAGTTGAAAAAAACATATCAAAACAGATTTGCTTTGCCTTTCTGGTTCCCCCAAACCAAGCTAAGGTGCAGTTTTAGGACTTGATTTGGGGTATGTTTGACAGCAAGCATGAGCTGGCTTCTCTTTAAGGATGGATATAGCTTTGGTAACCCAATTTTTTAACTGTGTAGTTAATTACATCTTCTGAAAACTAGATAATTGTGATTGTACTCCCGACATCATTTGGACCCCAGTAAATCATTTAGGTAATCAAAATAAATAACTAAATGGTTATTTTTCTTATTTTTGTAATTTAAATCAAAAGAATAGGTGTTATAATTAGAACACCTATATTTCTGATAGGCATCCCTATCAGTGGATCATCCTGTCTGCTCTCTATTATGGCTACACAGCCTCCTCCTACCCCTGACATACACACTGTAGAGACACAGAATTAGACAGTGCTTTGTTTATTAATTAATTAGACAAGGAATCATTAGCTATCCTATTTACTGCCCTAACAGATCAATACATTTCATGGATTAAACACCAGGAGATATGTAAAATGTAGTTGTATTGTTTAAAATTAAGTAACCCTGACCAAAAATGGGAACTGTTAAGACTGAAATTAGATTACTTCTATCTCACAATCATCACTGAATAGATGTTACATGAGTTCTGCAACAGCTGAATAAGCGACAGTTAATATTTACCTGAATCAATTTAACTAAACATTTCTGTGTGGATCTTGTTACAAAATAAATATTATTTATGTGCTGTTATCCCTGTGCAGTGTGCAGTCAAACCATGAAGCAGTACCTTCATTTAAAAAGAGAAACTCAATAAACCAGACCATTTATATTTCCCAGTTTGATAATAGTTCCCCAAAATGTGAATCCCTAAGAGAAAGATTAGTTCATTATACTGCCTTACTAAAAAATAAAAATAAAAAAAAATACAGGTTATCTGCCCTTGGGGCACAAAAATATGAAGTCATAGAAGACTCGTGTTACTTTTTGTTTTGGAATATACATTACAAACCATTTTCAATGTACTGGATCAAAACTGTGGAGTTTCCTATGCAACTATTAAACTTATATAAGAAAAGAATAAAAATTTAAGTGGGAAAATCTGAAAATATTTCCTAGAAGAAAAATCAGTATTCCTTCCATTGAAATAAAGCCAAATCAATTTGGGAGTCAGAATTCTTACCTTTAAATATGCTATTTAAAAAATCTTGGTGTTGTTCCTGATTTAGCATATTTTCCTCTGTGCATCCTGAAATTTAATCTCTCCTTGACTGCAGGAGGCTATGATGCTTAGTAATCATACAAGTGGATATACTCTTTATTTCATTTTACAGAATAGTAAGAGAGAAAAAAAAGACTGATTTTTTCTGTGGTAAAACAATGTGTACCAATCACAAACTGCCTAATTCATATTCCAAACCAGAGCAGACCCCAGGCAACGCTGTGAAGTCAGCCAAATCCATCCGCTGTGTCCTCCCACCTCCCTTTTCAAAGTCTTTTTTCCTCCTGGCGCCAAGTGCCCTCCTGCTCTGTCCAAGTGCTTGACAAAATTCAAAGCTCTATTTTGAGAGGAAATTTGGCCCTTCCCAAAGGCACCCCTAAGGCCACCTCCATGCATAAGTGGATGGCACTCCATATGGACACAAATACAGAGAGCTCCTGGAATTTCACAATGAAGTGCCACCTGCATCTCTGCAACCTAAAACACGTGGATCTCTTCTTAATCAGTAAAATAGGATACTGGGAACCAATCTGGAAATTCTGCCTCAAACCTAGCAAGCTAAACATCTGGTTGAACCATCTGATATCCAGGGAAAGCTTCCCAGGGTCACGTTAATATTTTTAGGCTTCCAAAACTCTATGTCTGTGTTAAGATAAGTCAATTTAAAAGGCAAAATAGTGTTTTTTAAACCTACCTCCATATAGAAATGAACATATCTTGTTAAATTTTATTGTATAGAAAACGTAAAATGAAAACTCCACGTGAAAATTGTTTCTACATCATTTCAGAATCTTCGTCTACTAAGAAATTGTCCTTAGTCTAATTCTTTATGCCATAAGTCTCCCAGAATTTAGTGCTAGGGAAAGTCTGTCCATCCAGATCACTCTCCACTAATCAGACAGGACTAAACAACAATAGTAATCTTTCCTTTTTTTCTGCCTGGTATGCTATGGAACTCAGAGTTAATTTAAAATCTCCAGCTATGATCTTGGCTTTGGCTATTTCTCTCTTAGGTCTTTCAAACGCTTCACTTTATGAATTCTGAGACTGTTAAACAGTACATATATATGTTATTTAGGATCACTTTTTACTGAATCATGCCTTTTATATTCATGAAACGTTCCTCTTTATCTTTTGTAATAACCTTTGTCTTGACATTTTGTTTCATATTAATATAGCCAAATAAAGGTTTTATACATATTGTTTGCACAGTATATATTTTCACTTTCAATCTATTTGCTTTTTTTTCTAATTAAAATGTACTTCTTGTGACAAGATACATGTGAATCTTGGTTTTTATATCCAGTTTGAAAATACACGCCTTTTCATTGAAGTGTTTATCTATATTTAGTGTAATTATCAATATGGTTAGGTTTAAGTTCGTTGCTTTTTATTTGTCCCCTCTGTGCAGAAACAGTTGGGACAAGTGGTAATCTTACAAATTTTGTGAAGTGTAGGATGGGGAGTTTCAAGCTATAAAGTAAGAAGTTGAAAGTGTGAAGAACAATGTCTACAGGGTCAAGTGTGAAGTGATACAATAAACAGGCATATTAAGCCCCACATTTTAATGTTGTTTTTCTTCCTTTTAGGAAATTATAAGGATTAAAAACCCACTACATTTAATATTCACCCACTTTTATACCATTTCCAGTGCTCTTCTTTATACCTTTTTTACTTCATATAGATCTAGGATTTTACCTATTATGTCCCTTTATCTGAAATAACGTTTAGAATCCCCTATTGTACAAATCTAATGAGAAGGAATTATTTCAGCTTTCGCTTATTCAAAAATATCTTTGTAATTTTTATTTTTGGATATTAGGATATTTATGATGCATACAGTGTTCTGGGTTAACAGTTTTATTTTCCTTTAGCAATTTAATAGTGTCACTAAATGTCCTGGATTCCATTGTTTCTGATAAGAAATAAGCACTTTTATTTATGTGTAAGTTATCTTTCTTCCTCTTGCTGCTTTAAATATTTTATCTTTAGTTTTGATTTCTAATTGGCTACAGTGTGCCGAATTAGGAATTTCTTTGTGAAAAAACACTTCATGGCATTTGCTGAGCTTCTTGAATTTGCAAATTAATGTTTCTCAAAAATTTGAGACATTTTTAACCATTATTTTTTCAAATATCTGTATGTCTAACTTTCATTCTCTGTTTCTAGAAGTCCTGTTCTTCATATTTTGGACCATTTCATATTTTCCCATAGATCCCTGAAGTCTTTCTTCAAACTCTGTCCCATTTGGTCTGTAGATTGAGTAATTCCTATTGACCTGTCAAGTACACTGATTCTTTCTTCTGCCACCCTTACATGCTTTTAAGATTATCCAGTGAACTCTTCATTCATGCTGGTCTAGAATTTCAGTTTGGTTTTTTATTATAGTTTATTTTTCTCCTAAGATTCTCTATATATGTTAAACTCAGACCATGATTTTTTTGTGTGCTTTGAACATAGATTGATTTAGTTCTTTGTACCTGTGTACAACAACATCTTTAAAGTCTTTGTTACATTCAACATCTGGGCCATCTCAGGACTGGTTTCTGTTGAATGCTTTTTTCTTGCTGATGGGTCCCGCTTTCCTGTTTATTTTCACATACATATTATTAATGATACAATGTAGAGAATCTGGTTTGGGGTTGTTTTTTTTTCTGAAGAGTTTGGATTACTTACTAGCAGGCAGTTAAACTACTGGCTACTCAAACTTAAACTTGTGTGAGCTCTGCTTTATAAAATCTTTGCTAGGATGGATCTCTAGAATGCCCAGTGAATTTCCTAGGTCCCTCTAACGTGGCAAGATTCAGCATCCAAGCTCAATCATCCTTGAGGATCTCTATCAAGTACTGGTAATTCTAGAGGAGGTCTTACTCTTAGTCATGTCCTTATTGCCAGAGCATGACCCTTCTGGCCTTCTGGTATCTCAGCTAGATGCCCAGAGTGTTTTCAAAGTATTAATATAATCTCTTCACTTTGGCAAGGCTAGTCCTTCAACATCCTCCACTCCTACTCACCCCCTAGTCTCTCTATTTTGTTCTCAATCCTGTAGCAGCCATTGCCTGGAAAGCATCACATGGTCTCTTCCTACATGTGTGCAGCTTTGCCCTGAACCAGGAACTCATGAGCAATATCCATCCACAAAGACTTCTGCGGTCCTCTTGCTGAGCAGCTCCCTCCTGGGTGCCTAGCTCCACAGATTCCTGTCAATTCACCTGCCTTGAATTGTGATCTCTGCCTCTTCATCTCAGCAGGACCACTGTGCTTTTTCTGGACTCCGGCTCACTGCTCTGCAGTTAGGAAACTGTCTCAGGCAGAAAACAGGGGTGATTATGAAACTTGCCTTTCCTGTTACACTGCCTCTTGTCCAGTAAGGAAAAATCCAATCTATTTGGTCCAGTTTTAAGATTGATTATGGTGTTATATCACTTTTCATTCTTTACTTTAAGAACTACCTTTTGTAATTATTTTTATATTGTAAGTAGTTCTTCATAAGTGGGGAGTGACAGATTGCAAATAAATAATAGCAACCAAATTTATATTTTACTACTTATCATACTGTTCTCAGTGATATAAACACTAAAGTGACACGTGGATCACAAAATATTTAACTACCAAGAACAAAGCAAGAGGCTACGTTTGCCATATTAATAATAGGACAGTCATGGATTTTTAGGTATGTAGCTTCAGAGGAAGCATGACCACTTTGCCTCAGTGACTTGCTTGTCTACTGGCCCACTGCAGACCGCGGAGGGCAGGAGTGGAGAAGCAGCAGTGAGCAAGCTAGTCCATTAAATGCTGACAACAGCAAAGGGTCACAGAGAACTCTTGGGAGGATATATTTTTATTTTAGGCCTCAGATATAAAGTATGAAGAGACTAGTATGAGAGAGAGAAGGAGAATGGAAGAGCAAAACAACATTTTGGCAATTACTAGTTCACTAACATGGTATCAGTTCATCTTTGGAAGAGAGGGCAATCCCTGCTTTGCTCACTGGTATATTTCAAGATTTCTTTATTTCTGGAGACCTGCCAGAGATTTTAAATACTAGAGTCTATATTAGAAATACTCCATTCATTTTTACTGTTAGGCAAAGTAAACCAATGAAATATAATGCTAATTATTCACATGATCACTTATTACTTACATTCTATCTACAGTATATGAATATATTTTTGAATAACAAATTCCAAATTCCAAACATCTTAACAGACTACGTTTTTGAAATACTTGTCAAACATTATATATAGGTTGGCACTATACTTAACAGATATTTTATGTGTTATACCAAAAAGATGCTAAATATCAACTGTAATCTAAGCAAACTTAAAATGCCTTTTTAAAACTACTAAGTGGATATAAACCTATGACTTACTTCTTAAATGAGCACGGCAAAAGAAAACATACAGAAGACTTAGGGATCTTTTTTCAGGCATAGTCTGGAAATGTCAAAGATCGCAACCAGTTAAAACTCAAAACCCTGAATCTCTCTTTCATAATTGATGAATGGAAATCACCTTGGGACCTGCTAAATGAAATTTCCTTGGAGAAAGATGATTCTGAAACGATTCAAGAGAATGAAATTTCCTTGCAGTAAGATGATTCTGAAGAGATTCAAGAGGCTTAGGGCATAATTCATATTTTAAGCACATGTGAGAGACAACCCCCAAGAGTCAATGCAACATCACATAAAAGCCACTTCCCTGCAAGCATTCTTGAGGAAGCATTCTAAAGACAACATAACAACAGGAATTCCCAAGTAACCACTATGCTCTTGTTGCAGGGTGGAGATTTCTTTGTTTGATTATGTTCTCCTAAGGGGCTACGAATTCTAGTTTCTGTATTTCACTTTCTCTAACAATTGGTCATTACTGATACTTTTTAAAGGATTAACTTGTACAGAAAGATGAAAAGAAAGGCATTAAGGGATTCAATTAAGATGAAATATTAGAATGTATCTTTTTTACACGTGTAAACACATTAGCTTCATCCTCTAAACACACGTATCTGTGAAAGGCCATACACAAGGGGAGGCTCACACAAGATAAAGATATGGAGCATTAATTTGGGGGTTTATCGTATCATTGAAAGCTCTGAACACATACACAAATATAAATTACTATTTTCCTTAATCACAGTTACCTCCTATCCCTCCAAAAGTATTTATTGGTCTATGCACTTTTGTTCATGCTTAAATATATAAAGCACAAAATACTATCAAATGTAAGTTATTACTATCATTAAGCTTTTATTGCTCTTGTTTCTTCTATTGACATTAGTAATACTTTATATTATAATTACACTGAGCATTAATAGGGTAAAGCCTGATGCATGATTTTATTTGCACTGTGTGAACATGTGACTTACCAATCTCCATCTAAAAAGTTTGATAATGAGAGCTCTTTTCAGAAATATACTACGTGATGCTTAATGCTAACTTAAAAATTCTGATTCAAAATATAAAAATACTATCAGATCACATGATAAAACGTCTGCTTTAAAAAAAAAAAAAGAAAGAAAAACCCTTGGTTAAAAAGCACTACTTCAGGCTTAAATTTTTTTTTTTAAGTCAGTTACTTTCACTTATTGCTTTCTCAGTAGAGAACATCTAACTCAAGGTCACTAACAGCCTCTATGTTGCTAAGCCCTATGGACATTTTTCAGGCTTTACTTCACTTGATTTCTCCATAGCTTTGACCTCCTCACTCCCTCACTCCTTCTGGAAATGCTCCCTTCCTCAGCCTCTGGGATATTCCTCTATGCCCTCACCCAGTGTCTTCTACCTCTTACCTGTCTCCTAGGGCTGTTTGCAAATTCCTGTTCTGCCTCTCCCATAAATATTGGTACACCTCAGAATTTGTACACACACCTCTCTTCTCCTTTTCCCCTGCAGGGTGATCTCATCTACTCCTATGGCTTCACTTGTCATCTGTGGAAAACAATTCATTTCCAAGTTTATATCTCAAGCCACAAACCTCCTCTGAGCTCCTTATAGTTGCATATTGGACACTTCCATTTGAATATCCCAACATGTTTGCCTCAATTTATTTGCTCATGATGTGCTCCCTGCCAGAGTGAAGATCATCACTTTATACTCAAGTCAGAAATCTGAGCGTTACTTTTGACCCTTTACTCTCATTCAACTCCACCTTCTAAAATTGCAGATTTTACTTCTCTAATATTTCTTAAGTATACACATGTCTCTCCATTCCCTCTGCCACCACCTTGGCTCAGCTCTTATTGCTTTCCTGGATTACTGCTGAGTCTCCCTCCTCCATTCCTGACCTTCTCGACTCAATTCTCCAAAGCCCAGAGTGATTTTTTTTAAAGTGCAAATTCATCATACGAATTCCCTGCTAAAATATCAAGTCCAACTCCCTAGTATAACCCATAAGACCCTTCAAAGTCTGACTCTAGCTTTTTTATCAGGATTCCATCTTCCACCTCTTCTCCAGCCATCCTAATCTCCTTCCAGTTATTCAAACTGCAGTACTCTCTCCTGCCTCCAGGCCCTTCCTTCTTCCTTCCTCCTTCCTCCTCCTCCTCCTCCTCCTCCTTCTTCCTTCTCTCTCTCTCTTTTTTTTTTTGACAGGGTCTTGCTCTGTACCCCGACTGGAGTGAAGTGGTACAATCTCGGCTCACTGCAACCTCTGCCTCCTGAGCTCAAGGAATGTTCCTGCCTCAGCCTCCCAAATAGCTGGGATTACAGGCATGCACCAACACGGCCAGGTAATATTTTCTATTTTTAGTAGAGATAGAGTTTTGCCATGTTGGCCTGGCTGGTCTCGAACTCCTGATCTCAGGTGATCCGCCCGCCTTGGCCTCCCAAAGTGCTGGGATTACAGGCGTGAGCCACTGTACTCCGCCTGGTCCCTCTTTCTAAAACACCACTCTGTTACCTGAGCCATCAATTTCACACCCACAATTAAGCATCCTTTATGGCTTAGCTGAGAAGAAACTCTGCCCCTCTTCTATCCTCCTAATGTAGAATTTGTTCTTACCCTGACCTTTGCACGGCCACTTTACCCTCAAGTTACCATTGTGATTTAGTCAACATTGTATCTTTGGTGTCTACTTTGATAAATACTTACCAAATTGTGGGATATTTATCAATTATTGGTGTTTATCTCCTTCTCCCAACTTCTAGGTATACATATCTCAGAACTGTTCCTGAGAAGTAGCTCATCCAGTAATGTGATGGAGGAGCCACTGCCTGCTCTAGAAGCAAGAGTAGGTGTTCACTAGAGACCTCACCTGGGGCGCTGACTACAGCTATGCGAATGGGGCTCCAGCAGCGCAGGCTCTGGCACATCGATGGGAGTGAACGGATGACAAAAATTCCTTCCTCAAAAAAGTTAGCTCCAACAGATAGATCAAAAATTACACAATCATTTGTACCCAGGATGGGGGGCAGAATATCAAAACACTAGAATTCAGTAAAGAAATCATGTCTAATTTCTTTCCCTGTCCTCAAGTAAGGTAGATTCCCAAAGTCCTTTTAAAAATATCTGTCCAAATGTTTGCCTCCAACAGAATATATGTTTCTGACTACAAACCAAACCACACTTTCATATTCCACTGGAGGGAATATTCAGTCTTCCTAATGCCAAAACATTTGTTTCACATTTATTCAGAGGAGAGAACAACCTGCCAAAACACCAACAACTAGGCTTCCTGCAACATGTGAATAGATCTGACAGGTGTCTCCATTCCAAACACTGACCAGGCCAGTGGTAGCTAGAACAGATGGCCCAGTCTGCAACATACGCATTTTCATCATTTTGCAGTTTCTCACAGGTGCTGGGAGTGGGTGGGATAACTCAGTATTTTCTAATATCTGGATAACCTTGACTGCTATTTTTCCCACAGGCCAATTTTCTTTTGGATATATTTTAATTTTTTAATATGTGACAACTAAAGTACTGGTAGGAAAAATAAAAACATTTTTCTAAAAACTGATCTTGCACATGTATAATCATGCAGCTGGCTTCTTCCCAGCCATCATTAATTTCCTTTCCCTTGAGCCATTTTTCTCACCTACATATCATTGCAATGTTTATCAAAATATCACAAAAACTGCTTGTAAGCATTTTCCACAAGCTAGGCTTAATGTGTGTTTACATTCCCCCTTTTCTGGAATGCAAAACAACAAAAATACCATCACTCTTCCCAACAGTAGCCAAGGCTGAGCCCACTTGTTCTTCATCTCTGTTACTTCCAGACTAAAACAGATGGCTGATTTAAGAAGCAGGTGATGTTAACATCTACCATCACAAGCAGAAAGGTGGCAAAGCATGACTAAAAAGCTTACACATTCCTGGTGTAATTTATTAGTAGCTTTTATTTATAACTTGAAAAAAGGTTTAAAACATAATAGAATTTTATAAATGCAAAAAACTTCACATCTTTTTAAAGCTATTTTTGCTATTATTTTATTTTTAGCTCATCTGTGATGTAGATCATGAGTCATTACCATTATAAAGCTGCTATTTCAAATGTGAGAAAACTAAGACACCAATAATTATAGGTTGTATAAATTCAATGTCCAGTTCATTTGTCTAAATTCAGTGGAAGAGTCCCTCCTTTGTCATCATCGTCATCATTGTGTATAGTGGTTAAGAGCACGAGCTCTGACAAGGGGGACCAAGGTTCAAATTCCTGCTCCTTTTCTTCTTAGCTGCATGGCCTGGAACAAGATGCTTAACTTCTCTGAGTTTCAATTTCCTCATCCAAAGGCCTAATAAGCACTTAATAATGTATTTCTTCTATTTAGACAGAGTCGACCTCTGTCACTCAGGCCGGAGTGCAGTGGCCGTGGCACAATCACAGCTCACTGCCGCCTCAACTTTCTGGGCTCAAGCAATCCTCCCACCTCAGCTTCCCAAGTAGCTGGGACTACAGGCATGTGCCATTATGCACAGCTAATTTTTTCTCGTTTTTGTAGAGATGGGGTTTTACCATGTTGTCCAGGCTGGTCTTGAACTCCTGAGCTCAAACAATTCACCCACCTCAGCCTCCAAGTGCTGGAGTTATAGGTGGAAGCCACCACATCCAGACTATTTCTTACCATTTATCAGTTACTATCAACATAATATTAAAGCATGCCAATGACTCTTTTATCTTAAGCAAACAAACCAACTCTCTCCACCTTCATCTTACTCTAACTACTGCTCTCTTTTCCCTTTCTTTCAATTCCCTACTACCTATTAAGTGATCAATCCATTATAATCTGGCTTCTGCTTCTACAAAATCTGATCTTAACAAGGCTACTGAGCACCACTTCTTTTTGCTAAATACAATGAACACTTTCCATTCCTCATCTTTCTTTATGCCATTAGAGCATTTGACCCCATTGGTCACGTTATCCTTCTTAGAAAACTCTTCCTTTGATTTCAGTGATAATCCTCTCTCCTAATTTTCTTTCCTATCTTACTATGCCTGCCACTTCTGATTTCCTATAAATTCCTCTTCCTCCACATTCTTAATTGTTGGCGTCATCATCAGAGACAGAAAGAGCTTTAGCTCTTTGTGATCTGACCCCTGCTTGGTTCTGTAGACTCAGTTCCTACAATTAATAACGTATTTTTATTTCTGTCCCCCTTCTCCCTGCCCCTTTATGTCATTGACCTACTTCCAGTTCCCTGAATGCATCATGTTGTATCCTGTTTGTCAGCCTTCCAGATGACACTTCTTTTTGTTAAGTTCTTTATCCTCCCTTCACTTGTCCTCTGTATTTGTCCTTCAAAACTCAGCTCAAGCATCACCTTATGCTCCAGCCATTCCAGCAGAGACACCAGATTTGCAAGTGAAAAAGTAACGTCATCTTGGATGTTCCACCCTCAGCAGATGCCTCATGGAACAGAGACAAGATAACTCATGAAGCCCTGACCAAATTAAAACATCATGGATGAATAAATGTTACTGTTTTAAGCAACAAGGTTTTGGGTGGTTTACCAGGCAGCAATGGATATACAAAACACCCCCAAGTCCACTGGATTTTAAGCTCCTAAAAGGCAGAATCATGTTTCATTGAATATTGTATTAAAACCAATGCATCTCCTGGTTCATGAAGTGCCAATGAATGAATCAATCAATCAATCAGTCAACCAACCAATGAATCAACTAACCAATGAACAAGCCAGTCCATCAATCAAAGTTCCCTAAATGTATTCTTTCTACCTTATTTTAATTAAATGATTCTCCGAACCAAAGCACAGGGAAGCCAATAAAATGAGAGAAAAGGAGAAATAATTAAAATAACTAATGCCATGTAAGCTGCTGTTTCTGGAGCAACTTTCCAATCTAAATCTCTAGCTGTGATCTCTAACTATAGTCTCACTTCTGTTTCCTATACATATTTGTTCTTAAGTGTGTCCCTGTTCCTTAACCTCAAAATTCAACTTTTACAAATCCTCAAACCAGGGCCTATTTGATTATTCTGGCTATATTACTATTACTCTTCATTCTCTAAATCTCAGTTATCTTTGACTGAGATAATTATCTATCTCCCTATCAATATATCCAGGCTCTAGCTCCTACCAATTTGGGTCGGTAACTTTTTCTTTCTTTGTATTTAACCTGTCCTTTAAAAATATTCCTGCCTGCTGGTTTTTTGAAAAGATGATCAAAATAGATAAACTGCTAGCCAGAATAATAAAGAGAAAAGAATCAAATAGACACAATGAAAAATGATAAAGGAGAGATCAACCACTGATCCCACAGAAATACAAATCAGAGAAAACTATAAACACTTCTACACAAATAAACTGGAAAATCTAGAAGAAATGGATAAATTCCTGGACACATACACCCTCCCAAGACTAAACCAGGGAGAAGTCAAATCCCTGAATAGACCAAAAACAGGTTCCGAAATTGAGGTAGTAATTAATTAGTCTACCAACCAAAAAAAGCCCAGGACCAGAAGGATTCACAGCCGAATTCTACCAGAGGTACAACGAGGAGCTGGTACCACTCCTTCCAAAACTATTCCAAACAGATGAAAAACAGGGACTCCTCCCTAAGTCATTTTATGAGGCCAGCTTCATCCTGATACCAAAACCTGGCAGAGACATAACAAAAAAAGAAAATTTCAGGTCAATATCCCTGATGAACATTGATGTGAAAATCCTCAATAAAATATTGGCAAACCAAATCTAGCAGCACATCAAAAAGATTATCCACCATGATCAAGTCGGCTTCATCCCTGGGATGTAAGGCTGGTTCAACATATCCCAATCAATAAACGTAACCCATCACGATATAAACAGAACCAATGACAAAACCACATGATTATCTCAATAGATGAAGAAAAGGTCTGTGATAAAATTTAACACCCTTTATTCTAAAAACACTAAATAAACTAGGTACTGATGGAACATATCTCAAAATAATAAGAGCTATTTATGATAAACCCACAGCCAATATCATACTGAACGGGCAAAAGCTAGAAGCATTCCCTTTGAAAACTGGCACAAGACAAGGATGCCCTCTCTCACCACTCCTATTCAGCATAGTATTGGAAGTTCTGGCCAGGGCAATTGGGCAAGAGAAAGAAATAAAGGGTATTCAAATAGGAAAAGATGAAGTCAAATTGTCTATTTGCAGATGACCTGATTGTATATTTAGAAAACTCCATTGACTCAGCCCAAAATCTCCTTAAGCTGATTAGCAACTTCAGTGAAGTCTCAGCACACAAAATCAGTGTGCAAAAATCACAAGCATTCCTATACACCAATAACAGACAAACAGAGAGTAAAATCATGAGTGAACTCCCATTCACAATTGCTACAAAGAGAATAAAATACCTAGGAATACAACTTACAAGGGATGTGAAGGACCTTTTCAAGGAGAACTATAAACCACTGCTCAAGGAAATAAAAGAGGACACAAACAAATGGATTAACACTCCATGTTATCGGATATGAAGAACCAATATCATGAAAATGATCATAATGCCAAAGTTAAGTTATAGAGTCAATGCTATTCCCAACAAGCTGCCATTGACTTTCTTCACAGAATTAGGAAAAACTACTTTAAATTTCATATGGAACCAAAAAGAACCCATATAGCCAAGACAATCCTAAGCAAAAAGAAAAATGCTGGAGGTATGATACTGCCTGACTTCAAACTACATTACAAGGCTACAGTAACAAAAACAGCATGGTACTAATACCAAAACAGATATACAGACCAATGGAACTTAACAGAGGCCTCAGAAACAACGTCACACATCTACAACCATCTGATCTTTGACAAACCTGACAAAAACAAGAAATAGGAAAAGGATTCGCTATTTAATAAATGTCGTTGGAAAAACTGGCCAGCTATGTGCAGAAAACTGAAACTGGACCCCTTCCTGACACCTTATACAAAAATTAACTCAAGATGGATTAAAGATTTAAACACAAGACCTAAAACCATAAAACCCTTAGAAGAAAACTTAGGCAATACCATTAAGGACATAGGCATGGGCAAAGACCTCATGACTAAAACACCAAAAGCAATGGCAACAAAAGGCAAAACTGACAAATGGGTTCTAATTAAACGAAAGAGCTTCTGCACACCAAAAGAAACTATCATCAGAGCGAACAGGCAACCTACAGAATGGGAGAAAATTTTTGCAATCTATCCATCTGACAAAGGGCTAATATCCAGAATCTACAAAGAACTTAAACAAATTTACAAGAAAAAAACAAACAACCTCATCAAAAAGTGGGCAAAGGATATGAACAGACACTTCTCAAAAGAAGACATTTATGAAACATGAAAAAAGCTCATCATCACTGGTCATTAGAAAAATGCAAATCAAAACCACAATGAGATGCCATCTCACACCAGTTAGAATGGCGATCATTAAAAAGTCAGGAAACAACAGATGCTGGAGAGGATGTGGAGGAATAAGAACACTTTTGCACTGTTGGTGGGAGTGTAAATTAGTTCAACCATTGTGGAAGACAGTGTGACGATTCCTCAGGGATCTAGAACCAGAAATACCATTTAATCCAGCAATCCCATCATTTGGTATATACACAAAGGATTATAAATCATTCTACTATAAAGACACATGCACACATGTTTATTGCAGCATTGTTCACAATAGCAAAGACTTGGAACCAACCCAAATGCCCATCAATGACAGACTGGATAAAGAAAATGTGGCATATATACACCATGGAATACTATGCAGCCATAAAAAAGGATGAGTTCATGTCCTTTGCAGGGACATGGATGAAGCTGGAAACCATCATTCTCAGCAAACTAGCACAGGAACAGAAAACCAAACACCGCATGTTCTCACTCATAAGTGGGAGTTGAACAATGAGAACACATGGACACAGGGAAGGAAACATCACACACCAGGGCCTGTTGTGGGGTGGAGGGCTGGGGGAGGGATAGCATTAGGAGAAATACCTAATATAGATGATGGGTTGATAACTGCAGTAAACCACCACGGCACATGTATACCTATGTAACAAACTTACACATTCTGCATATGTATCCCAGAACTTAAAGTATTTAAAAAAAGAAATCCTCCTGCTCCATTGTAGTTCACACTCTCATTACCCCATTACTCTAATAGCTTTCTAAATGCCTTAAAAGTTTTAAATGTCTAACAATTAAAATGCTGCATTGAGATACTTACATTTCCAAGTAATGAAGTGTCCAACCTAAAGTGCTTTTATAACTTAAACATTTAATGTCAGGCTAAGTATGCTTTTTAAAAAAAGAAAAAGAAGAAATGGTGATTAATCACCATTTTTCTCTTTCAAAAAGAAGCTATATTATTTGTAAGGGTGAAAGTAAATAAATCTTAAAAACTATGTGAAGTGACTAAATATTAGAGACTATTATTTTATGAGTTGTGCTTATGAACAGTGCCATTAGAGTAGGTGATAGATCATGACTCCACTGAGGAAGCAATTTAAACTTGTTTTTGTTATTCTTAAAGCCAAAATGAAATAGGCAAAAGGAAAGGGAAAAAAAGCTACATTGGAACCCCATCTCTTTGGTATACATAAGTTTAACCTTTGTTAATAGGATAGAGAACTCATTATTCATATCAAAAGGAAACGGACAAACATTTTATGCCCGATAAGAATTTTTTTCTTTGTGCATCAAATTCTTTAAAGGATATCCAACTGAAAGATATTCTTCATCGTGGGAAGTTTGGAGAAGAGATTTATCCATATGCTAAAACCTATCAAAGCTATTTTGTGATTCTGTACTAACAAAAGGTAACCCCAATTAGCCTTTTTCAATCAAGGGATTATCTTTCATGTACAAATTAATGCACATCTTGATTTTAAGCAATGGTGAATTATTTGCTTTGTGTGAACATGAAAGTCATCTTGATATTCAGAACAGAAAAAAAAGTAATTCTAATTAAGTAAATCCCATAATGTTATAAACTTATCTAAAAAACAGCTATGAGATAAGGATAGCTGTTTGTGAACTAGCAATTGTGATAACAATTAAGGTCACCTAAATTTATCAATCCCTAATGAAATGTCATATTTTCCAGCCATTGTAAGAATGTATCTCATTGCCAATGATAATTCTATACTCACACTGTATCTGTCTTCATAATAGGTGCTACGGAGTGTATACTTTTAGGCAGCCACTACCCTTGAACTCACTTGCTAGCAACCTAGTGAAGATATAAAGTGGACAAGATGAAACTAAGAAGAGGAACAGATAAATACATGTAGCAGGATAATATACAAATAAAACTATAAAAAAGACAATATAAAAACCAGCACAAGGTGATTTCCTATTTCATGCAAATGTTTATATCCAGATTACTATTGCGAGGTCTTTATTAATTAACAGAATAGTTACTCCAAAGCCTCTGCTTGTTCTCATCCTTGAAAAATTTTGGCAATTTAATTGCCAAGGAAGAAGCATATCTGCCTTAACACAAGGTGGCTGCTAAAGAGCTGAAATAGAGTTTGGGCGAATTTAGAAACTACTTCCTCTTCAAATCCAATATCTGACACCCCAGACAGCCTCACAATTTACACCAATCTTGGTGTTGGCTGATTAACACTTACATGGAAGTGAGGATTAGTTATCTACCTAATGATAGGTCTTGGGAGGGTCTTGGTTAACAGACCCTAGTCATTACACCTGAAAGGATGCAGAATGGAGGTGTCTGCTCCTCATACAACCCACAAGACCAAACCAAAAGATGAGTTGCAGAAGAGAGGGAAGTTTGCATGGATGGGAAGATATTAACTCAAATATTGGCAACTGAAAGGGAAATTATATAAGGGACATCCAAAGTGCAAACTGAGGATTGGGTCTCCTGTGCAATAAAAATTCAAAAGAAAATGAGTTGGGGGTGTAGCATGATCATGACTTGCAGTCCACTCTGGCTATGGCAGATTGGATGAGAGAACTAGGAACTGGATGTTATACGAGTAAGAGATTTCTGTGGTCAGACATGAGATCAACACAGTCTAGACAAGAAGAGAACACAAGAAATGTCATATGGGGAGGAGGTGCTCTGTCTTTCCCCTAGTTAAAGTGTTTTGGTGTGTACATGGGTGTCTCAGTGGAAAGGAAGATGGGTAGTTGGATTTAATGAAGAAGCACCAGAACTGGGAAAGTTCTTCCATTTCCTTACCTTTGACATTTTCAGAAGAGTTCTAGGAAGAATATGTTCTTCTCTCATTACATACAGTCATAAAATGGCAAAATAACTAGGATAGAACTAACCCAGAGAATTTCAGGGAAAAACCGTCTGTGACATGGATCAACTGTGCTCCTTTTGCGATAGAAGTTAGTGAAAAAACAGTAACTAGCCTCAGACTGCCAGCATTTTCACTGCCTTACCCTGCCCTGTAGGAATTCTCTATTGCTTCCAGATATCCCTGGACAACATGAGAGTTCTAACTCATCCTCCAGTAGGTCTAAAAAATTTATACAAATGCTCTTTCCTCTAAATAAAATATCCTGGTCTCCCAAATTGACATCTGGACCTGAGCTCTTTTATACCAGCTCTTTTAAGAAAAAAAATATCACTCGAGAACCTGAAATCAAATAAGTATTTATGAAGTGAAGGTACAGAGATACCTAGAGAGGAATCACAAGAAGCTGCTGTTGCTCTCCCCACCTCATCAGACATCTTTATTAGCCTTTTCCCACAGATGGGGCTTGGACCAAGAACCTGAGATTGGCCACTGAGAGCCACAGGAAATTCCAAAAGCTGAATCAGAAACTACTTTAGAGTTTATATTTCCCCGATGATAGCACGCTTATAAACAACTTTTGGCACCACCTAATCCCATCTAATCATTTAACAAGGTTTCTAAGGACCATTTATTTAGCACTTTGCTAAAGAGATGGCCTCAAAATCTAGTAAAGAAGACTCCCTGGCAGAGCCACTATTTGCCTGTCCTTGATCTTCGTAGAAAGTATAAAGATACCCCTCTCTCCATCAAGGAAGCCCCATGATGCCACAGCCTGGTAATCCATGAGTGTATTCTGCTAACAGACACAGGTCTGCACCAAAGCACGAGTCTTGGCAAGCACAATATGAGCCAGATTTCAGCCCCACTTTCCAGGAGGCTTAAAGCACAAACTACACGACACTGCAAGGCAGCACTCCATTTCCTGATCCCAACCACATGCACTACATCTCTGGATGACTCCTGCTGACCCACCCTTATCATCCTGGCTTTCTGGTTCTCAGATCCCAGGAGGGTTCTGACATTCTCACTTGGCCTGCTGATCACTGACCCCAACTCATGACCTCAACATGCTGAGGACTCAAGCACTGCAGCTCCTTGTTCTGACCCTTGTCAACCAGCTCTGTTTCTGACAAGAGGAAATGCAGAGGCCAAAATAGCCAATTATAGAAACTTATACTTATCAAGGGTGATGGTGTCAGGAGCAGAGAGACCGTTTACACCATCTTTTAACTATCCTAAACCCTAAGATCCCAGACTGCTTTACAATATGAAAACAATCTAAACTTCATGTCATGTAACTAAAACACTCTTGCTTTTCTGATAACACACCTTTAGGAGGTGATCAGCTTTGTGGTCCGCTCCTGAGCTACATGGGAATGTTCATGGCAAGAAGTTAGCCAGTTCTACCCATTAAGAGCTCTGACAACAGAGGACAAAAGGTCGGCCACCCTTGTTTCTCTTTTGGGAATGCTACCAAGAACTTAATGTGTAACTTATGAGTTTAAGTGCATAACTCATGGAAAGTGTGAAAAGCCATGTACAATTTTATACTTCTGAGAGTCAAGAGGGTTTAGTGAGCCTAGTGTAAGGCTACCGGAGGGAAACCTTTTCACTTTTCAGTCACTGTTGATAGAAACGGCTTAGATGGAGTCAGAGGCACCCCCTCCCCCAGAGATACTACATATTTTCCAGCATTATCTTACTCTTTCCACCTGACAGATTGAGAAAGGGGGGCGGGGCGGGCAGGCAGAAACACTGAAACTACAAAGGGGTTTGACACTGTAAATATTGAGGAAGGTTCTATCAAACAATAAGTTTTCTACAGTTATCTACAAAGACTCAAACACTCCCTTGTTAGAGGAAAATAAGACACTATTAAAAGCACCAACCCTAAAATCCTAGCATAAAACCAGGCACTAGAAACATTTTCCCAACCTCCTCCAAGCAGGTAGCACAACACAGACTTTAAGCCAGACTTTAAATTGGAAAAATTTAAATCAGAATTTTTCCAATTCTGATTTAGCTGGCACTTTAAGTGTGGAGTTTTCTGAACTCTGGCCAAATAGTTACCGCCAAATGAATTCTTTTTTCAGTTCTGTGACCTTTTTGCTAATGCACTCCTCCTCTCTCACGTTTCTTTGACTTCACTCTAGCCCGTCCACGGCACCTATGGCAAACACTTTTGCAGTCTGCTCATCACTACGTCTCTGGTTTTCTTCTCCTAGGTCTTATGGGTCTTCACCATTGATACTGCAGTTATACCTATGTCTTGGATGTGCATAGGCACTCTGAACTTTTTTTTAAAGGTTTTTCTTTCCAGTTAAGCAAGACCGTCAATTCTTCTCATTGCAGCTCTGGCACAATGTGTCCATCAGACTGTAGAAGATTGTCGTTGGGATTCACACTATAACAGGGATCCCTAACCGCAGGGCCACAGAGGGGTAGTGGTCCCTGGCCCATTAGGAACCAGGCCACACAGCAGGAGGTAAGGTGAGCAGCCTGAGCTCTGCCTTCTGTCAGATCAGCAGCAGCATTAGATTCTCACAGAAGCACAAACCCTACTGTGAACTGCACATGCAAGGGATCTAGGCTGCATCCTCCTTATGAGAATTGAACAATAAATGTAATGTGCTTGATTCATCCCCAAACCATCCCCACCCCCAATGTCTGCGGAAAAATCATCTTCCAAGAAACCAATCCCTAGTGCCAAAAAGGCTGGGGACTGCTGCACTATGATACTCAATTAAGGGGGACATCAGGGCCTTATAGCATTTAAGCAGTCAAGCCTCCTATATAAGCACCAGGACATGATATGACTCCAGAGTCCTGTCCTGTCTCTGAATCACAAAGTGGGTAGCAGCAATTGAAAGTGGAATTCCATCGGCCAGGCGCGGTGACTCACGTCTGGAATCCCAGCACTTTGGGAGGCCGGGAGCGGGAGGTGCGGGGGGGGGGTGGATCATGAGGTCAGGAGTTCGAGACCAGCCTGGCCAACATGGTGAAACCCCGTCTCTACTAAAAATACAAAAATTAGCTGGGCATGGTTGTTCACCATGCTGTAATCCCTCAGGAGGTTGAGGTAGGAGAATTGCTTGAATCCGGGAGGCAGAGGTTGCAATGAGCAGAGATCACACCACTACATTCCAGCCTGGGCAACAGAGCAAGACTCTGTCTCAACAAAACAAAACAAAACAAAAACAAAAAGAAAGCAGAATTCCATCAAAGTGTTTATTTGCTAGATAAGACATTAACAACTGACATCTAGCTGGGTCATCATTTTCTCTAAAATGTCTTCCTCATCTGTTCTGCTTGAGCTAGAATAAACTCTTCTATCTTAAAAAGAACACTGTTCAAATTAGACACTTTAGGGCTTACATTAACTGGGATTAGATGCATGAAATTGGTTTGTAAATTACAGCATATCATACAAATGTTCTGGTCAGGATGGTGATTCTCATCTTATTGTGCTGGCTATGGTAATTAATGTCTCCTATGAAGCAGGAGGCCCATCTCCAATGAGTGCACAATGACTGTATATCAGGCTCAGTATTCTCCTGTCTAGCATAACCCCTACTATAATAGTGAGCATGTTCAATGCTTAAATGTGTGACTCCTGCTGCAGCTTTTACTCCCAGCTTTTTGGCAAATTTGTGCTAGTTCCCTTCTCCTCCACTCCACCTCAGTAACACTTCAAAGGACATGCTGGGCCTTTTCCTCACTTGGAATTGTTGCACCTGTGAAGTTTCAACTTCCCACATCCTGGATCTCCCCACATGCTCCTCTTCTTCCAGTTCTTACCACTTTATCCCATGTTACTATCTATTCATCATTTTTTTCAATAAAAATCGTATCACCTATATGACCACATTGACCTCTCTGATTTATTTACTTCTCTTAAATTCCATTCCTAATACCCTAAAGCCTCAGTTTTTTTTCTAACCAGTTCATATCCAATGCACTCTAGACACCTTTTCTTCAACCTCCAAGAACAGAATGAACAAGAGGAAGGAAGAACATCGTATGTAGGGTAAGACAAAGAATGTGTCAGAGGCACAGAATGGAATTATTGCTGGGAAGCAACTGTCCCATCTAGCACTGTGTTTTTCAGCATATCCTTCCCCTACTTCAATGTATTCAGACAAAGCCATAAAACTATTTTTAAATCATCATCTTCCAAGTGATGTATTATTCTGAGCCAAGACAGTCAAGAAGCAGTCACACCTTCTTTTCTCTGCTTTCCTTCTTTAATCAGCTGGAAATTGATATACAAGGTGACCTTGGAAGCATTATGGAGACAGCAGAGCCTCTGTCATTCAGGAACTGAATGACTATGTGGAGAGAAGCCTTCCATGCTGACCAAAAGCACCCATGATGGGCTCATACACAAGTGAGGACAGAATTCTATTGTTTACACCATTGAAATTTTACACGCACATGTGACAGCACCTACTAATTTCCTAACACATTTAAAGGGTGAAAGGGAATGTTAAAAACATTTATGAAGAGCATGTGTTTCACATTAGTACTTTTTTCCTCTGTGATTTTATGCAATTCTTACCACAGTCATGGGGAAATAGATCCATTTTCCGGATGTGCATTAGGGAATATGGGTAACTTTTTATAAGGTCACAACCAATTTCTGTTCAGATTTATTTTGGAGTCTTCAGAGATTTTATATAGAGCTAACACATTTGTAGTATTTAATACTTTGGAACTCATGATATTTCCCAAATATTTGAAAGAACAGTTATGAATAGGGAGCATAAAACCCTTATTCAATAATTCAAAAAATACTTTAAAATAGACTTTTTATTTTATTATTTTATTTTTATTTTTATTTTTTTGAGATGGAATCTCACCCAGGCTGGAGTGCAGTGGCGCGATCTCAGCTCACTGCAAGCTCTGCCTCCCGGGTTCACGCCATTCTCCT
>NW_012121154.1:11361648-11362018 GCF_000951035.1 Colobus angolensis palliatus
GCCCAGCTAAATTTTTTGTATTTTTTAGTAGAGATGGGGTTTCCACAATGTTAGCCTCAATCTCCTGACCTCGTGATCCACCCGCCTCAGCCTCCCAAAGTGCTGGGATTACAGGTGTGAGCCACCACGCCTGGCCTCATTAAGTCTTAAAATGTGTATCTTTCCAATGTTGCCTTAGCCAAATAAGGTAATGCATGACCTTCCCTTAGGAGGCTTACTAGTCATTGAAAGTACAAATGTAAATTTTACATGCCAAAGATCTAATGCATATATACATATCCGAACATAAATCCAAACACACTTAAGCAACCACATAGTGTTGGAGAGACCTCTTAAAGCAATGACTGCTTTTCAAACTTCTTTTATTTTT
>NW_012121154.1:11367583-11458239 GCF_000951035.1 Colobus angolensis palliatus
TCAAAATGCAGAAATCACCGGTCTTCTGTGTCCTTCGCGCTGGGAGTTGGAGACTGCAGCTGTTCCTATTCGGCCATCTTGCTCCGCCCTCCTCAAACTTCTTTTAATACCATAGTCCAGAGCAAAGAATAGCCATTTTCCTTTGCAACCAAAGACATACAAGTACACCCTCATATAACCAAAAAAAATTCAAGAAACAATACTTATGTTTGTCATGACATGTTTAAACATTAACTGTAGAATAGCACATAGCTCCCAAAGGTTGAGGATCATTAAGATAATGTGTATAATGAATCAGTATCTTGGTTAAGTGATTCCCCATCATAAGAGCAGACTAATACATAAGTAAAACAATCACACAGCACTGATTCTCCTTCCTGTATTCCTTGAAGAGAAACTACTCTCAGGCATAGCTGAACACTGAATATAAGAGAATAAATTATAACTTATTAAAATTCCTGCTCCAATAACTTCCAAAATTTTCAGTGTGTTTAATATGCATGTACAACTATTAAAATGTTACTGCTACAAAGTCTTCCTCATGCATTTTCTTTTATTTCAAGAGAAACTAGCAAAACCATTCTTCACATCCACCAATCTATGAAACCATAGTTTTACCACGTTCTACCACCTCCCTATCTTTTGAATAATTCAGCATTTTGTTATTTATAAAACTTTTCTAAGTTCTACAAGATCTTTGACCTATAGTATACTCTTCATCGCAGTCAAGATTTTGCAGAAATAGTTTTAATAAACAGTATGCATCATAAATAATTGAAGTTTAGGCTTTGCCCAGTGACTAAAAGACTACCCAAACAAATGCAATTTCAAAACACTTAAACCTCAAGCAGTGTGTATTAAATGCTTGACAGTACCCACTCCCTCATTAGTTTAAATAAAAAAATTTAAAACAGATTTAAAAGCATGCTATTTTTTACTAAAACTGTTAACTTTTAAAAATGGTTTAATGTATGTGTTTTCAAATACTTTCAAAGAATGACATAACGCTATTCCTGCATTAACAAAAACAAAGAAAATGGGAAGTCAAGTTTTTATTTTCTTGTTTGTGAATCTCTAGTTACCCATTTCAAGCACTCAAGTCCTAACTCTAATATGCAGAAAAACGCAGAGGCAGCTGTGGCCCAATTTTATGGGGAAGTATTAAGGCTGAGAAAGCCCATGCAATTATTAGGATCAAGAGAAAAGCAAATTCTGAAGCCTCAAATTTTGTATGTAAGCAGCAGAGAAGCAACCCGCAGTTGGTGCGTTTAATACGGAAAGTCAAAGTAACACTATGTCTTTAATGTAATGACCTGACCTCTGCCTTAAGCACTCTAATGCAGAGCCAAAATCATATATACTTACCCTGCTCATGCTCTGCTCTGGCTCAGCCATGTCATCTTTACACATAATGTGTATATTTATTTTTTTATTTGACAGGAGAACTTCATCTGTAAACTTTCTTGACTAAAATCAACTTGGCACCAACTCGTCAGTTAATTAACTGTTAACAGATTCTTTTAGATATGACTGTTACACGGATATTTTATCTTCCTGTTAATTAGTAATTATGCACTGGCAAGAAAAACAGTGTTTCTTTCCAATTATCCCAGAACTCAGTGATTATTTAAACTTGGCTAATTAGCATTAGAGGGCTGTACATCTTTTGGGCAAATTGTGTTTGATAATCCTTATTAAAATATACATGGCAGTTGTTGACTTGTAACAGGAAAAAAAGTGGTAGTTCAAACGGTATTAGATACCACACGAGGAAAATGGGGGCCCATTAAAATTTCCCCAACTGCTCTAATGAGAATGCCGAGGGTCATTTCTGCCTAGTTTACCATCTGTTTGGTTTCTGGCATGTAGCTCTGGTGAGAAGGGAGTGTCCGGAAGCCCATTTGGCTTATCACAGTATAATCCAGGGGTCTGAAGCAATTGCAGTCATTTATAAAGTGGTACATTGAAGTCAGAAACTTATACATGCAGAATGAAAAACTTTTAAGTGTAAAGATGATGCTACATCATGAAAATGGTCCTGATTTTTTTTTTTTTAAACAGGCAGGCACTGCTTATAAAGAAACTTTTAGAAACATTGTATATCAACTCTAGTATCTACTTTGGAACTCACCCAAAGGTTGTGAGATTGAAAAATAACTACTTTTTAATAGCTGGGCTCTATCACCTGGAGCATACATTGAAAAAATTGTATTGAGGTAGGCAATGGCTTGCTAGACAGCATACAGAAAGCAATTACCATAAAAGAAAAAAATGATAAATTAGAATTTATCAAAATAAACTATTCATCTTAAGGCAACATGGAGAAAAAAGAATAGGCACGCCATGAATGGGAAAATATATTCACAAAACATATATCTGATAGAGGACTGACACACAGGATCTATTAAAAACTACTATTACTCAGTAATAAAAAGACAACTCAATTTTTTAAAATGGCTGTAAGATTTGAACAGACCCTTGACAAAGTGGCCATTAAGTACAGGAAAAAGTGCTCAATATCAACAGTCACCTGGGAAATGCAAATTAAAACCACAGTGAGATAGCACTACACACCTACCAACATGGCTAAAATTAGAAACACTGACACCACTGAATGCTGAAGACACAGAGCAATTCAACTCTCATACTGTGCTGGTTAGAGTGTTAAAAGGCACACTATTTTGGAAAAAAAGTCTGGTAGTTTCTTACAAAACAAAACCCAGCAATGCCACTACTAGGTATTTGCCCAATAAAAGTGAAAACACATATTCACAAAGAGACTTGTACAGGAATGTTCATAGCAGCTGTATGCATAATAACCCCAAACTACTAACAACTGAGGTGTCCAATAACAGGAGAATGGAAGAACAAACATAAACATACTACTCAACAATAAAAAAGAACAAACTACTGAGTGAAAGAAATTGGCCAAAAAAGTCCATACTGAATGGCTGCATTTACATAAAGTTCTAGAACAGGCAAAACTAATCTATGGTTGAACAAAATCAAAACAGAGATTACCTCTGGGTAGTGGGCTGAGAGGTGACAGAGGAGAGACACGAGGGCACTTCTGAGGTTAGGGTAACGATAGGGAAGGGCTTGGGTTACACAGGTGTGTACATTTATTAAATCTCATCTCATGTGTCCTTAAGATGTATGCATATCATTGTATACAAACTTTACAAACATGGCATTTGCTGTAAAATTCTTTCAACTTTGATGTACGTTTGAAATTTTTCATAATAAAATGTTGAACAATAGACTGATATGACTTCAATTAAATACATATTAAATTACTGTATTAGTTTGTTCTCATGCTGCTAATAAAGACACACCTGAGACTGGGTAATTTATAAAGAGGTTTAAGGACTCATAGTTCCATGTGGCTGGGGAGGCCTCACAATCATGGCAGAAGGTGAAGGAGGAGCAAAGGCATGTCTTACACGGCAGCAGGCAAGAAAGCTTGTGTAGGGGAACTCCCCTTTATAAAACCATCAGATCTCGTGAGATTTATTCACTATCACAAGAACAGCATAGAAAAAACCCACCCCCATGATTAAACTACCTCCCACTGGGTCCCTCCCACAACACGTGGGGATTATTACAATTCAAAGTGAGATATGGGTGGAGACATAGAGCCAAACTATATCAATTACTTTTAAAAATATAATCAGTTCATTAGCTGAGTGTCGACAAGCAATATAAAACCATGTAAATATAACTGTTGAAACAGCAATTTCTTTCACCAAAGTTGACAGCATTCCTTTCACCAATTCACTTGGTGACATCAGCTTTGGACATAGGAGAGTAGGTGCTGCTGCTTGCGAGTTCGTCTTCCGTGCTTCTACCAGTGTGCTTACCTGGTGTGTGCTCACATGTGTATGTATGTGGTGTGTTCCCCTATATTTGTTTATTACATTTGAACCTGTTATTCTCCTAATATTACTTCATTAAACGTTAGTTAAACCGATGAAAAATGAATATTCCTAAGAAAGAGAGTTGTTTATATACAAAGCTGGCTGGAATGGTTTGGAAAGACTTGACAAAAATAAGCTAAAGAAATCTTATTTTTAAATTATGGTGGAAAAGGCACCTGTTAAAGATTGCAAAATAAAAGCCATAAGAATCTAGAATTCTGCACACAGACTCCTTCACAAGGTTCTTTTTCTTGCTCCACTTTAAAGAAACCAAAATAGGAAACACGGCTTGTGTAACAGAATCCTAGTGAAACTCCAATCTGTGGATCCATATTTAAAGAACAATTCTCAGCTGACATCTGAAAACTGACAAATTTATGACCCAGTCATCCTATTTAATAAGTACTTCCAGTCACTCTCTCCCTAGCCTACCCACATAAGTACCCACATAAGACCCACATAAGTACTTCCAGTCATTCTCTCCCTAGCCTACTTCCTCCCCATTGGATTGATCGCTTTTTAACAAACTAATTAAAACTAGAGTTTAGTTAATTATTCATAGAAAATAAACAATGAGCATGTCTAACCAATTTATTTTAGCTGACTCAATGCTAGTACTGACCATGTCAAATAACAGTTTCTTAAGTAAGTGAGTGTGGATATGGGTGTGTAGGTATTTGAGGAAGGAAGGTAAATTTCTAAACTCTCTATCTTTATTTCAATTTTGCAGTAATCATTTTGCCCTACCATTAAATATTATTTAAAAGTATTATTTTAATGACAGTATACTAGTCCTTCCTCTTAATATAATTTCTTTAATCATTTCCCTATTACTGGGCATTTAGAAATTTTTCAAAATTTTCCTATCATAGTGTTTTGATGAACAATGATATACATCAAACTGTTTGTTTTTCCATTTCTAAAAATTTATAAAAGATTCCCCAAAGCAAAATAACTTACATTAACATTTTTAATGGCTCTGTTTATATAGTATCAAATTGCTTTCTAGACAACTAAACCAATATACACTAAAATCAACAATAAATATCTATTTTAAGCACTGGTGCCAGGATTGAGTGTGCATAATTTTAAACATCTTTGCCAAAGTTAACAGTGTCTCATACTGTTGTAATTAAGCATTTTTTATTAGTAGTAAGTTGAATATTTTGCTCACATATATTGAACATTTGTATTTCTTTGTAAATGATCTGGGTTTTTGAGACTTTTCTACCAGGAAATTTGTTGTTTAAAAGCTAAAGACCCCTTTACAGATACAGCAAAATGTTTGTTCATCCTTTTAATTTTTTAAAATTAGCATTTTTAAATTACACAAGCAGCTCTTCTTCACTGTCAGAAAATTAGAAAGTAGAGAAGTATTAGATGTTTTAAAATTAAGCCATCCTTACAGTCCAGACATTTAAATAAATCAACTTAGTCATGATGGATTATTCTTTAAAACGGTGCTTCCCAAACTGTCCCATACAAAACTAGTTCTAAAATAGATAGACCACTAGCCAGACTAATAAAGAAGAAAAGAGAGAAGAATTGAATAAACACAATAAAAAATGATAAAGGGGATATCACCACTGATCCCACAGAAATACAAACTACTATCAGAGAATACTCTAAACACCTGTACTCAAGTCAACTGGAAAATCTGGAAGAAATGGATAAACTTCCTGGACATATACATCCTCCTAAGTCTAAACCAGGAAGAAACAGAATCGCTGAATAAACCAAAAACAAGTTCTGAAATTGAGGCAGTAATAGTCTACCAACGAAAAAAAGTACAGGACCAGAAGGATTCACAGATGAATTCTACCAGAGGTACAAAGAGGGGCTGATACCATTCCTTCTGAAACTATTACAAACAATAGAAAAAGAAGGACTCCTCCCCAACTCATTTTATGAGGCCAGCATCATCCTAATACCAAAATCTGGCAGAGACACAACAAAAAAAGAAAATTTCAGCCCAATATCCCTGATGAACATCAATGCAAAAATCCTCAATAAAATACTGGCAAACCGAATCCAGCAGCACATCAAAAAGCTTATCCACCATGATCAAGTTGGCTTCATTCCTGGGATGCAAGGTTGGTTCAACATATGCAAATTAATAAACGTAACCCATCACATAAACAGACTCAATGGCAAAAACCACATGATTATCTCAATAGATGCAGAAAAGGCCTTCAACAAAATTCAACACCCCTTCATGCTAAAAACTCTCAATAAACTAGGTATTGATGGAACATATCTCCAAATAATAAGAGCTATTTATGACAGACCCACAGCCAGTATCATACTGAATGGGCAAAAGCTGGAAGCATTCCCTTTGAAAACAGGCACAAGACAAGGATGCCTCTTTCACCACTCTTATTCAACACAGTATTGGAAGTTCTGGCCAGGGCAATCAGGCAAAAGAAAGAAAAGGTATTCAAATAGGAAGAGAGGAAGTCAAATTGCCTCTGTTTGCAGATGACATGATTGTATATTTAGAAAACCCCATCGTTTTAGCCCAAAATCTCCTTAAGCTGATTAGCAACTTCAGCAAAGTCTCAGGATACAAAATCAATGTGCAAACACCACAAGCATTCCTATACATCAATAACAGACAAACAGAGAGCCAAATCATGAGTGAACTCCCATTCACAATTGCTACTAAGAGAATAAAATATCTAGAAATACAACTTAGAAGGGATGTGAAGGACCTCTTCAAGGAGAACTACAACCTCTGCTCAATGAAATAAGACAGGACACAAACAATGGAATAACACTCCATGTTCATGGATAGGAAGAATCAATATCATGAAAATGGCCATACTGCACAAAGTAATTTATAGATTCAATGCTATCCCCATCAAGCTACCATTGACTTTCTTCAAAGAATTGGAAATAAACTACTTTAAAGTTCATATGGAAGAAAAACAGACCCCGCATAGCCAAGACAATCCTGGTTAAGAAGAACAAAGCTGGGGAAAAGATTCCCTGTTTAATAAATGTTGTTGGGAAAACTGGCTAGCCATATGCAGAAAACTGAAACTGGACCCCTTGCTTACACCTTATACAAAAATCAACTCAAGACGGATCAAAAAGTTAAATGTAAGACTGAGGACCATAAAAATCCTAGAAGAAAACGTGGGCAATACCATTCAGGATGTGGGCATGGGCAAAGATGTAAATAGATGTTCTTTGGGGGGAAAAAAGAACTCCATGTTAACATACATTTTTGAAAGAATGCTTATCATATGGTATTCTTAAAAATTCACACTGTGTATACTGTTACAACTCAACAACAAAAAGACTGATAACCTAATTTAAAAATTGGAAAAAGACTTGAATGGACATTTCTCCAAAGAAGATACACAATGGCCAATAAGCACATGAAAATACGCTCAGTGTCATCAATTATTAGGGAATTGAAAATGAAACCACAATGAGATACTACTTCACGTCTATGAAGTTGGCTATAAATAAACAAAACAAAACAAAACAAAAAGCAAGTGCTGGGAAGGATGCGAAGAAACTGAACCTCTCATACATTGCTAGTGAGAATGTAAAATGGTACAGTTGCTACATGAAGCAGTTTGGCAGTTCCTCAAAAAATTAAAAGACCTAGCAATTCTACACCCAGGTATATACTTAAGAAAATTTCAAATGTTCACACAAAAATGTGACACAAAGATTCATGGCAACATTATTTATAATAGACAAAAGTGGAAACAATCCAAATTTCCATCAATAGATTGAATGGATATAAAATATGGAATATGCATACTATGGAATATTATTCGGTCACAATAAGAATAAAGTACTGGCCGGGCGCGGTGGCTCAAGCCTGTAATCCCAGCACTTTGGGAGGCCGAGACGGGCGGATCACGAGGTCAGGAGATCGAGACCATCCGGGCTAACATGGTGAAACCCCGTCTCTACTAAAAAATACAAAAAAAACTAGCTGGGCGAGGTGGTGGGCGCCTGTAGTCCCAGCTACTCAGGAGGCTGAGGCAGGAGAATGGCATAAACCCGGGAGGCAGAGCTTGCAGTGAGCTGAGATCCAGCCACTGCACTCCAGCCTGGGTGACAGAGCGAGACTCCGTCTCAAAAAAAAAAAAAAAAAAAGAATAAAGCACTAACACGTGCTCCAATATGGATAAACTTTGAAAACACGTAAGCGAAAGAAGCTAGTCACAAAAGGCCACATGTTATATGTTACCATTTATATGAAATGTCCAGAATAGGCAAGTCCAGAGACAGAAAGAAGATCAGTGGTCGCCTGGGGATGAGAGGTGGGGGAATTTGGGACTGACTGCTAATAGATACGGGATTTTTTCTGTAGTAGTAAAAATCTTTTCAAATTAGTGGTGATGGTTGCATAACATAGTGAATACACTAAGAACCACTGAATTGTATACAAAATGCTAAATTTTTCGTATGTGATTTGTGTCTCAAAAGAAAAACACACTACTTTTTAACTTTGTTTAACCAGAATATTCCAAGCTTTTTTATATTGCAATACTCCTTTTCCACGTGAGACTTATTAATATATCACGCAGCAGTTACGTTTGTAACAGCACAGTGTGGGGAAAGCTGGCTATTAACACAATATTTTAAAATTCATTCTAAGACATGGCTGACATCAGCTCCTTGCTGAAAAAAGGATAAGAAGAAGAAAGAAACAGAGAGGCTAGGGACAAACTTCATCAGCCTCATAATTACTCTAGAGCTAGTCATTTGTCCTACTCTCTAGAAAAAGAAAGCCAAATCCCAGTTGAGTTCCTCAAGTAACAGATTTCTCTGTTTTTGTTATTATTGAAATGCTATCAAATCATATAGTTAAAAGGTTAAAAAAGAATCTTCTCATAATCAAATAATTATCTTTAAAAGAAAACTATTACACCATAAGCAAAACATCTTTTCAGAATATGATTTTTAATAGCTATATTTTACTTTTAATTTGCTATTTACAAGAGTTCAAGTGGAGAGGAACTTTTCCGAAAGAGAACCAGAAATAACATAATTAACTTTATAATAACAACAATGTGGTTCTGATGTAGGAAAACATGTAGGAAGAAAAGCAGGAGAAGAGCTCAATCTGAATTTTTACCAAAATATTAACAATTTTTGCTATTCTGTTTTCCAAAATGGCAACTCCTACACTAACAAGCATCTTTCCACTCAGACATTCAGAGTCCTGAAAACAGTAATTTAGTTGTGTGCTTGCCTCAGAGAACAGCCTACACGCCTATTATGCTAAATGCCAAAACTCAGCATCGGAGGGTTGAAAACAAACTACAAAACAGAAGACAGAAGTGGAAACAGAGCTCACATTTGGTGAAGTGTCTTTATTGGACTCCTACATCTACTTTCAAATTCATATGTTGTATCAATAACTATTTTCTAGGACATGCCAAGAATTCACTTTTACTACTTTAAAAAATATCTCAATGATAATTATCAGAATCATGTCTGGGAAGTAATAACATTATAAAATTATTTTAAGTTTTTCTTGGATTTAACTGCCAGGAAAAGTCAACTTTATCCAAGAGTATTTATAAGTCAATGAGTGTCAACATGGAACTCATTCATCATTATCTGGAAATCCCAAAAAAGGGCTGGAAAACCTCAAACCTCAAGAGTAAACCACACTACAAATAAAATGACTGCGAGGTCAGAGTCAACCTTTGAAGTTTATTCCCTGAAGCATATACTTCGATCCTGTCTCCTGTTAAAATGAACAGTCTGGCATACTCAGAAAAACGCCAGTCTCCTAGAAAACAGTATTTCTTATCAGCAAAGACCCATGATTCCTAAGCGGTTTTTGTTGTTGTTGTTGTTGTTGTTGTTGTTTCAGTTCGTATTTAAGAAAGAGAAAAGTATTCCTGACTCTGTTTTTATCTGGTGAGGGATAAGGCTTCATTTACAGAAACTTATGTTTCAGAATTCTTAAACTTTGGCACATGAGAACGTATCCCATGTAATGACCTCCTGCTGTGTTCCTGTTTGTTCTCTCTCAGTCATCAGGGCAAATGTCTGCTTTAATAAGAGAAATAAGGTTACACTTTGCCAAGACAGAAGAAACAGTTCACAAATACATTTTTAACACTAACAGGCAAAATTACAACAATATTTTCAAAAATCATAACTTATAAAGCTTAGTGGCAACTTCTATCAGAATCTGCTCAAAAGTTACATTTCCTTTTTGTTTTTGATAACGATTATACATATGTTTCCTATATATGATTTACATACATCTCAATTTTCTATATGATTCTGAGCATATTCATTTGAACAGATATAAGAGAAAGGAACTAGAAGAACTGCTCGTACTTAGGGATACGTTTTTAAAGTATCTACAATGGTTTCTGGGTATATATCTTTTTTTTTTTTTTTTTTAAAGTTCCGGGATACATGTGCAGAATGTGCAGGTTTGTTACATAGGTATATATGTGCCACAGTGGTTTGCTGCACCTATCAACCTGTCATCTAGGTTTTAAGCTCCACGTACATTAGCTATTTGTCCTAATGCTCTCCCTACCTTCACTCCCCACCCCCAACAGGCCCCAGATGTGTGTTGTTCCCTTCCCTGTGTCCATGTGTTCTTATTTGTTCAACTCCCACTTATGAGTGAGAACATGCAGTGTTTGGTTTTCTATTCCTGTGTTAGTTTGCTGAGGATAATGGCTTCCAGCTTCATCCATGTCCCTGCAAAGGACACGATCTCATTCCTTTTTATGGCTGCACAGTATTCCATGGTGTATATGTACCACATTTTCTTTACCCAGTCTATCACTGATGGACATTTGGGCTGGTTCCATGTCTTTGCTATCGTACATAGTGCTGCAATAAACATACGTGTGCATGTGTCTTCATAGAATGATTTATATCCCTTTGGGTATATATCCAGTAATGGGATTGTTGGGTCAAAAGGTATTTCTGATTCTAGATCCTTGAGGAATCGCCACACTGTCTTCCACAATGGTTGAACCAATTTACATTCCCACCAACAGTGTAAAAGCGTTCCTATTTCTCCACAGCCTCACCAGCATCTACTGTTTCTTGACTTTACATATCTTATCAGGACTAAATTCCTCTTTCTATGATCTGTGAAGTGTCCAGAGAAATGATCTGTGAAGTGTCCAGAGAAAACTGACATGAAAATTTTATTAAGGAGTTAGGAAATGGATGAGTCTCATGTGGAATATGTGTTTTTGTTTGCCTAAAGGAAAGAAAACAAGTGACTTAATTACTTTTTAACAAACACTTATCCTTTTCAATTTTATGAAAAATTATATGAGAAAGGTGCTGAAGTTAAAGCAAGGGATTGCACCTTCATACAAGGGAATCTTCCTTAATCATTTCAATTGACATAATATTAGAATATATTACCAAGAAATTATAGACTTATTTCTGGAAAGAAGATGAAATAAAAACTGGAAAGAGATGAAATAAGAACTTAATAATGTATCATTAAGACACCAATATGCTGTAAGATATGAGGTTGGACTGGGCAATCCCTTGAAGTTCTTTCTTTTTTTTTTTTTTTTTTTTGAGAGTCTTGCTTTGTCACCCAGACTGGAATGCAGTGGTGCAATCTCTGCTCACTGCAACCTACGCCTCCCTGGTTCAATTGATTCTCCTGTCTCAGCCTCCTGAGTAGCTGGGACTACAGACATGTGCCACCACACCTGGTTAATTTTTATATTTTTAGTAGAGACAGGGTTTCGCCATATTGGCCAGGCTAGTCTCGAACTCCTGACCACAAGTGTTCCACCCACCTCACCCTCCCAAAGTGCTGGGATTACAGGCATGAGCCACTGCTTCCTGCCCTCTATTTTCTTAATTCTACAGAAGGTACTTAATCACTGTCCTACCTGCAAATATTGGTGTCTGCCACCTCCAGGACAGAAATGGACAAAGCGGTAGCCAGGATGATCAATTTCCCCATGATCTCTTTTCATAAGATTAACATGTATTTGTAGAGTTTTAAATGCATGTACAGATGTGTACACATATATGGACATATATAGATTTAGAAATATCCTCAACTTAAAGACAGTAATATTCCCCTCCCAATCTGCCACCCCACTTGGCCCAGTCTATACCCAAACACTTGTGCAGACACATGCATTTACTAAGAGCAGCTCAAATACCTTAGAATCCTCGAAGATTGTTATTGGTTTATTCATCCAGTAAATATTTATTGAGCACTTGTAATGTGCCATGGGAGTGAAGATGACCAGGTTCTCTCTTTGTCTTCAAAGAGGTTTAAAGGTTTTTAAACAAGCAAATTTGGTAGCTTGTTAGAGGTGACTGGTGGAGGTCCGAGAAGCCAGAGAAGCAGAGAGGAGGGAGTGGAGAGTTCCACAGAGTTAGGGGAAGGGAGGAGGAGAGGGGAAGGGTTCTAAAGTTTTAATAGAGGAGGTGAGTAGGGAAGAGGGCCCTAAAAGATGATAGAGGGTTTGCCCCGGAGACAGAGCCAGAGAGAATTCCAAGGGCCACAAGCAAGGACAGTAGAGGTTTAAAACAGCTGGAATTTTGAAGCTGTGTGGGGGTTATTTTAATTGGTGCAAGGGGGTATATGTGCTTATGTGGTGGGAGTAGGCATCTGGAAAAGAGGTTGAGAAGAGGTGTGAGAAAGGACAGCAGGGTTAGAGCAGAGAGGGCCTTTTCTCAGTCAAGGTTCTTTAGGTGATAATAAAAATCAAGTCAAGCTGGCTTGGGCTGCAAGGGGAGTTTAATGAGAGGCTACAGGGCTCAGTCTGAATTACAGCTCTGCAACTCCCTAAGCAAGCATAACCTGGAGCAAGTTACTTACGCTCTTTGTGCCTTGGGTTCCTTATCCATAAAATAAGGAGAATTGTAGAATATGTTTTTAGGATCAAAAGAGTTAATATCTGCAACACACCTGGCAGACAGCCAGTGCTTGATAATGTTAGCTACGTTTATTGTTTCTTAGAACCCCCAAATACCTGAGCCTGATGAAAAGCAAGCCTGAAAGAGGAGCCTGGAAAGCTCTGGTACCTCAGGCAGCATTCTGACTCTCTTTCTCCTCTCTCTGCTCATGTTTCCTCTGAGCCATGATGGAGCATGGCTGCCCATAGCTCCTGAATGTTTACATGTTCCTTGGATTCGGCTCATAGAGTTAGACTGAAATTGACATGTCTCAGTTCCTAACTCCTGTGCTAGTATATTTGACTTAAGCTTGGCTTCTGTATCTTATGGTTTAAACTAAGGCCAAAAGGTTAGGGTAAAAACATGATACAGTGGCCTATCTCTCCTGAGCGGCAGAAAAGGAGGGCAGAGGAGAAATCTGTCTTGATTCCTAAGCATAACTATTTTCACATCTGAACCACAGAATAGGCTAAGCAATTTTAATCTTTAGAGGTTTTGAGCCACGGATGAATATCTAAGGAATGTGGTGATTCTACTGCTTTGTATCCTCCTTAAACTTTTTTTTCATATTTACACAGCCCTAATTCCTTTTAAGAATCTGGTAACTGCTGAATATTCATCCACTAAACAAAATAAGACATATCCATACAATGGAATATTATTCATCTATAAAAAGAAATGAAGCAGTGATATATGTTATGCCAGGATAAACCTTGAAAACATGTTAAGTAAAAAAAAGCCAGGCACAGCCAGGTGCAGTGGCCCATGCCTGTAATCCCAGCACTTTGGGAGGCCGAGGCAGGCAGATCACGAGGTCAGGAGACTAAGACCATCCCAGCCAACATGGTGAAACCACGTCTCTACTAAAAATACAAAAAATAACTGGGCATGGTGGTGTGCACCTACAGTCCCAGCTACTTGGGAGGCTAAGGCAGGAGAGCTGCTTGAACCTGGGAGGTGGAGGTTGCAGTAGAGTTGAGATGTGCCACTGCACTCCAGCCTGGGCAACAAGAGCAAGGCTCCGTCAAAAAAAAAAAAAAAAAGGCTACATGTTATATGGTTCCACTTAAATGAAATGTCCAGAATAAGCAAATCCATAGAGACAGAAAGCAGACTGGTGGTTGCCTAGGGGCTGAGGGGAGAAGAGAGTGACTGCTAATGGGTACAGGGCTTCTTTTGGAGGTGATAATAACTTTCTGGAATTAGTGATGTTAGTTGTACAATCTTGTGAATATACTGCAAATCACTGAAATACAGTCTTTAAAATGGTAAATTTTGTAGTATATAAATTATAGCTTTAAAAGAATATCTGGGCTGGGTGCGGTGGCTCAAGCCTGTAATCCCAGCACTTTGGGAGGCCGAGACAGGTGGATCACAAGGTCAGGAGATCAAGACCATCCTGGCTAACACAGTGAAACCCCGTCTCTACTAAAAAATATAAAAGAATATCTGAGAACTGGATAAGATGCCAGAAAGCCTGGTTTTCTTCTTTTTATAAAAAATTATTTTATTTTTAAATTTTAAGTTCTGGAATACAGAACATGTAGATTTGTTACATAGGTATACGTGTGCCATGGTGGTTTGCTGCACCTATCAACCCGTCATTTAGGTTTTAAACCACGCATGCATTAGGTATTTGTACTAATGCTCTCCTTCACCTTGCCCCCTTACCCCCACAACAGGCCCCAGTGTGTGATGTTCCTCTCCCTGTGTCCATGTGTTCTCATTGTTCAACTCCCACTTATGAGAACATGAGGTGAACACCTGGTTTTATCCTCACACTTACACTATCTCCTGCAACAGTCATCACTGGCCTTCCCAAGCATTGCTTCCTTAAATATACACTGGGGATGGGCGCTGAGCCAGGCTCTAGGGGAGGTCCATTCCAGCGCTAAATTCTGTGGGTAAGAAACTGAGTGCAGCTCCCCAAAATTAAAGTGAACTTCTCAAACCCCTGCCACTGCAACAATCTTCTCATTCTATTGCCCTTCTCAGAGAAAGGATTCTTACTTCTTTCCGAGTCTTTAAATACCTATTTTTAGAGCAGATAATATATACTAGGTATTTGAACTGATAATCTCATTTAATGCATCCAACAACTTTATGAACTGGGCACCATGGTTATTCTTGGTTTACAAATGCAGACACGGAGGTAAGTACGTTGCCCAAGTTAGCAAGAAGCAGGGCTGGGCATGGAACCTGAGCTGCCTAACTCCAGAATTCATGTACTGAGCCACTGCGTTGAACTGACCTTCTCTACTAATTCCTCCACCTCGGCTCAAGTCTCATGCCCTTGAACATCTGCTTTAACAATTTATTGGTTAATTAATTCAATAGCTTTATATTTGTCATGCTCACTATTTTAATAAGTGATTCTTTTCAAGTTAGCTATTTGGAAGTTGGGAAATATCCCTAAATTATTTATCATATGTCAAATATAAACTAGATAAAACTTATTTCTTAATGAAGGTAAGAATGGAATACTCAAATGGAATGAATAAAGACCAAATTTAAGTTAATATCTTATTAAAAGGACAAATTAATGGCAATTTCATCTCTTGTCAGCTCTGCTCTTTGTACCATTGGCTAGAGTAATTTGTTTAATTAATCTGAAGTCTTCTTGTTAATTACAGATCATTTACCATACCCAATAAAAGACTGTGCCTTTGAATTCCTCAAGTATGCTTACATTGCATTTACTTCTGTGTTTCTTTGTAAAGAGGCAGACAAAATAAATTTAGCCAGGTTATTCTAAGGAAAATATTAGCTTAATTTAGGCTAGTAAATAAGTACCACTACTTATACAATACTCTATTTAATGAAATTGTGAATGGCTGTCCCTCTTCATGAATATTAAGCCCTAAATATGTTCATGCATTCATAACATATGTCTCATAGTCACACAGACAAGACACCTAAGATTCAACTGCTGCTAATGCCCTGGGGAGTAAAGATCTTGATGATAATTAGCAAATTTGTAATAGGTTCTACTTAGTCTTAACATGAAGGATAATGAAAAGTTATCATATATAGACCCTGCATTTCTATTTTCAGTGAAAAATAAAACAAAATAGTAAAAACTTCATCCTGGCAATGAAACATTAACATAAAATCTAAAATTACTAATGAAGTGCAATTTTTATTAACTAGTGACTAATATAAGATTTGCTAAAGTTTGAAGTTTTTCTTAAAATATGTAAATAATTCACTCGGGAGGCTGAGGCAGGAGAATTGTTTGAACCTGGGAGGTGGAGGTTATAGTGAGCTGAGACTGCGCCACTGCACTCCAGTCTGGGTAACAAAGCAAGACTTTGTCTCAAAAACAAACAAACAAACTATATATATACACACACACACACACACACACACACACACACACACATCTATTATATATAATATATATTTAAATAATTTATTTTGTAATTATACTCCTATCTACCTAAGGTGTCAAATCACATTGAAAATAATCAGATAATGAAGTTAAAAATTTCTAATACTGTGTTTGAAAGATAGTGTTGAAAATACTAGTTTTATGTTAATTGTTTAATCTCCATTAAAAATATGACATGAATAACTGAATGTTTAAAAGAAAAAAATTCCTACACCTGTTCACTACATTCCCCCACAACTTGGATTTAATCAAATTTTGTCATTTTAAAGTTTTTCTTTTTCTTTTTTTTTTTTTGAGACAGAGTCTTGCACTGTTGCACAGGCTGGAGTGCAATGGCATAATCTTGGCTCACTGCAACCTCCACCTGCCAGGTTCAAGCAATTCTCCTGACTCAGCCTCCTGAGTAGCTGGGATTACAGGTGCCTGTCACCATTCCTGGCTAATTTTTTGTATTTTTAGTAGAAATGGGGTTTCACTATGTTGGCCAGGCTGGTCTCGAACTCCTGACCTTACGATCCACCCCTCCCTCGGCCTCCCAAAGTGCTGGGATTACAGGCATGAGCCACCGCGCCCAGGCTTTTAAGCATTTTTTAACTTAAACGATTAGATCTAGGATTCCTAATTATTACAGAATAAATAAATGAAACACATAGAAAATTACAAGAGTTTAAGTAAAAAAGTGCTGTAATGGCTGATGTATTAGCTAAGCAAGATTATCTAGGAAGTACAAAGACCTTAATTTATGGAAGGTCTAACAATTTGAAATTTGGCTGCATTCATCAGACTTGTAAATCTGATTCTCAGGTTTCAGAGCCAGAATATCAAAAATTGGGTAAAATCTCTAGCTTTTAGAACCAGAATTCTAAATCTTGAGTAAATGCATTTCAGCCCTGGAAAAGGAACAATTTTGTATGAAAGGATATTCAAATAACCCTTCATTGAGCGACCACAATGAGCCCTGAAGATTTACATGATTGAGCTGGAATTCAAAGCCAAAGACAAGAGAGAAGCATTTTGTTTTTCTGGGATGCACAAAGAGATATCCATAATTAAACATCACACTTCCCAAGGGCAGCATGTTTTCTTATATTGACAAGTAAAATGAGGTATTTCAAATCAGGCATTGCTGGCTTACAGTTATCTTTTGCATAGCTATTGTCTTAATGTATTTCTGGCTATTAGGCATTTGTCTATTTTTGGTTAGTGAGGCATGCATGCTAAAGAATTCTGGCTTTGCATAAAAAGCTGTAGTAATGTTAGTGGAATTACATTTCTACAGCAATATCTTAAGTATAATTATGGACATTTTGACTAGTCACACATACATTTTATATTCAAAGAAGAGTAGCTGTAACTTTAGTGTAATTAGTACAATTAAAATAACTACTACAAATAGGAAAAAAAACTTTCAAAAGTACCTATTTAGACTCAACTAAATGCTTTACTTTGCCTTATTTGTCACAGCTAGTTAAACATATTGCACATTAATCCTATGATATGTTGGGGAAATGCCAAATTAACCACATTTGCTTAACATTCCATCAAAAAAGTCAGAGACTAATGATAGATTATGTATTCAGTAACTCTTTTGTTCTTGGTCAAAAAATGCCACATTACTTTAGCCTGATACTACCATAACTACTAACTACCAAAAAGCAGCAATATTTAGAAATTATACCTTCTATAATTGTCCTCTACTTTCCTACCTGCACCCTAATCAGGTTAAATCTTTAATTTTGTTTTCAACCTGCAAAGAATATGTTAAACTTAGATCAAATATCCAAAAAATTAATGTGCTTTTTTTCAAAAGTGACCATTTTATTTAAAAAGACATTTTAACTCCTGCTTTCCATTCTAAACATTATTCATGAAAATTAACTTTGTTATATAATATCCAGGCATATTATTAAATTTTATTTGTAAAGTTATTACTACTGTCACATAAACACACATAAAATTATTTGGATATTATCAGAACTTAATAAAAGATCTCACCTATCTATACATCCATATAAAACACATATCCTATAAAAATGCAAAGGATCTAGAGTAAGACCTGAGCTATGGAAGTCACTGATGGGCTCTGCTCAAGCTCAGAAGCCTCTTTGGATCATTAAGCCAATGATACACGGTTGGCTGTGAGAGGAAGGCAAGGTGCAATTTAGGCTCATCAAAATACATTTTAATGTCAAGTACAAACTGACTTTTTACAGCTTTCAAAGTTACCACAGGAAATGTCTTGAAGACCAAGTTTCTTAAATAATTTGTAACAATTTTATTCTTAGTTCGTTTGCCTTACTAGCTAAAATCTGAGGCAATATGATATATGCATTTTACATGTTCTTTCAAAATGTGCTTACAACATACTTATGAATGATCTTTAATGATTTTCCTTATGTAAAACTCCCACACTGACAAATGATAGTTCCTTAATTCAGCCAAGTGTCCTCAAATCATCTCAACCTACATATCCCAGATTAATTACATTTCAGAACTGTTTTTTGTTTTTTTGGTTTTTTTGCCCCCCACAGGACGTGTTTATAAGCCCTGGACTAAGGAAATTGTCTGCTTCAGTTGCCAAGATTATAATTTGGAAAAGCTAATTTTACTGAGTGTTTTTTATGTGCTAATGGCTTTACATAAATCACTTCCTCCTTTAATTATCAGGGCTATCCACCATCTTATGAAGAAGGTAACCTTATCATCATTTCACGTATGAGAAAATTAAGCTTAGAGAGGTTAAACGACTTGGCTGAGGCACACAACTAATAAGAGATGAATACTGGATCTACAAGCAGGCCAATGTGATTCAAAGCCTCAACTCTTATTCCCCCACATCTGACTCCTTCTTGTTGCCCATCCCAGCCCGTACCTTGGATACCTTACACGCCTTGCCGTATCAGAATCTTTAACCACAGAACAATCTTTCTGAATCCACTACTGGGCTCTACAGTTTGTTCTCCATAACGACCTCAGAGTGATCTCTTTAAAATGAAAGGTTGGTGGAGTAACTCCTCAGCCTAAAACCCTCAACACCTTTCCTTTCACTTAGGATAAAGGTCCCAAATTTACAATATCCTGAATGGTCTGGCTCTGGTCTCCTATCTAGCTGTATCCCCTTCCCTCTTGATTCCAGGTCCAGCCACTCCAAGGTTTTCTTTCAGTTCCTAGAACATAGCCAGCCTCTTCCCACCTGTGGCCTTTGCACCTGCTGTTCCTTCCTTTGGGTATGCTGTGCCCCACCATCCACAGACCTTCAGTCAATAATCTCTACTGCTTCATACTCCACTCAAATACCATTTCCTCAGGAACACCTTTCCAAATTACACCACACTTTACTCAAGACTGGATCTAGTTTCTCTGTCATACCCTTTCCCAGCACTCAGTATACTTCTTTGTCAGCCCCTAGCAAGGTTTGCTATGGCATATTTATACAATCATTTAATCAACATCTGTCTTTCCACTAGAATAGAAGTCCTCACACTTTAACATGGGTCGACATCACCTAGAGTGTTTATTTCAAAAAATGACCACAGGATCCCACCTCTGGAGTTTCTGTTTCACTGTGTCTGAAGTGAGGTCTAGAACCCTGCAGTTACTACTTTCCAGGTGATGCTGATGGCTGGACTGGGCACTGATCCAGTACAGTGGTTCTCAATCCTGGATAAACATTAGAATCACCTGGAGAGCTTTAAAATTTACCAGTGTCCATGCCCTCACCCCCAGAGGTTTTGATTTAATTGGGCTAGGCTGCAGCCCAGAAGGTCTTATTCCAAATATTGCATACTTATACTAAAAAAGTATTTGTTTACCTAAAATTCAATTTTAACAAAGTGTCTGGTATTTTTACTTACTTAATCTGACAACTCTACTTATGAGTCCTGCTGTAACAAAACAGATAGTATATAATATACTTATGCACTTATATTTTATATAATATATAAAATATACATAATATAGTATATACTTATGCACTTATACTTTATATAACATGTTATATATGTAACATATGTTATATGTGTTATATGTTATATATGATATATGTTACATATATTATATACATTACAGATACATATTACATATATTATATACATTACAGATATATTACATATATTATATACATTACAGATATTATATATATTACATATATATATGAGACTATGACCTGACCCTTTCTCTCTGCAGAGCAGAAAAACGATGGGACTAAATAAGTGGAATTTGTAGACCTAAGAGGACATTTTTCCCCTGAGGTTTGGACCTTAGAAGTAGTTACCAACAGACTGTGAAATCTAACCTGGGATCTTTTTAAAATAGAGCAAATTCTCAATGTGAAATCATTTAAAATGATGACGGAATGACTTTGCGGTTTCCTTAAGCTGTGGGCTGTGGACCTCATCTTGGGCAAGCAGTGACAATGCAGCATCAACATTGTTGCTCTGACATCAGCCGATGAGTCACCTGGGCAGGGCTACTGCTGGGACTCGACACTTCATATATCAGAAGGAGGCAGAAAATTATTTGTTTGATAAACATCACAGAAAAAAATAAAATGTTGAACACATAACTTTGTGTCTGATAATGCAATTCTATCCTTCTCACATCTATGGACAAAGTCCTGTGTAGTCTTCCAATTTCGGAGTAAGATCAGTGATTTCATAACCTACATAAACTGATACATTAAGTTTGAATTTTTGATGCTGTGAAGGATCTACTTAATCCCAGCCTGGTATGTTTAACAGCATTATGGGTAAACTAGAGATTCCTAAATTGAGACTCCTCTGACATTAATGGACATCACATGATCTTCTGTTTCTCTACATAAGTAACCTGCCAGGTCTCTGATTTAAGGACATTCAAATATTTTAAATATTAAACAGGATTCTTCTATAAATACTCATAAAACTCGATAATTTTATCAAATATTGCTATCTTCTGCTTTATACAACGTTCACTGGTCAGATTTAACATGACACTTTTCACTAACCACAATATTTTAACTGTTTATGAGAACAGATTACCGAATGATTGCATGGGCATCCGAGCAAATTCCAGCAACCTATGTAATAGAATATGGAAATTTACATGAACCCCAGAGGACCAAGTACAATTGTGGCAGTGGAAGGTGAGAATGATAGAAAGTTCATCACACCAAGATCAAGGTTAGCCGCACATTTACATGACTTATTTCAATTCACCCAACTTCAGGCAAACACATGCAAAAACAAAACACTTCAGATTATTTTCTTGGAAGTAATAAAGGTCTAACACTGTTAAAAACAGATACTTTAAAACATAAGACCTATGACTGTATAAAATACCCCCAATTTTCTGGGGTTTTTTTTTTTTGTCAGAATAGCTTACCAAATCCAAAAGCACTGGAACCTCCAATGCTCTGTGATGCCTGGACACTTGTAGATGTGTACAGTCCTGTCACCAGCAAGCCGTCAAAGAAGGTGCTTGTTGAAATTGTCACTGAAATGTAAGAAAGAAAAAAAAACTCAATACAGTCAGAATAACACAATATATTTCTGAAGTGTTAGACACTGTCAAAACAATCTTTACTCATTAACCAATTATTTTTATACTATCCCTAGTTGGTATTTTTTGTATGAGAAATTACAGCAGAATGTAAAGAAGCTCGGAACTCCAGTGTCTACAATTGCTGGTCCTAAATTTAGAACATCAGTCCTACCTTTCTGCATTCATTTACACATTGCCTATGTGAACAATCATCTGAAAATAATGTAATATTGAATAGATGGTTTCCCCACCTCCACTACCACGCCTGAAGGCAGCCAAAGAGTCAAAGGCATTGCTGGAGCTCTGGCATTATGATAAAATGCTTTTTTTTCTTTTTTTTAAGTATTTCATACTGTGGGAAACAACTGTACATCGGCTGAAAGAAGAACAGTAAGATGAACCACATTTCTTATTGTGAGTCCACATTTCATAGATGAGTTCCCTGAAGTTTTCCAACAAAAGCAGACTAATTTGCATGAAGACAGCCAGACTTTTTCCTCTTGTGAAAAAGAAAGGAAGATCACTGCATGCTTTAAGTTTTAGAACAAAGTCTGAAAGAGGAGTGGTTTCATAACCATAAAATCAGGACATTGCTGGGAAGAAAAGGATCAAATTAAATGTATATGTATGCTACTCAGGCTTGGCTTCTTCAAATTATATCTTGCTCACCACCCTAAAAACTCATCATAATTTCCTGCTTGACATAACATTTTCTCCTGCATAGGTTTTTTAAGATTGAGATGATGCCATTTGTAGAAAGCAGCCAAGGGAAGGTAATAACATTATTTAGGTAGTACACAGTACAAGGTCGTCATCATCCTTGGTGGCAATAAGGAGAATGACCAGAGTCACATTAACTTTAATGAGCATGTTTAAATTAAACTCCAGAAAATCCGGTGAACAGAGCTAAATGGTCTGAAACATCCACATTATAAAGTGTAAAACAAGACACGTATCGATAGAATAGCCTGACATCTTGCTACTACCATAATGGTATGGGGGATTGGAATAAATCACCTTCTAATCCTTTAATAAGAAATAATAGCTAATATTTTTTAGTGCTGGCAAGTCAACCACTCAGCTGGGTACTCAGGTAAGTAGTTTACATATATTATCTCATTTAATTGTCAAAACATACCTATAAGAGGGGTACTATTATTATTTCCAGCATACAAAAGAAGAATGTGTAGAACAGAGCCATTAAGAACCTGGCCCGGGACCATCTGATACCATCTAAAATGTTTTGATGCTGTCTATATGGACATTTCCTGTTTCTTCTTTCCTCCCCTCAGATCCCAAAGTGGCAAAGTAACCATGGTCAAACTCCATCAAGGCAGGCATCTCAAGTATTTCGTTCACTGATCTATCTCAAGTCTCTAGAATAATTTATGGTACTCTTCAGTGCTCAATATTTAGTGAATTATTAATGAATAATTTATTCATATAAAAGTAGTATAAGCTTATTTTATCTTTAGCTTGTTTCCAGAGGAAAAGTATGTTATGAATCCTAGAATTTATACATCAGATGAGCCCCACTTGGAAAAGCCACATGGAAAAAAAGAAGACAGAGAAAACCTGGCTATTTAAATAAGTAAAATGCTTTCCGGAGTGCAAGACAGATCAATGCAGAGAGAAACTGACTAAAAGACCAGCCAAAGACATTTTTTAAAAGGCATAACTATGCATAAATTTTATCAGATGCTGTATGCTTACACAAATCATCTAAAGAAAAAAAATACTTGTTTGAAATGAATTGCTTATAATCTGCTTGCTAGAGTTCAGAATTTTTTAAGGAAAAAATGATATTTGCCTTTGGAAAAATGTTACTCTTTTGACAGCAGAATAAGCATTCCTTTTCCTCGTTTAAGCAGATGTGATGCACAATCCATATGTGAACTGGTAATCGGTCTCTTTTTTTTTTTTTTTTAAGAAAGAGGAGGAAATGTTGCCCAGACTCTCATGGGATTTAAGGCATATCTTTCTGGTCACCAGGCTTCCACTTCTTCAGGAAGATAATGGGTCCAATCTCTGTATGTGAAAACCACTGGACACAGTGTAGATTCTCTGTTAGCATGCAGACCATTTCAGAATGTCTGCAGCCCACGTTTTCACTGACTGGAACACTAGTGGTGAACCCATGAGCAGTATAAAGGAGCATACTGAAAACTTCACACCAAGGAACTTCGACTTTGAAACTATGTCAGGAACACCCTTCTCTCCACCCCCTTTCTTTCCCTTTCACCGAAAAGCTTCCACTTATCTCTACTTGCAGCCCTGGGTTAATCTGCCAGTTTCCTGTGACATCGGCCCCTGCAGTTTTCGGTTGTCACATGAGGCCCTCTCCCCCCAGCTTCTCCCTTTGGTGTCTTCCTGATTCCTTTCTATCAAGCTATGTGACTCCGTATGCGCACCAGCTCTAATCTTTCCTCTGTGCCCTGACTTGACTTTTTTCCTCTAATTTCACTGGACTCCCTTTTCAAGCACTATTTTAGCTTCTCTAGTCTTAACTCATCACTTACATCCACAACCTGGTGCCATCCAGGCAACTGGAATGGTTCTTGAAAGCAGAAAAGTGATTTATGGTAAGTTAAAGGGAAAATTTACCATACACAGAAATAATATGGTACATGATTTTAAAAACTGAGGTTCACACTTGTGAATGTAAAATTATTTTAATATGTATATGAACTAGAAGGAAACATAACTTTCATAGTCAACAATTTGGCCCATCGATGAAGCTGATTAAAGACAGAGATAAAACTGCTACTATTTAAAATTAACAAGCTCTCCATGAATCATAGGATTATCCATGTGTGTAGATCTAGATATATTCATCTGAAGGACGTAAAATACACTAATTCCCACTACAGATATTTTTGCAGTTTTCTGATACTCCGATTCAGAATGTTATGGTTCCAAGCTGCACAGTTTAAAATGTTCCATAGCGATTGTCACCTTAAAATGTTTCCTTTAAAAGTATTTATAAAATACACATGCATAAGTAGAAGTCGTAGTTAAGAGATATAAACTTGGGTATATTAGGATGAGGATAATTGGACAAATTTTTTATATTCGAACTGCTTTTAAGAAAAATAACTATTGGGCTACATGTGTTTGATGTCTAACTCAGACATGTTAAAAAGCAAATCCTTCATGCCCTTTCCAAGATTATCAGTCAAATGCTCTAATTAATGTTAAAATGGGGAACAAATATTTTCCATGTTAATTCACTCTCAAATTAGTTTATTATGTACTATGAACAATTGCCAAGTCTAGGTAGTGGGTATACAGATGTTTGTTGTACTAGCCTTTGGTTTTTTTGTTTGTTTTTGAGACAGAGTCTCGCTCTCTTGCCCAGGCTGGAGTGCAGTGGCACAATCTCAGCTCACTGCAACCTCCACCTCTTGGGTTCAAGCCATTCTTGTGCCTCAGCCTCTTGGGTATCTGTGACTATAGGGGTGTGCCACCATGCGTGGCTAATTAATGTATTTTTAGTAGAGATGGGGTTTCACCATGTTGACCAGGCTCGTCTTGAACTCCTGGCCTCAAGTAATCCACCTGCCTTAGCCTCCCAAACTGCTGGGATTATAGGCATGAGCCACCATGCCCACCTGTTGTACTAGTCTTTTCGCTTTCATTTTAGAAAACATTTATATTAAAAAGTTGGTGGGGAGGAGAAGAAATTTGTGGTAAATGCACTTCCAATGAGCAAATTAAGCCAAACAGTAAAATGTACTAGAAGGTACGTAATGCATTCAGACTTAAAGATTGAAGCAAGGTGCATGACTGATTAAGACAAAAAACTAAATAACTTCTATGAGCCAAGACTTGTGTTAGCACTGTAATTTGGGTTTTATTAACTGGACAGGCAGAGATATTTAGAAATAGTTCTCCCTTGACAAAAATGTTTATAAACTCCACCTGACATCCTGTCAATTCTAGCTATTTTATACAAATTAAAATAGATCACCACTATGGGATAGGACCCACAAGTTATCCATATCAGACACCAAAGGTTTACGTAAAATCATTAAATAATAATCTAATGAGCTTAAATAGGTAAACACCTATTTAAACAATCCATTCTCCTATATAATCAGTCTCCATTCATGGCTTTACAAACTTTTACGGTCAAATTTGTAAAATTCTTTCCCAAGGGACTTTTTCCCTCTTGGAGTCAATTTTTATCTTTCATAGTTTTGCATTAACGTGTCAATAGAACTGCCTACTTTATTACAGAGGAAAATATCACTATTAGAGATTTCAAATAGAATTCTGAACTTGACAGTCCATTTTAAGGGGGAAATAAAGCATGTATATTATTACCTATAATTAGAAAGCAAATGCATCTTAGATCACATAATTCCCTTGTTCAATAAACATCTCTAGCTTCCTAATGTCCGTAGATTAAAACCCTAAATCTTCAATGTGGTTTCAAAGGCCTTTGGGTTGTGGCCATAACCAGTCCCCCCCAGTCAAATTTCTCCATTTCAGCTGAAAACATCTGATTAAAAGATGTTAACTGGATTAAACAGTTAAACCAGAACATGTTCTGTACTTCTCTGCCTCCCGGCCTCTGCTCTCACCTAGAATGACCCCTCGCCAGGTTACCTTTTGTTAAGGTATTCAGTGCCATCTCTCTCATGCAGTCTGTTCTGACCTCCTGAGGAAAGTCACCTCTCCCTCCTCAGTGATCCCAGAGCTCATTCACACACTACTTTCCCCAGAGTTTGGCTCAAGGGAGAAGCTCAACTTTTGTTGAATTCAACCACATAGAAACATTTATTACAACATAAAATAACATAAAAGAATAAAATAAAATTGAGAGTATAATGTAGCCAGTGTAACCAAAGTCATAAAATCGAACTTCGGCAGTAAAAACTGGACCATTGTTATTCTTAGATATACATGAAAAATAAGTTTCCTCTGAAAAGTAAACAAAAAGTAAAAAATAACGCAGTATTCAATTATAGTACTCAAAAACCAGGTAGGTCTAGGAAAATTTTAGTTGGATTTTACATTTAACCATAATAGCTTTTCTTTTGCATATCTGTATTTTGTATGTGAATATATAGATACATATAAATGTACATACCAAATTAATCTGATAATTTTTGTCACTAAGACTTTACACTATTATCCTCACTAAGTTACTCTGCCATTTCCTCAAATAAAATGTAAGGGATCAAAAGGCTGAGCAGGTTACAAATATCTCTTCCACATCTGTGTTAAATTGGCAACGAGCTTAGCACCAGGAGACCATGAATATGGATTGCTGGGGTGTGACAGCGGAATGAAAACATGATGTAGTGACACAATTCAATTCTTATCAGTGTCTCAAAGAGTACCTCTGTCTTGAAATGACTAATTACAGTCAGTTATTATCTATTATAGCTTCTATTAAACATTCCCCACAAGACCCTAATACCATTCTTGCAGAAAATCACTGTAAGATGAAAGTCTAAAAGAAAATAAATTTAGACATTTAATGCTGTTTGCATTTCATTCTAAAGCTTCTGGTCTACAAATGCTCTACGGTCCATTAAATTTTGATCATTTCCAGGATATTCCATTACCACTTTATACAAAAGCTCTTTAGTATGTGCAGAAAAGAAATATATTCAGTAATACTCAAAATGATGTTCCCATTTTTTTTTTTCAGAACGACAAGCATCAGAGGATAGCAAATTACAAAAAAATTGAAATTAGGTACATAAGCATTAGTGATGATGCACCGATTGCAAAGTTTCCATTTCTTGATTTTGTATATTCTAACGCCAACAGAATCTAATATTGTCAATATTTAAGAAAACATCATCGCATTTTGCCTTATGAAGAGAAATTTGTTTGCTTTTTGAATACAGAACAAATTAAATAGTCTAAGGAACAAGTATCTTTCTCTGAAAATGAGACAAACAGCATATTTGCTGCAAAATTTCATCAACACTGTATGTTCAACTACTGATTCTTCCTTAAAGTGCCACTAGCTCTGGGCACCAAATAGAGACCATAAAAAAATACATTATAATTTCCATTCCAAACCTCCAGAAGAACATGACCCTTGCACTACTTCTCATTACATATATTAACTCCATTTTGACATGGTTTTCTGTGGATTTCAAAAATTAAGTCAGGTATTTCAATAATAGCATTCCCAAACCAACAATAGCAAAGAAAAAAATCATCCCAATAAATATGCAAAATAAATGACTGGAAGTCAAGATTCACTGAGGACATGAATCCACAGAAATGAAAATGGATCTTAAATAATTAGATCAGGATAACAAACTCAGTTTATTCCAGGAACAAATGGACTCCAGTCAGCCCTTTGTGAGGTAGAGGGAGATTGTTCCTACCTTACCTATCTATTCCAACAACTAATGATAAGGAGCACGATGAGGAAGGAGCTGGCTGCCCACCCAGTATAGTCTCCTGTCCATCTCTAGGGGAACATTGCTAAATGTACCACAGCCACCCTTCCCTACTTCCATAAGGCTTAGATAGCTGACTAGATCATCTCTAAGAACTCTTCACCCTCAGATTTAATAGATACCTCCTTAACAATAACAGCTAAACAATATTTGAGCACTACATGCCAGGTATTGTTCTAAATCTTTTATAGGTATTATTTAATCTTTTCAAAATCCTATGTGATAATTACTATAATTGTACCCCTTTTACCCATTAAAGCTGAAACAAAGAGGGGAGCGTGCTAAGTCATGTACCTTAACTAGCACATGAAAGGTGCTAGTTACATGGACATAGAGGTCATGTTCCCCAATCTGAATGGACTGCAGTAAGTAGAGCAGCCTCTCTCTCTCTTGTGTTATGCCCAAGAGGATGGCAGGAGCTTGATCTTTTCCTGGAAGGCAGTGCTTCCATGCTCTGGGTACACGGGTACAGTCTCCTGGCGTATCCCCAGCAGGCTGTTCTGTAGAATGTACTTAACCTGATGTCTGCTGTACCAATTATTATTACAGTCACTTGTTATCATTATTATTACTCCTCTTTTTCATTTTATATGGATCTGTGCTGTTCCTTGGGGGAAAAAGGAAGGAGGAGGAGTGGCCTCCAGGGAGGACTAACCGCAGTGTGATAAAGGACTAAGCTTAAGATCAAAATAATAAGGTCAAAGAGACCTGGATCAGCCCACCTCTGAAAGCAAGCAGAGAATGCCCTGCAAATGCTCTCCACCTTTGTCTCCACCTGCAAGGAGAGGAAAAACTGAGCATGATCCAGGAATTCTAGCAGGTGCAGGAGACCCATCACATGCAAAACTTCATGACAGATGAAAACACCTTCCAGTGTCTGAAAAATGCTCTTTGCTGGCTAGAGGAGGGGTACAGCACCTCTGTGGAACGCTATTATGATATACTTATTACCAATTCAGAGATTCAGATGAACCACACATAGCCTAAGTCTTATCTTCTGGCACCACCAGTAATAAAAGGAGATCCACTGAGATTTTTTTTTCTTCAAGTTCTTGGGAGATAAAACGGGTGCAGTCAAATGTGTTTGTGAATTTATCATTTTAAAATTAAGCCCTTTGGAAGTAAGTTTAAATGAGCGCACTTGGTGAATATAAATCTCTCCTACTCCATCCCTCTACATTGCCTTTCCTCTTCTTTATGTTCTAAACCCCAACCCACCCTACAAGCACTCTCTGACATACATACACACACACGTGCTCACTCAGAATTTCTAAAAATATTAACCTTGGAGTAAAAATCTCACATCTTATTCAGATGATCCCTTCCCTAGACTTGGAGACATATGTCAGAATAAAGCACCTGGAATGAGGTCCTGAAGAGTATTTTTGAAATCTCCAAAGACTGTCCAATCTAGCCTAAATAAAAATTCCTAAATAGCAATACTAACGATAAAGAATAAAAACATAATTTTATAATTCTCTACCAATTTTTAGCCCCAACCGCACCTAAAGTAGGAATAATTTCGTTTTATCATCCACTTTTGGCTTTTATAATTTAATTCTGAATTTTTAAAAAATTCTACAAATAATGAGAATTAGTTTCTATTACAGAACCCTAAATTTTTTTCTTTATAAATGACACTTTATTAAAATTTAGAGAACCATAGACAAGAGTAACTGGTATTTGTCATTTATCTCTGACCTTATTTTTCATGTTACCTCTATATGAGGCTGGATAATACTCATCCATGAAAATTTCATATTGTTGGCCCTGCACTCAATAAATTATTAAAGGGATGTGAATAGGAATGTGGTGTTCAGGTTTTCAGCAATTTTTATCCTTTTGTTCTTGCTTTTTTAAAGGAAAGAGTATCTTGTCTATAACTCAACATATCTTTGTAAAATTTAAGCAAAGATTAGTCTTAAAAGAAATCATTTTGGGAGATTTATTACTCCAAATCTCTATAAGAAGTTTTAATAATGTTTTTCTTTTGAGGCATGGATAATTTTCTAGGTTGAGAAAAACAAGCCTAGTAATTCTTATAAGCACATACACAGGTGAATACCTTACAATAAAATACACAGATGCCTAGAGAACAAATACATGTGTGATTTTTCTCCCCCAAAATCATCAGGTGTGTAAGCTTTTATACAATAAAAAAGGCTTCTAAATTTTCTGTTTCTATTATGTTTTGTTTTTTTTTATGTTGTTTTGACCAAAGGTAACTAAAGAAAATTTGAACTCATGTAACAAATAATGAAGTAACTCCTAATAGTGCCCCAAATAGTTTAAAACATAAAATATATGCCCCCCTCTTTTTTTTTGAGATGGAGTCTCACTCTGTCTCCAGGCTGGAGTGCAGTGGCACAATCTCGGCTCGCTGCAACCTCTGCCTCCTGGGTTCAAGCGAATTCTCCTGCCTCAGCCTCCCAAGCAGCTAGGACTACAGGCGCGTGCCACCAAGCCAATTTTTGTATTTTCAGTAGAGACGGGGGTTTCACCATGTTGACCACGATGGTCTTGATCTCCTGACCTTGTGATCCACCCACTTCAGCCTCCCAAAAGTGCTAGGATTACAGGCGTGAGTCACCGCACCCGGGCAGCTTTTGATTGTAGTTCAACATATTGAAAATATGCCATTACAAAATTCTTAAATATTTTCATGTTTGCAACAACATTGTGCTTGTGCAAGAACATGCCAAGAGTGACTTTGATGATACTCGTGCGTATGTCATATATGTTATGTTAGTAAAATATCTAGATCAACATTAATAATTGATAGAATTCCTAATAGACATAGTTAAACCAAATGCAGCTCTAAAATATCTTTTTTTTTTTTTTTTTTTTTTTTGAGACAGAGTCTCTCTCTGTTGCCCAGGCTGGAGTGCAATGGCGCGATCTCAGCTCACTGCAAGCTCCCCCTGCTGGGTTCAAGCCATTCTCCTGCTTCAGTTTCCCGAGTAGCTGGGATTACAGGCATGAGCTACCACATCTGGCTAATTTTTTTGTATTTTCAATAGAGACGGGTTTTCACTGTGTTAGCCAGGATGATTTCAATCTCCTGACCTCATGATCCACCTGCCTCGGCCTCCTAAAGTGCTGGGATTACAGGCGTGAGCCACCGCACCGGGCCTAAGTTTTTTAAACAAGTTTTTCCACAGTATTCTCTTTTAGTACTTCCATATGTTCATTTCAATATACTAAAAGTAATCATAAGCAAGTGTCCTAAAATAAAAAATTCATTTAAATATATGTTGAGTATATTACACATGGCATACACATGATTAAACTAACTATAAAATTCTATTACTAATTTATATAAGACAAATTTTAAAACTGTCACTTATTTTATGATCAGACCCTATGGGTGTGAGACTATGTGTGTATTGCTCCCTTTATTCATCTATTAAGCAAATATTTATAAAGCGCCACTCTTGATACTGAGAACATAATGATAAACCATCTGTATGTTTATAAAAATAACATTTTTATTGTTCCTGTCCCTTTTAGAAGAATGTATTCCACATTTCAAAATCCAATTCATAATACCTAAAATTATTATTGCTGACACCGAAATTCACAAAATAAATGTTAAATTCACAAAATAATGTTAAATAAATGACATTCAGGTACTAGCACAGATAGTTGCTCTAATATGCTACAACTGAATTCTAAGATTTTCAGATTAAAATAATTACCAAATAAGGATATAATGTAAACGACATTTACATTGATAGATGGCATCTGATAGTTATTTGGGAAAGTATAAAAGAAGAAATAAATGCACAACTAATTTATGTAACATTAAATTGTAATTATAAATAATATTTCTCCTATGGGTAAAACGGAAAATGCTTTTTATTTTAGAGGATGGCACTTAGTACAATAAGTCTTAAAATTTCTTAAAATAACAAAGTATCTTTGTGGTTAAGTATAAACTTGTGTTTTCAATATAGTTACAAGACAATTTTTCCAAGGATAAGGATGGAGAAAAACTCCAGGTGTGAATAATTATCAGGAGATGTCTTGAGGCCTAGGAGTTTAGGAACAAGTTAAGTGATTAGTTATCTAAAGAGTGTTTAAATGAAAGGACTTTGCAAAGGACTAAGTATGCTTTGCTGGCTTTAATATTCCTCATGTTCTGGTATACAATTTCTAATTAAATCTTAATCTACCCTTAGCACATACTTGGTTTGGATTTGTTGATTTTTTTTATTTTAGAAAACTGATCTAAATTCTTAAGTTGGTGACATGGCATAGAAAACCATAGTTGGATGAAAAGCAAACTAAAATATAGATATATTTATATAAACATATATCTTGCTCACAATTATCCATACACAGAAATGCTTAAGATATAAGTTCTAAACAATTTCCAATATCAATTAAAATACCTATTAAACACCGATGGACTCAAATTCTGTGTGCTGGACTCAAATTCTGTAAGTGCCAATTTGATCAATACAATTATTACTTTTTAGTCAAATAACAAATATTTGTTAGAACTATTAGCCAACGAAATTCCCCCAAAGGTCATTTTACTTTTATAACCAAAACTTTCAATCACCTGAGAAGCTTTTTAAAATTCAGACTCCCAGTTCCCAAAGGGATTCTGTTTCTGTATTATTGGGATAAAGCCCAGGAATCAGTGTATTTAACAATGTCCATCTAGGTGTATTTTGTGTGAGTGGTCCTGGGGTAGACCAACTACAGTGATATAAAAAGCTGCAAATCCACAGCTCTTAAGAAACAGAATTTCCAACGAAGGCTATCCATGGATGAAAAATTATAATTGAATTGAATTGAGGCTACATTATGAATTCCACTACAGTAAGAAGCCATTTTGCCTTTTATTATACTGCAGTTTCCTCCTAGTGTAAATGATGTTTAACAAGATGAGGATGTAATGGGACACCTGTTCTTAGAGACCTCATGTATGCCAGAGAATTTTCTCTAACTGACAAGGACTGAAACCAATCCAGAATGAGGATGATGAGCCAACATTGTAGGGGATTTTGGGTGAGCACTAAAGAGCAATGTCACAGCCCTGTGGTGATGTTCTTGGCAAACAAGGCCACTATATATTCTGGCTGAACTGATAACAAAGAAAAGTAACTAAATATTTTCTGAATTTTGCAGGTATATGTTGAAAGAACAGTTAGCCAACATTACATATATTATAATAATTCAATCCAAAAAATAATTGGAGGTGAAGACATGAGGTTAGGTCAGCATATCTTGTTGCAACCTGCTCTATTCTGACTGCCTTTAGGTCATCAGAATTTCTTGAATTTACCAATGAACCAACATCAAGTTAAATGGCATCTGGTTGCTGCTAGAGTCTTCATTGTAGTACTTACCTGACCCATGAAGCAGAAATAGTGGTCAGTGATCATGTATAACTTTTTCAGCATAATGGCTGAAGCACTGAGCTCACTGCCAGTGTCTAGGTCATCTCATTACTACTTCACCCACCTTGAGCTTCAACTCTTATCTAAAAACCACTTGTCTTCTAAATTTTTCATTTGCAATACCCTTCTTGGTGAAGAAGGTCAAAACAGAATTCAAATAGCTAGACTTTCCCACCACCAAAGTCACAGCAAACACCGAATTAGCAAATACTGAAGCATTTCTCCTAGGAGACATACAGAGTTAGGGTCCTGTGAGGCTTTGGTCACATTTTCATCAACTGATCATATATAGTTTTGGTTTATGTGTGTTTCTGTTTCAAGACAACCTTATTTAGCATATATTGATTCATTATAACAGTGAACTCATGGCCAACAGTAACATAACTCATGCCTGAAGCAAGCTATCTAACACCCATATTTTCTCTATAAGGCACATCACTACCTTCAGCACTTTGGTACCTCCCCTCCTCGGGGCCATTTTAAACAGTGAAATCACCAACAAAAATTTGAAAGATGCACTCCAGCCTATGAAGGAACACTTGTTTACAGTAGGAGAGCTGAGGCAAGAAGGCAGAGCATTTGACTTCAGCACGTCTGGCAACTCAAAAGTTTTCACTGCTCTGCAAATGACTGTCAAAGTGCCACAAGTGTTGATTTTGAGGTCACAAATAAATTTTAGTCAATAGATGAAATCACAAAGAAGGAACTTGCAAATAATGAGGATCATTATCTGTCTTATTTGCCCTAAGACAGAGGCCTCATATATTGCTCACCTCATGGCAAGTCTATTAGTTTGCTAGGGTTGCCATAACAAAATACCATAGATGGGGTGGTGTAAACAACAGACATTTATTTTTCCACAGTTCTGGAGGCTGGATATCTGAGAGCAACGTGTTCACAGGTTTGCTTTTCCTGAAGCCTCCCTCATCGCTTAGCAGACGGCCACCTTCTCACTGTGACCCCGCATGACCTTTCCTCTATCTGCGCATGTCTGTACCCACATTTCTTCTTCTTATAATGACACCAGTCATATTGGATTAGGGCCATCCCAATGACCTCATTTTAATTTAATTACCTCTTAATAAATTTTATCTCTAAATATAATCATATTATGAGTTACCAGGGATTAGGACTTCAATATATGAATGGCGGGGGGTTTGGTGGGGTGGGGCGGGGCCAGGGGAGGGGGAAGGCGGGGTCGGACAGTTCAGCCTATAATGCATTTCGTTATTTTTTGACAGGGTCTCACTCTGTTGCCTGGACTGGAGGGTAGTGGCACGATCAAGGATCACCACAGCCTCAAATTCCTGGGCCAAGTGATCTTCCCTCCTCACCCTCTTGAGTCGCTGGGACTACAGGTGCACACCACCATGCCCAAATAATTTTAAAAAATGTTCAGTATAGATAAGGTATTAACACGTTGCCCAGGCTGGTCTCTAACTGCTGGGCTCAAGAGATCCTCCTATCTTGGCCTCCCCAAAGTACTGGGATTACAGGCATGAGCCACCATGCCCAGTCCCATAACACATCTCTATTCATCGCTTTTCTTCATGTTTCATTTCCTTGAAGGCTTGGACTTCTCAAAAGCATTCTTCAAGTTATGCTTCTTGGGGTGTGTGTGTGTGTGTGTCCTTCTGTTCTTTTAAAATGACTTTTGAAATCCAAGCCGATCAGGACTTTCTCCCCTTTACTCCTCATTATAACAAGTTACGATATATAATTAGGATTGACTTTTTAGAGACTGCTGTCCTTCCTGAGTTTTATAAAATTCCCTTTTGGAGCCTCTGGCCAGGGGATCAGATCCCTTATATAATTTCATTGCATCCTTAAATTTTATTAGGCAGGTGCCAAGAATCCCCCAGAATTCCATCCAAGCCTCCCTATCGTGCCCCTCACCTGCCATTCTAGGCTTTCCTCTGACCCCACGCTCTAGAACACCTCTATGTGTCCAATATGTGAATACAAGGATTGTTATCCCAGTTTCAGGCCTTTGTTCTCACCATCCTTTCCACCTAGAATCCTCTTCCTCTCCATCTCTTCCGGTTGAAATCCTCCCAACTTACCAACGCTTTGTCTAAATGTCAGCCCTTCTATGAAGTTCCCCCGGCATTTGAGACTTCATTCTCCCTCTCAAGAGCGACAACCACTCTCAGCTCTGTGAAGCTTACCACATTCTACCTCAAAATAGTTGTGTACACATCTGATATCCCTTGGCAAGTTGTAAGTGCCTTGGAACCTAGGGCCGTGTGATTCCTCATTGCATCCTCATACCAGTGAGCATAGTCCCTAATAGGTTATTAGCAAGTGTTTTTAAAGCAGATATGCACTGCTATTAGAATTTGAATTTAAATTAGGTAAATACAGTTGAAATCCCTTATGACTCTTCTATCTTGCTTTCCTGCCAATTTTGTGATAGCTATTAGAAAATCACCATCCACATCTGCCATCTGGCTGATTTAATGTCATTTCGCACAGGATGTCATATTTCTGCCTCTTCCCTTAGTTCTACCCAAATGTTCTCCAATATGCTTCCACTGCCCAGGCAGCATTGTACTCCTCCCTTTGTATACAACTCACTCAGAAGTAGACCTGGAGGTGAAGGGAACACCAGAACAGAAGCAAAAGAAGTGAAACAGGCCAGAAAGGGCAGTCAATAAAAAGGACACAATACACTGTTGGTGGGAGCATAAATTAGTTCAACCATTGTAGAAAGCAGTGTGTCAATTCCTCAAAGAGCTAAAAACAGAACTACCATTCAACCCAGCAATCCTACTACTGAGTATATACCCAAAGGAATATAAATCATTCTACCATAAAGACACCTGCACACATATGTTCACTGCAGCACTATTCACAATAGCAAAGACATGGAATTAACCTAAATGTCCATCAATGGTGTAGTGGATAAAGAAAATATGGTACATATACACCATGAAATACTACACAGTCATAAAAAAGAATGAGATCAGGTCCTTTGCAGGAACATGAATGGAACTGGAGGCTACTATCCTTAGCAAACTAATACAGGAACAGAAAACCAAATACTGTGTGTTTTCACTTATAAGCGGGAACTAAGTGATGAGATCACATGAACACAAAGATGAGAACAACAGACACTGGGGTCTACTTGAGGGTGGTAGGTAGGACGAAGGAGAGGAACAGAAAAAAACAACTACTGAGTACTGGGCTTAGCACCTGGGTGACGAAATAATCTGTACAACAAACCTCCATGACACAAGTTTACCTATATAACAAACCTGCACGTGTACCCCTGAACTTAAAAGTTTTTTAAAAAGGTTGCTAGGCAACCATGCTGATTGGCAGCACATGCCCCTGTTATTCCACCTGGCGGTGGAAGCAGCACCTACTCATTGGCTCTGGAGTCAGAATGGCTGGAAGCAGCAGCAAAGGGCACTTCACTGACGTAGGATTCCCATTAATCTAGATGCAAAAGCAAGCTTCTTCAGGTAAAACTTTCGGAAATGGTGCAAACCCATTGCTTCAAAACTATCTTACTCAAAGGTCAAGGTGATGGCAGCTTCTGGGGACAGTTAATTCCTATGTAGCAGTGCACATGGGCAAGAGGAAAGTTACCTTCCAGAGAAAGCCCTCTGGCACATGGATGCAGACATTGGCAGACAGACACATGCTAGACCTGCTGGGCTGGAGCACAATGAAATGGCAAGATTCAAGGGCTATGGGCGAGAGCATGCTGGCAAATGTGTAACAACTGCCCCTCTGGGGCAAGACACTCTGGTTTATGGTGTTTTATAAATACTACCAAATCCCACCACGGTGGATTCTAAGCTTCCAACTAGCTCACCGGACACTGAACTGGGAAGGACAACACAACAGCATACTGTTAGCCCACACAGAGTATTTTCCCCATACAGACACAGGACACATAAACAATAGTAAAAGGTAGTAAGACAATTAGGAAGTGATGAGTTTTGAGTATGCTTTACCTTTGTTTTTGAGATAATTTAATTATAATATTGCATAATTTAATGTTTACTAATTACCATTTAATGACTGGCTTGCAAAATTCCTGAAAATTTAACCAATGGCATTTGTGAGCTAATCAAATATGAGAGGGCACTAAAATAGGTGTTCTTTTTGAAAATGTACCCTTTTGGCCTGGCATAGTCGCTCATGCCTGTAATGCCAGCACTTTGGAAAGCCAAGGCAGGAGGATCACTTGAGCCCAGGAGAAAGGAAGGGAGGGAGGAAGGAAGGAACGAAGGAAGGAAGGAAGGGAGGGAGGGAGGGAGGGGAAGAGAAGGGAGGGAGGAAAGGGAGGGAGGCAGGCAGGCAGGCAGTCAAGAAGGAAGGCCTTTCTATGCTGTATTCCAACCATGCCTTCTATCCTACCTGTGAGGCAACAAGCAGAACCGTCGACAAGCCCAGGTTGCCTAAGAGCTAGTTAGAGATGGGTCCACAATTTTGCAACAGAAGAAGATGTACTCAAGTTGGGCCTCCCAAAGAATGGGGGTCTTCCTCCCTCAGTGGGGCTTGCAACACTCTCTGGGCCCCAAGGTTTCCAGAGGCTGGACAGGCTAACTTTCCAGACAACTCAGGTTTCTGACCACTTGGCCCCATGCAGACTGATTATTCCCCCACTGGCAAAACTGTTTTGTTTTTGTTGTTGTTGTTTTCCACTTTCTCAATAAACAGACAGAACCATAGGGGAAGGGAGGGTTCCTTCACTAAAACACAGACACACACCAAGGGTTCTGTGGCACCCTGATCCCTGCTCACCTTTCCATGAGATGATGATAAACAGCCAAATACCTTGTTTTGGTTGCTTCTTGTTCTTTAAGTGTTCTCAATAGTGCCTATTTGTACATCCATACCATGACACTGTGGAATTTGTCCCAAATCTTTTTAGGACAGTTGATCACAAAGTGACCCATGTTGCATGACATTTCCAAATCTCAATAATATCTAGGAGTACTGTCTTGTATAAAAATTTGATATTCACTCTGGGTATCTTTCCCACTGTGCTTCTTTCTACTTTATACCTGGTGCCCTCCGTAAAATCTCTTTTTTGTTTTTTCAGATTATCTAGGCATTTGTCTCCCACTTCCTCATATTCAATGAGAATCGCATGCCTGCCAGACACATTATTTCTTGTTTCATGAGATATACTTTATCCTTTGCCAGGAGCCCATTATTCTTACAGCTTAAGCCATAGCCAGAAACCCAAATCCTATTTTTCAGTACTTATCTATGTAACCAGATGATCATATCCTATATTCCCCTTTCACTTCCAAATTTAGCTTTCAAAGATAGTCCAGCTTCCCAGCCTCAGAATCACAACTTCCAAGGCTGATATGGAGGGTCCATGTAATCATTGTGTTCATCAAGCACCTTAAACTAAAACATATTGTGCCCCCACACTGATAGACGATGAATAGCATCTCCTCCTGTTGCTAGGCAACCATGCTGATTGGCAGCATATGCTCCTGTTATTCCACCTGGTGGTGGAAGCGGCACCTATTCACTGGCTGTGGAGTCAGAATGGCTGGCAGCAGCAGCAAAGGGCAATCCTTCACTGATGCAGGATTCCCATTAATCTAAAGGCAAAAGGGATTCCAGAATGGTATGAGAAGAATGTTCACCTCATCTGCTCTAGGTAAGAATCACAGTCTTTGAAGACAGAACCATACTAGAAAGGATCCCACACAGGAGAGCACTTTAACCTATATACTTACCTAGACGTTTAAACAGAACAACTAGCAGCTAAAGTACAGAGCCACAGACATCTCCAATCACTGTGACTACACAAGAAAAGCCATCAGACTAACATGTTTCTTTAGCACAAGACCTGGAACCAAGTGCTCTGTAAATGTTTGGTGAATAAGTCAATGAAATTTCTGTATCCCAAGTATTTGTGTTGAAGTACATTCCAGTTTCTGGAATCTCCTGGGTTTTAGTTGGTCTGTAATCATATTTTACAAGTGATCAAATGTGCATATGTTTTGCCTAAATACTGCTGCATTTCTTCCCTCAACCCCCATTCACTTTTCAGTCAATTCCAAAGTAAGCTTCCATCTCAAACGGTCCACTAGAACAGCTCTCACTAAGGTCACTAATGACCTCCATGGTGCTAAATTCAACGGCATTTTCGTTCTCATCTTACTTGACTCCTCTGTCCCAGTCTACTCTCTTCCCTTCACTTCCAGGAGCCTCATTTTTTTTCCTGCATAACTGGAAATTCCTTCTTGTCTTTTATTGGCTGATACCTCCCAACTCTAAAGGCCAGTATTATTTAAGACTCTGTCCTAGGCCCTCTTCCACTCCTATTATATTCCTACTTCCAGGCAGTTGCAGCATCTTACATACCATCTACATGCCAATGGATCCCAAGTCTCCTTCCCTTAAGCTCCAGCTTAGCTCCCTGTAAGACCAGTAAGACCAGACGTGTACTTGACATCACTACTTGTATGTCTCAATGACATTCAAATTCAACTTGCCTAAACCTGAATACATAATTCATTTACGTAACATACTTACTGAGTACCTACTGTGTGCCAGGCACTATTCTGGAGTTCAGAGACATCAATGAATAAGACTGTGCCCCGACCTTACGGGGCATAAAAACACCCTCTATTCCCCCACTCCCAATTTGATCCTTTCTCAGTATTCCTCACCTCCCTGTGGGGCACAGCTGATCAAGCAGGTGCAAAACCCAACTTCTGCAATCACCTTTAACAAGTCTCTCTCTCACTCTTCCCACCCTCAGCCACATCCATCCTAATACTGCCAATTTTATCTCTTAAATACATCTGACGTTGGTCTAAGTCTCAAGTCTGTTTATCTCCTCTATTCCCTCCCTATTCATCTTGCATGACTTGCTTCAATGGCTTTTATTTATTTGTTTTTTTTTTTTTTTTGAGATAGAATCTCACTCTGTCACCCAGGCTGGAGTGCAGTGCAAAATCTCAGCTCACTGAAACCTCTACCTCCTGGGTGCAAGCAATTCTCATGCCTCAGCCACCCAAGTAGCTGGGATAACAGGTGTGCACCACCATGCCTAGCTAATTAATGTATTTTTAGTAGAGATGGTGTTTCTCCATGTTGGCCAGGCTGGTCTTGAACTCCTGACCTCAAGTGATCTGCCTGTCTCAGCCTCCCAAAGTGATAGGATTACAGGAGTGAGCCACTGTGCCCAGCCTGGCTTCTAACTGGTGTTTCAATGTTCACTCTAGTGTGCCTCTTCACAGAGCAGCCACAGTGGTCTTTTCAAAGGGTAAATTTGATCATGGGACTCTTCTTCCTCATTCATACCCCTAGGTTAAAACCTCTCATTCCCTTCTATTAATTCCTTGGATATAAGACAAAATCCTCAGCAATGGCCTACAAATCCTTGCTTACTGTTCAGCCTCATCTTGAACAATATATGCCCTCATTGTTATATCCACACTTACCTTTCCTCTACACCAACACAACAGTACCTATCTATCTGCTGTTTCTTTTACTGGGAAATTCCTACACACACACACACACACACACATATGCACACCTTCCTGGTAGAATTCTATTTCCTATGTAGTCACAGCAAGTAAGACTTCCCTAACTTTCCATGTGTTCCTTCAGTTTACAACTATATTATTTGCTTTGAGCTATTTCCAAGGATATCTGTTAACCAATGAATGTTATCAAAAGTCAGCATAAGATACTTCAGATAATCTTTTATTTCATTTGTTCTTTTAAAAAAAGATTGGCTACCATGTTCACCTTGAGCTTCTTTGAAAATTTTAAGCTCATTTTTCCCTGTGGTTTTAAATATCTTTTTCATCTTTATTTTACCCTCCTTATGGATTTGTTAGTGTTTATTGTCCTTAGCCTTAAATTTGCTTTTGTAAGTGAAGGCATATACAAATAAAATAAATACATGAAAATATCTGACGGAAGTGGGCACACAATAGATGTTTAATTAACAATTCATTAGAAGAAAGAAAACTTGGTCTCAAATCACCTCACACTAAGTTCACTAGAAAGATCAATTTATCTTTAAAATAAGAAGACTAGAGACTGCAGTTTAGAAGCCTACAGGCTAATGTGTCCCACAAACATGTTTTGTTGGGACAGCACAGTGTTTGAATAAACTTTAAAACCTGATGCCTTCAGGCTGGGTTTACACTTTCTAGTTTGTGTAGTCACTATCACTTCCTACTGTATTACCCCTGATAAGATCATATGGATATCGTTGGCCTTGGAAGGCATTTGGATTTGAGGATCTAAAGGATGATATGATCTTGAAGGTCTAACTGTGAAAACCATGTATGTCTTTATTGTGTGAGAAAAATGTATGAAATGATGGGGAAAAACTGGATTTAGTAACATCAAAATGCAAAGCAAAGAATAACAGGTAAAACTCAGTTAATGTCCAGGTACTCTCAACAACAGAGAATATTCTGGAAAATTTATTTACAAAAGAGAAAAGAATAGTTTAATGTTTATAACATCTGGAGATCAGAATTCTGACATAGAAATTAAAACAAACATGTTAAAATGGTCTCATCATAATAAGCTCAGAACTGCAGGTTAGTTGTTCGTGTAACACAAGACACAGCACAATCTGCCAGTCCTGGCAGCCTCTGCTCACTAACCAGGCTCAGGATGAACACCAGAGGCAAATGGAGAGATATCTGACAATGAAACACAGATCTTTCACACCATCCCCACTAACCTTCACTTTTGTGAATGAATTTTTTTATTTTATTAAAAGTCCACTGTCTTCATGGAAAAGCTACTTTAGAAAAACCCTAGTTCCTGGCCGGGCACGGTGGCTCACGCCTGTAATCCCAGCACTTTGGGAGGCCAAGGTGGTCGGATCACTTGAGGTCAGGAGTTCGAGACCAGCCTGGCCAACAAGGTAAAACCCTGTCTCTACTAAAAATACAAAAATTAGCCAGGTGTGGTGGCACGTGCCTGTGACCCCAGCTACTGAGGAGGCTGAGGAAGGAAGGAGAATCGCCTGAACCCAGGAGGCGGGGGTTGCAGTGAGCCGAGATTGTGCCATTGCACTCCAACTCAAAAAAAAAAAAAAAGAAAAAGAAAAAGAAAAACCCTACTTCCTGAAATTATTAAGGCTTCCTATATTTTATGTCTCCCAGACAGGTTTTTAAAAATATAATATACCTCTAAAGACTGAGAAACAACCTTAATATCAAAATTTTTTCATATACTGAATAACCAACTATAAAACCTTTGATATAATTTTTATTTTACTTATAATCCTTAAATTTCACATTGTATTTCTCAAAAGGTGAAGAAATGATCTAAAACCTTGTCCAATCCTATTCTCCAAATAGGAAATATTATAAATACGGATGTGCAAATTTCTAATAATAACTGAATTATCTAATTATGTTGTGTTTCACTGATTCAAATACATAGTATCTTCCAACATCATTTATTTTCCAGATACAGGAATAGAGGTCTGACTCTCTTGAATAAATGAGTCACCACATTAAGACCACAGTCATCTGTGAGGAAACAGTGCGCCAATTAGACATGTCAATTAAGACTCAAATCTCACCTAGATCTATCTAGAGCAGCTTTTGGGAGATGATTTTTCTCCAAAACAGTTATACAGATGCTTTGAAAAAGGTGGTCATGAAGGGAAAACTTATTTCATTACTTTACAAATTTTTATGAGCTAAAAAAGATATTCTCCTTAAGTTTCATAAGTTTTTTTTTTTTTTTCTCTCTGAAACAGAATTTCATTCTTGTTGCCCAGGCTGCAGTCCAATGCCGTGGTCTCAGCTCACTGCAACCTCCGCCTCTTGGGTTCAAGTGATTCTTGTGCCTCAGCCTCCCAAGTAGCTTGGATTACAGGCACCCGCCACCATGCCTGGCTAATTTTTTTTGTATTTTTAGTAGAGACAGGGTTTCACCATGTTGGCCAGGCTGGTCTTGAACTCCTGACCTCAGGTGATCAGCCCACCTCAGCCTCCCAAAGTTCTGGCATTACAGGTGTAAGCCACTGTGCCTGGCCATAAAGTTTTATAAGCTTTTATCTTCCAAATAAATTAAAGAAAATAAGTAAGGAATAACTTTGTAGAGATTCGATAGAAAATAAATAGAAAAATAAAGCAACATGTCCAATGAACATATAAAAATATACTAACCTCATTAACAATGAAAGCAAATCCAAAACAGTAGTCAGATAAAAATTTTTGCCTATCAAAAAGGCTAAGATAAATACAGGCAGACACAAACACACACACATATATACACATGCACACCATGCACATATGATGAAATGAACCAGCATTAGAATATGAGCATTCATGAACAGTGGTGGGTTGGTATAACCATTCTGTGTGTACTTTGTCAATATACATCAAGACCTTTAAAATATTCACGCTCCTTGATCTAGGAATTCTACTTCTACATATATATCCTAAGGAAATAATCAAACACACAGCCAGAGATTTATGTTCAATACTATATACCACAATGCCATTTACAATAATGAAAAACTGGAACAGCCTAAATGTTCAATGTCCAAAGGATGGTTATATAAATTATTGTACAATCACCTGAGGATCTATCATGTAGCCATTAAAAAGCTTGTTTGTGAGAGATACGTACTAATGTGGTAAATATTTGACAATAAAATGTTAAGTGGAAAAAGTAGGAGACCAAATTCTATGTAATGGTAGGATCCAATTCTGTTTAAAAGTATATTTATACATGTTCTGCTTGTTGAACTAGATGAAGGTTACATGGGTCTGTTTAGTTCATGAAAACTCAACAATCTGTACGTGTATGTTATCTATTATTTTTCTATATCCATGATATAAATTAAGAAGCCATCTGTTAATGATTGATTTATGTTTTATACATATACCCAGTCCAAAAAAATGGGAAGAAATATGAACAGAAAATCATTTTACTCTTCCCAGTATTTGCCTTGGTAATTTACTGGAGTTGGAGGAAGGCTCATCTGGAAAGCAAAAGGGCTCCAAGACCAAGCTTCACTACTTACTGGCCGGGTTGCCTAGGGCTACGTGACCTCTTTGAGTTTCATTCTCCTTATCTGTAAAAGCGGGTTACTGTGATTCAGGAATTAAATAAAACGATTTATACAAATTTTTTTAGAAGGCTGTCTGGTCCATTATTATGAGTAATTGAATACATATAACAGTTATGTGTTCAAACTATCAGATTTGTTATTACAAACTTAGAACTACCATACAACGGGCCTTAAGTTATTGTCAAGAATGTGGTTACTGAAAGCAATCACTAAAAACACAAAGTATACTGTACTACAGCATCAACCTCCTGTCCTGCAACGATCTCCGCTGTGCAGCAGCTGCTATCCTTTCCATACCCCCTCCCTTATGTAGACTCCCCGAGCTCTTTCCCTACAGCACCCAGTAGAGTTCCAGGGCTGGCCTGGGAGCAGCTTGAGGCATAAACCTCTCATATCCCTGATAAAATAACCAAATCTGAAACCTGAAAGGAACCAAATTGCCTTAATTTGCTTCTGGATTCAATAAAATTGCTTCCCTTTGTGGTGGATTGGCTGGGTGATTGATTGGACAATGGATTCAGAGAAGAGATAACTGAAACCAAAAGTTTCCACAGTTATTTTGTTAATGAAATAATCTTATGAGATTATCAGCCGTGAGTACTATTTCCTTCCTTTGTTATGCTTTTGCCTACTTTCTAACATTTTGAAGGACATTTTGGATTCCATCCAAGCCTGGAAACTTCATTGCTAAATTAATAGTAACCTCTAATTCTAAAGGTCGAGAATGAATTGAGGTTAGCTTCTACTCAATAAATGTTCAAGGCCCAGATCTTCCTTCCTGGATGTTATTACCCCGGGGTCACCTCACCTTCCCCTCCTGTTCCCTTCACCATCAGGTTGACACGAGACCGGTACAATTTCTCTAAGACATACTATCCCCTCAGAAGAGCTCAGACTTCCATAACTGTCACCTTGGGAGGGTTTTAATGCAGCTGGAAAAAGAGAAAGATGTGTTGAAGTTTCTACTAGACTTACTCTGACCATAAATCCCAAATCCTCCTGTGTTTCCTTTAAGTGGTAGGTAAAACATTTTTAGATAAGTGAACTTATTAAGACAAATATCAGTTGTCAAGATTGTTTGAAGGGCCTGGAAGAATACAAACCATTTCTTTCCTCTTAAAGCAGACTGGCTTTCTCCCCCTTCGGTCAAACTCACAAGTAAAACCCCCATCCAGAGCTAATTGATTTCTTATTCGGAATATCTATTTTAGTCTCTATCTTCAACATACCTAGTCAAATAAAAATTATTTTTCATGTATTAAAATAAAGTTAAATGTTTTCTAATCATAAATTTAATGTCTACTCATTCTAAAATTTTGAAAACATTTTTAAACATTCTAGAAAAAAGATAAAACTATTTGAAACATCATCCAGAAATCACTGGTGTCAACATTCTAGTCCAAACGCATATATAAAATCATAACGTTTAACAATGAACATTTGTTCACTACTTCCCTGGTAATCAAAGAGCTGGTGACTTTTTGAAACTAAAAAGTTACAAATGAGGGTATGAGTAAACTGGTAACATCATCAGACTGTTTCAGGGATCCGCAGAACACTAGGCCACTGTGACAAACAGAGAGAACTTGCAAGACATCGGCATCTCTTTAAATAAAGCTGACATGTACATCACGATGTCAAAACACTATATTATCATTATATTTACTATATAATAAATTATATGTAATTACTAATATATTAAGTATTAGTATAGTTTTAAGACTTAAAATACAATTTGATTTACTGCATTTTACACACTCCATACATTTTCATAAAGCAAAAACTAAATTTATGCCTATAACACTTATTAAGAGATACTTTTTTAAATTAACATCAATCACCTCACATACTTATAATTTTGTGGTGGGAACATTTAAAATCTGCTAACAGCAATTTTCAAGGATACAATAATTATTAGTTACAGTCACCACGCCATATAGTAGATCTCCAGAACTCATTTATCCTGTCTAACTGGAACTTTGTACCCATTAACCAACATCTTCCACTCTCCCCGACAATCCCTTGGCAACCCCCATTCTATTCTCTGCTTCTATGAGTTTGAATATTTTAGGGTACATATATACATGAGATCATAGAGTATTTGTCTTTCTGTGTCTGGCTCATTTACTTAGCATAATGAGAGACACATTTCCTAGCTCAGTGATTCTCAAAGTGTGGTCTACAGAACACTTTTGAAGAAATCACTTAGGGGACTTCTTAGTAATGCACATTTTCAACCCTTACCAAAAATCTAAGCAGAATTCCAGGCAGAATGTGGGAGTGGCAGAGAGAAGACCCAGGGAATCTGCATGTTTAACAGGCATTCAAAGAACTCTTGGCTGGGTGCGGTGGCTCACTCCTGTAATCCCAGCACTTTGGGAGGCCGAGGCGGGAGGATCACAAGGTCAAGAGATTGAGACCATCCTGGCCAACATGGTGAAACCCCATCTCTATTAAAAACACAAAAAGTAGCTGGGTGTGGTGGTGAGCGTCTGTCATCCCCGCTACTCAGGAGGGCTGAGGGAGGAGAATCGCTTGAACCCAGGAGGTGGAGGTTGCAGTGAGCCGAGATTGCACCCCTACACTGCAGCCTGGGTGACAGAGAAGACTCCATCTCAAACAAACAAACAAAAAAAATTCTTAAAAGTGCTAAAGTTGGAGAACCACTGCTTTGTTTCTTAGTAAACAAACACCAACCAGGATTGTCTCAAGAATCAAAACTCAAAGAATCATTTATACTTTTTTGGTGTCCCTGTACAGACATGGCCAGAAATAAGTGCACACTGAAAGGATTTATTGAAGACAACGACTTTCTTCTAAATTGAATACAATAAATAATGTGATGCGATAAGAATCATATCATTGCAAACCTAGTTTTCTCTCTCAAAATAGAAAAGCTGCTCCTTTGCTAGAAAGAAGGCAAGTTTAGGATTGGTCATAGTGGATATAAGAGGGGTGGGTACCAAGTTGGAGATAAGATGGGACACCACTGGTATTAAAATTGTGACAACTGCCCTGAGCCAGAAATACATTTACATCCTGACCACCAACCTGTTAGAATAACCATGTAAAGCTTTGTGCAGGAGATTTAATGAAGGTTTAGTGGCATAACACGGAAATTTAATGAGACTTTCTTGAGGCTGTACTCAAATTTGATGTGCAAATTTGGGGAGAATAGACTCCTGAGGACTAACTATACCCTCCAGAGAAGTAAGTGTTATGTGAGTTCACAAAACTTGAATCTAAAAAGCTCCACTTAGAAGTAATGAGCACGGGCGCAGTGGGTCCCATCTATAATCCCAGCATTTTGGGAGGCAGAGGTGGGTGGATCACTTGAGGTCAGGACTTTGACACCAGCCTGGCCAACATGGTGAAACCCTGTCTCTACTAAAGATACAAAAATTAGCTGGGTATGGTGGCGGGTGCCTGTAATCCCAGTTACTTGGGAGGCTGAGGCAGGAGGATCACTTGAACCCAGCAGGCAGAGGTTGCTGTGAGCTGAGATTATGCCACTCTGCACTCCTGCTTGGGGAATGGAGCAAGACTCTGTCCCCAAAAATATATATATATATTGGAAATTACTAGTTTCCCCATAACATCCATAGATAACTGTTCCTTTGAAATTTAGAGTCCTTTATGGATGCCAAGATAATGATGAACCTGGTCGGACTGGTTTAAGGCTTCAGCACCACACACTAGCCAAGCCAGACCTCTAGGGATTTGATGGCTACAGTAGGACTGGAGATCAAACAGCAGCTGGAACTCCTAGATGAACCTACCATCTCCAGAAACTTGAGAAACTCTTACTGCAGGGGAATGGAGAAAAACCTGTGGCAAACTAGACCAGTGGCCCTATAGTAGTGGTAGCAGTAATTCTTATTGATCAATAAATTAATTAATAAACCATAAGAATAAGAATAAATTATAAGAAAAAACTATGGTTTTTTTCTACAGAGAAGTACCAGGTGTGTGGAGGACCGTTGGTGAACAGTGACTGGGACTCCCAGGCCAAATTTCTAACTTTACTAAACCCAGAGGAGGAAGAACCCTCTGACACGGTGTTCTCCTTGGAAGACATACTGTCTTTGGTCCTTTGCCAAGGGACAGAGAAGCCAAGTCCAGTTCAAGGAAGGGTGATATAAGTCAGGAATGGACACACTACATTGGATTACGTCAGGACCATTAAGGAGCCCTCTGACTTCTTCCTTTGATGGTGTTATTCTGGGCTGAGAAGAAAAAGGAGAGGATGCCCATCTTGTAAGTAAGGACTTAGGAAGCCAGCTGTACTATAGCTATGCCTCTGTCTCTTGAAAATGAATCCCTGACTGACAAAATTCTAGCAGGTGCACAGCAGTAGGTTGCCAGGTCATGGCTGGGTTGGCTTCCAATGTGGCAAGCTGAGCCAAACATGGGGATCTTCAGCCACTCCCCCCTGGTGTTTTGCAGACTGGGATGTGAGTAAAGAATCCACTGAAGACTCTGACACTGGCTAAGCTTTGGGTGTTTGATATGGCTCCAGGCTGTTTTGGTTTGGGATGACAGAGCTAACCAGTACCTTCCCGACCCCATAATCCCTTTACCAAAGCCCTTGGAGGGACAGTCTGTCATGCTTGCTCTCTGAGAAGTAAAAAATCCCAGTCTCCAGGTATGTTATTAAAAACAACAACAACAAAAACACCTATGGACTTCCTTGTAGTTCTACCTGGCAGTGCCTCCAGTCCACTTGCAAAATACAATTACAAGACAAACTGCGACAAGAGTTAAACAACTCACAGAAAGAGAAAACAAGCTACAAATAACAAGAATCTCTGAATTACATGGCAAATACTGGGAGCCCTCAGAGGGAGCTCTCAAAAGACTGACAAGGGGAAAGAACAGCAGGACAAAATCGACCAAGGTGAGAAACACCTTCACCTAACCCAACCCCTGCCAAAGAAATCCTGTCATTTTATTCCCTTACCTAGGATCAGTCTTGACCATGAACACTCATAATCCATTATTACAGAGATTACACTCCTGATTCTCTAGACCTCGCAGATACTTTCCAACAGCTGATCCTAATCTGTAAAGAAAACAAGTTCTCAACTGTAATATTATTTTGACCTTCAAATCTGATTCAGTTTACCCCCTCCCAAAGAGACAGATGAACCTCTAGGCCTTCACGTATGGTTCCCCCCTGCAGAGAATACTCTTCCTTCTAGCTGTTCCTCTGGCCAACAAGCCACATCATACTTGCTTTTCCTCAGGGAAGATTTCCCTAATCCCCTCAACCAGGTTACAAACTCCATTAAATAGTCCCTCAAAACTTCACACTCCTCCTGCTTAGCACCTACCAGGTTGTAATCAAATAATTATTTGAGTATAAAAATGAGCCATATAAAGACATTTTGGCCAGTGATGGACATCACATATGGCAATGATCCCCTAAGATAATATCATATGTTTACTGTACCTTTTCTACATTCAGATATGTTTAGATACACAAATATTTACCATTATGTTACCATTGCCTCTGGTATTCAGTCAGTAATATTCTGTGCAGGTTTGTGGCTTAGGAGCAACAAGGCTAGACTATACATCACAGGTGTCTTGTAGGCTACACCATCTAAGTTTGTAAGTGCAGTACACTCTGATGTTCACAAAATGACAAAATTGCTAATGACACATTTCTCAGAATGTATCCCCATTGTTAAGCAATGCGTGGCTGTGATTATTTGTTCAATCTCTAAATCTCTCAAAGTCTCTTAAAAAAGCTTCATGAGGCACTGACTGTGTTTGCCTTGTTCACTGTTCTGTTCTCCCAGTGCTGAGCACATAATAGGTGCTCAATAATATCTACTTAATGATAGTGGAACACCTAAATATTGAAATCAATGTAAAGTTATTGTAAGGTACTTTTACTTATTAAAACTATGCAAACAACTACTACTTTTTAAGATAATTATGGCTTAAAATGTTTAACAGATAAACCTTTAATTTTTCATTCCGCTATAGTTTATGAAACATTGAACCAAAAAAAGGTGAGAAGTTCAATTTAGTATTTACCTAAAGTAAAATGAATCATTTTGTAAACTGGGTCTGCAATTTAAAATGGTAACTAAGTAGTTCTATAGTGACCATGGCTTCAGTTAAATAATATCCAATCAAGGCAAGATATAAGTATTAAACATTCATGAACTGCTCAGAATATTATGAATTAATCAGCACTTCCTCATTTAAATGTTTAATATTTAATGCTAGTGCTTCTACAGTCTCTTGGAATTATTACACTTTACTATGTCTCTTACAACTGAATAACAATAGAGTTGCTACATACTTTCTTAGAATTCTGGTTATGGAATCCACAGTGATCTGTATGTTGGAGGAGAACATGATTGTAATGCATTAAGCTTTTGATGAAATTCTCAACACATTTGTCTCAGATGCAAAAAGATAATAAAAAACACTCATGATAAGCAGAAGTAAGTGCTTTTGCAATGTGATTGCCTTTTATCCATGATGAATGATTTGTAGCAGCTTACTAAAAATCTGGTTTTCATGAACTCCCCTAGACAAATGTAAGTGGTATGCTAAAGGCATTTTAGGCAGTACAAAGTATTAGTGTTGGAATGTTAGTCTAGTAAATCTTCTAAACACTAGCTGTGGAAATAACAGGATAATATCCCCCCAAATCAATTCACCCATTCCGAGTCCTCTCAGGCATCTTAAAACTAATGTTGGCATTTAAAAATTCAACAACAGCCATAATGCTTTATTCTTACATATATCTCATCATTCAAAAGTCTCAAGGAAATTAACTGTGACTCATTATGCCTTACATTATATTCAGTTATTTTAACCCTAGCAGGGAAGTACCTTTGTGCACCAGATACAAAACAGTGGTTCCCTTCAAAGCAATCATATGCTTAAGTCCTAATCCTCAATACTCAGAATGTGATGTTATTTGGAGATAGGGTCTTTACAGAGGTAAATACATTAAAGTGAGGTCATTAGGGTGGATCCTAATTCAATAAGACTGATATCCCTAGAAAAAGACAAATGTTAGATCTAATGACAGACATGCATAAAAGGAATGCAATATGAAGAAACATACGGAAAAGATAGCCATCTACAAGCCAAGGAAAAAGGCCTGGAATAGATCACTCCCTCATTTATTGTCTCACAGCTCTAGAAGAAATCCCTCTGGCGATTTCGGACTTCTATCCTCTAGAGCTGTGAACCAATAAATTTCTGTTATTTAAGCCACCCAGTTTGTAGTACTTTGTTACAGCAGTCCTAGCAAGTGAATACAGTGATATAGTAAAATGTTGTGTGTTACAACAGAAATATTCCATTCATAAAATATAAAAATTATATTTCCCAGTACAGCTGCAATCTGACTCTAGTGCATATGTGAGAAATTCTCTTGTATTATTAAATATTACCCCTTACAATGTCAATCATGCTTAGGAGAATTATAGCTGCAATGGCATTTGTTCCTCTGAAATGTCTAACTTTTTCGCACTGATACAGATTTTTAGTATGAAATGATCTTTTTCCTTCTTTAAAATAAGCCCATTTCTGTCTATATATATAGCAAAACTATAACAAAGAAAAAGGTATAAAACATAATCATTTTCATGAGATGAATAACACTACTTTTGTTTCAGTAATGAAAATTCAGAACAGATAAACAAAGGCACAAACAAGCATATTTACAAATACATTGATGTCGAGCACTGTTAGTGCCTATAACCATTATAATCATTAATGCAATAAGAATATTCAATACAACACGTGAAACATCTGTAAACAATATTTAATACCTACTTGTATTTTGTTTAGATGCCTTGTGCTACATTTTCATAACTAGAATCACATTCTAGGTGCTGGTGAACACACACACACATGCACACACACATATACTTCTTTCATTATATAATCAGTATACTTATGTATGTCTATTTTTCATCCTATCTCAATTCATCTTTTAAAAATAATTTGAGGCCAAGCGTGGTGACTCACACCTGTAATCCCAGCACTTTGGGTGGATCACCTGAGGTCAATAGATGGAGACCATCCCGGCCAACATGGTGAAACCCTGTCTCTACTAAAAATACAAAAATTAGCTGGGCGTGGTGGCGCACACCTGTAATCCCAGCTACTTGGGAAGCTGAGGCAGGAGAATCGCTTGAACCCACGAGGCGGAGGTTGCAGTGAGCTGAGATGGTGCCACTGCGCTCCAGCCTGGCAACAGGGTGAGACTCCATCTCAAACAACAGTAATGATTTGGGGATTTCACATCAGGTTTAATTATATAAATTAAAATATACAATTCAAGCCAGGCAATGTGGTTGATGTCTGTAATCCTGGCATTCTGTGAGGCCTGGGTGGGCAGATCACTTAAGCCCAGGAATTTGAGACCAGCCTGGGCAATATGGTGAAATCCCATCTCTACCAAAAACACAAAAAATGAGCCAGGCATGGTGGTGCATGCCTGTAGTCCCAGCTACTCGGGAGACTAAGGTTGGAGGATCAACTGAGCCTGGGCAGACAATACTGCAATGAGCCTTGACCCTTGATTGCACCACTGTATTCCAGCTTGGGTGATAGAATGAGACATTGTCCCAAAAAAAAAAAAAAAAACTCATATACATAAATATATATACATACACACACACACACATGTGTATACACACACGCATTTCATTTTTAGTTAGTTTAAAAAGTTTTAATTCTCAAAAACGTATGTGTGAAAAATCTAGAATGGAGAGTATTATTTACAATAACAAATCTCTACAGAGAGAAAAGTAATTTCCCCAAGATCATATCAAGTTCAAAAGCCAAATCTGGATCAGCCTGTGGCTATGGACTAAATGTTTGTGCCTCTACCTCCAAATTTGTATGTTAAAATCCTAGTCCCCATCCAAATTTGGATTAAAACTTTGAATTTAAAAAAAAAAAAAAAGCCCTAATCCCCAACATGATGGTATTTAGAGGTGGGGACTTTGGGAGGTAATTAGGTCATAAAGGAGGAGCTCTCACAAATGAGATTAGTGCTCTTATAGGAAGAGGACACAAGAGAGCTTCCTTTTTCTCTCTCTCTTCCCCACACCTCCCCAATCCCTGTCACCAGACACCAGAGCTACCAGACACCAGAGCTGCTAGCACCTTGATCTTGGGCTTCCCAGTTTCCAGAAGTGTGAGAAATACATTTTTGTTTAAGCCATCTAGTCTACAGTAATTTATTATAGCAGCAGGAACTAAGATGCCTGTTCAAATGTGAGGAAAAGAGATAATGATATCCTAGATTACAACCCTTCCTTTCATAATTGGTAGAAAATTAACTGGTATGGTTTCTCAAGAACGGAGACTCAAAAAGAACAGTTTCCTTCCTACTCTACACCTCTCACATACTCTATACTCAACATTTACTTACAAGATGCATAGTTTGTGCCTAGAAGTTCAGTGGACTGAATTTATATTTCTGTGTCAAAATGCCAAAGAAAGCAATTTACATCAAGCTTATAGCACATATATCTTAAAGGAAATCATGTTGTCTGTTTAGTTTTGTCAGGTTGCCATAATAAAACGCCACAAACAGGGCAACTTACAAACAACATAAATTTCTTTTTCACAGTTCCGGGGGCTGGGAAGTTCCAGAGTTTTGGTGCCTGGTGAAGGCCCATTTCCTGGTTTATAGATGGGGCCTTCTCGCTGTGTCCTCACATGATGGAAGGGCTAGCTAGCTCTCTGGGGTATCTTTTATAAAGGCATTAATCCTTTCATGAAGGTTCCACACTCATGACCTAATCATGACTCAAAGGCCCTACCTCCTAATATCATCACTTTGGGGATCAGGATTTTAACACAAGAATTTGGGGAGGACATAAACATTCACACCACAGCACAGTTTCTACAGACATAGTCACAGTTATAATAATTAACACATTATAATTTAATGAGATTGTATATTCTAAAATAAAATTTCAAGAAATGTATAAATATAAAACTACTACTAAACTGATTCATGATACACTAAGATTATGAAAAAAAATCAGCAATATGAATTTAGTTATCCAAAAAGGCATATAAAACACTAAACCTAGATATGTTTAAAGTAGTTCCTCAGCATGTGCCCATATTTATGCAAATATAGAAACTTAAGATAAATACCAAATATTTCAAGCATCAATCAAATATGACTAAGTGATTTTAACATCATTTTATCTAGTTATCTACATGTATTTTCTAGCCTACTACTACCAGAAGAAAATTCTAAATCTTTTAAATTTAATTTTTTTACTGAAAGACATTTTATAAACAATTTTGACTTTTAAGGAACAGTTGTGATGAAGACATTTCCTTTCCAATGTTGGATAATACCATGATCTATTCCTTTTTCCTTGTTAAGATACTACTGAAACATTACTGAAAATAAAATTTGTATAAATAATATTGAAATGTTGTTCAGCAAAAAAAGAATCTCCAGTGCTTTGTCACTATGACTGCAGCTGTTTTTTGATGTCATTGTTGTTTGTTTTTTGAGACGAAGTCTCGCTCTGTCGCCCAGGCTGGAGTGCAGGGGCACAGTGGCACAGTATCGGCTCACTGCAACCTCTGCCTCCCTGGTTCAAGCGATTCCCCTATCTCAGCCTCCCGAGTAATTGGGATTACAGGTGCCTGCCACCACACCCAGCTAATTTTTTGTATTTTTAGTAGAGACAGGGTTTCACCATGTTTTTTAAATGAGTGGGTCCCCCAGTCCTCTCAAATCTACCAGCAATCAGATGCACTAGAAATCTGACACCACTTGCACCAACTGCTTTATCAGTTTTCCAACTGCTAATAGTCGAGTACATTTACAAATTCATAAACAAATCACATATATATCAAGATACTGTCTTTGAATTATATAGAAACAAAATAGGAAGGAAAAATATTCTAGAGATACAATATTTTGGAAGGGAAATAAATACTACTTTAATTTAAATCCTATGATTGTCTTATTATTATGGAATGACTAGTTTGGATATTGCACATATCACCAAATCATAGTCCTAACAAGGCCCATTTGACTGGATGGGAGGAATGTTCATCTCTACTTTTTTCTACAGAATCCTGCTTTAAGACCTTCCTTTCACCCTAGTATGCCACCCCTCAGTGCAGCTGAGTTAGCCTGAACTTTTTTAAATCAAATCTTCCAACACCCATTGCCATGAAAACATTTTCATTATGTCTTTTGCGCTGATATGATTTAGCTCTCACATTTCTAGCCTTTTGTTTTTATAATACAGTGTCTCGTTCTTTCACCCAGGCTGGAGTGCAGTGGCACAATCTAGGCTCATTGCAATCTCCACCTCCCAGGTTCAAGCAATTCTTGTGCCTCAACCTCCCAAGAATTTGGGATTACAGGTACATAACACAATGCCTGGCTAATTTTTGTATTTTTAGTAGACACAGGGTTTTGCCATGTTGGCCAGCCTGGTCTCGAACTCCTGACCTCAGGTGATCCACCCATCTTGGCCTCCCAAAGTGCTGGGATTACAGGCGTGAGTCACTGCACCTGACCCTCTGGACCATCTTTGGCTTTTGAGTCCTTAAATCAAAAAGTCTGATGAACTGATATTCAGACATTCAGTTATCAGTTCTTATTTTGGGTAGTCAAACATCTTTTCATTGTCAAGTTAGTCCTCAATAAAATAATTTAGTCTGGGTGCTATTGATATTTATTGCTTTTTAGGGCTTACATATCCAGTGGTTTTGCTGTCATTCCATTTTGTTTTGATTTTGTTAATTATCTGATGAACTTTAAGGCAGGAAATGGGTGAGCCCAAGGATCAGCGAGAACCTTCAGTCTGATTCTTTGTGTCACCCTTCAGTCTACCAAGTCAGGAAATGGGAAAATGACAGAATGTTAGCTCCATACAACTCCCTATGATTCCTGACATTGTAGATACACTATGCAATATTACTTTTTAAATAATTTTACTTAAATTTATTCTAATATGCTATATTTTAGGTATTTACTTATGAGCTAACAACTTTCATTTCCAGTTTCCAACTGAAATATTTATGTCTCCTGATGCATTTTTATAAACCCTGCTTTAAACCTTAAACACACACACATACATACACAGTCAGTCAGTCAGTCTCTCTCTCTCTCTCTCTCTTCCTGGATGTAAACTTGACACTAAAAGAAAATCTCTGGGATCTTGACATATGTCACTGCAAATGACCTTAAATGTATAAATCCGTATGAAGTAAATGGAGACGTGAAGTAGTATCTTTCCCATGTCTTTGCATTATGGAGATGTGCACTCAAAACACCAAAGTAGCTGTTTATATTCAAAAGGTCAGGAAATTACATTTAAAATTGTTTAAGCAAAAGGATGCTGAAAAATACATCTCTCTAACACTCACAGAGGATGAAAAAATATTTTGATAAAATGACTTTTGCTTTCTGTTTTTAATTCCATCTTTACTAACCAGGAAAATGGTATTTTAACATGGAAATAGTCTCTGACCTCATTAAAAGGTGTCCCCACCTCTCCCCACTATGCACTCATTAGATGCTATACTCTTCCATAATCTCACAGCCACTACTGCATTTGCCTCCCAGTGTGCCTTATGGTGGATACTAACCACCAGCGTCTGGTTTCTCTCGTTCTCTTCCTCATCCCACGTGCTGATTCAAGCGCCAAGATTCCTGCTCACTTCAAAGAGATATTTGCTCCAAGATCAGCAACACAGGGGAAAAATCAGGGCAAGAAACGTTTTCCCACGAAGACAAACCCTTGAAAGTGTCCTCAACTCATATTTATTTCAAACAGTTGACTGAAAAAGTTAAAATACTGCCCTACCTGAAACTCACAATAACAAGTGGAAGGGTTATTGTTTTATTGTTTGATTTTGGATCCCCATCCATAGCTTATTGCACTCTCTGCCACAGAACATCAAGACGACTCAGGACAACTCAGATAATGTGATTCAATCAGTTGCAACATTCAGTTTTCTTTGTAGCTTCATTGAAAGCAGTTCTAATGTGCTCTTGACAAATCACATTTTGGCAGTGCTGATATTTTTAGGGCACTGGTTGGGGGACATACACACACACAGAATTTTATATAAAGAATGTTAAATATGCCAATTTAAATACCAAATGGGAATGTAATCTCAACTAGTAGTTGTAGTAAAATTGTTTCAGTAAAAATAAATGACCAAAACTTACCAGCCTCCGCTGGGTGTGGTGGCTCACACCTGTAATCCCAGCACTTTGGGAGGCTGAGACAGATGGATCACCTGAGGTTAGGAGTTTGAGACCAGTCTTGCCAACATGATGAAACCCCTTCTCTACCAAAAATAAAAAATTAGCTGGGCGTGGTGGCACACGCCTGTAGTCCCAACTACTTAGGAGACTGAGGCAGAAGAATCCCCTGAATCCAGGAGGCAGAGGTCGTAATGAGTCAAGACAATGCCACTGCATTCCAGGCTGGGCAGCAGAGCAAGACTCCATCTCAAAAACAAAAACAAAAACAAAAAAAACAAAAAAACAACAACAAAAACATGCCAGGCACGGAGGCTCATGCCTGTAATCCTAACATTTTGGGAGGCAGAGGTGGGTGGATAACTTGAGGTCAAGAGTTTGAGACCAGCCTGGCCAACAAAGCAAAACCCCGTCTCTACTAAAAATACAAAAAAAATTAGCCGGCCATGGTGGCAGGCATCTGTAATCCCAGCTACTCAAGAGGCTGGGGCAGCAGCATCACATGAGTCTGGGAGGTGGAGGCTGCAGCCAGCCGAGATCGCTCCACTGCACTCCATCCTGGGCAACAGAGTGAAACTCTGTTTCAAAACAAACAAATAAACAAACAAACAAACAAACTTACCAGCTTCATGTAATTCACATCCTGCTTCTGTCTTTTCTAGTTGCTAAGTACAGTTGCCAAATATGCTATGGTGACAGACACCTAACCAAACACTTTGGAAGAGAATGGCATGAGTTTGTGAGCGCGTGTGTGTGTGTGTGTGTGTGTGTGTGTGTGTGTAAATGAGGATGTATGTGTGAGCGTGTGTGTGTGTGAGCACACACATATGCATAAGTTATTTAATCCCATTTTCCTTTATTGGGAAAAAGACTTCAATTCATCCTTTCTGGACATTCACTGACAATCATTTCCCAGTTAAAGTCTGAATTAAAGTCTTAGCAATGCTGGTACAGAACAAAATACACATGAGATATTAGAATTACCAAATACTCTCGAGACCAAGTTCTGGCATGGAATCTACAATAAGTACATTTAGACATAAAATTAATATGTCATAAAGAGATATTATAATTAGGTTATCAAAATGCTTAAATCTGGATAGGCAAGAACTGATTTTTGTATTCTGATAAGCCAACACAAAAATCATGAGTTATTAATCTAGATACAGACTAAACTTCTGTATTTCAAAGCACAATGACAGAAGTAAAAGTTTCCATGTATCGTTTATGCTAATTTTTTTAAAAAATAGTAATTTTTAAAGCCTCAGAAAATACAATTAGCAAGACTTTAAAAAATAAAATAAAAGCCTTTTTAGCTAAAGAGAAAGCCAAGGGCCATCCTTAGCTTTAAAACTGGTTTTAGCTCATGCCAGATCATTTGTTCATTGAAAGCAGAAAAGGATACCAGCTTAGGTCTGGTGTTCAGATCTCAAAGGTAGATCCAACAGAAATGAACTACTTATATTTTTCCAATAGCATATTTAGTTCAATCTTAAACAAATAACTGTAAGGCAAGAAGCCAGGGTTCCAGTCTCATCTATGCCTATCTATGAGACCTTGAGTAATAATCTGCTTTTCTGGACCCCAATTTAATAAACTAAAACCCATTCAATGACATACAAAATGTTTCTCAGCTCAAAATCTCTTATGGCCCTATGGCATTCCTATGAGATATTTTAATGTATTTCCATGAACAGTAACTGAATTCCTTTCTCTAGAAATTAAAATGAGTAAAAATAAAATATTGTCCTAGTAGACCTTAAGGTTATTTTCTCCAGCAGCACAGAAATGGTTATGAACTGGTAATTCCTTGTCATTCTACACCATCCAAATTAATCCTATCAATGACGTTCAGTGTGTATTTTCAATACCAGGACTTACAACCTTCTCCAGTTCTAGAAAATCATCTGCTAGTATCCCTTTGAATATTATATTTGGCTTCTTTGCTGCATCCTGAAACTCCTATTAGATGCAGGATAGTGTTGTTGTTTTACTTTCCTAGCTCAGGATTCTGACAGTGAGCTATGCACTGTAAGGCCCCTATCTACATGTAAAACACTTTGGCTTCTATTTCTCTCCAAGAAACTTCCATGTCAAATAGCAAGTCTGAGGGGCGGAGATTTTCTGGTAATTATGCAGGGACAGGAAAAGCCCATCCCAGCTACAGACCTTGTCCTGAGAGCTCAGATCCATCGTTCTTTTGTGTTTAGGGGTCCTGAAGCCTTGATTCAGACATTAAAACTCTCAGCTCCTAAGGCATGTACCAGATCTGGATAGCCTTGTGGGCCACTGTAGCTTCTATTCTTTGTAAACACTATCTCTTTGGGTTCATCCTCTTTCCTGGCACCTAAAGATTTCCTGTAATTTTGTTTTAGCTCGACTATGCACTTCTTAGAAAATTTCTGTCATATTTTATCCAGCATCTAATGTGTGTTCAAAGGTATCAGGGTTTTCCCATGTTAGTTCCCCTCCTGGCTACTGCTTTATCTACATTGCTCATAGACCATAAAGTGCTAACCCCAGGTGGTCACTACGGCACATTCAAAGGTTCAGTTGCAAGGTGAGCTCTACTCGCTATGCTGATGGTAGTCAAGAGAGTCCCTCTTCCTTCTAGAAAAGCCACTACCTGAAATGAATAGCTTTCCTGAAAGATGTGCAACCACAGTAAAACTGATTTTAATGTTAAGTGTTCAATAAAGAAACAAAGTAACAACACTGCTGAAGCAATCTCCTGTAAAGAAAAGACCAGGATAAACCCAAACAAAATTTTTAGAAACAGACATGAAATGAGAGTTCTAACCAGCACAAGGGAAGAGTATATCCTTATAGCATGACTTCTGGATATAATAAAAAATAATGAGAAAAATTTAAAAAAATGAGAAAATCTCTCCTGTGGGCTAGTTTTCAAAACTTTTTAATTAGGAATCATATTGATATACTATAATCTTTGGATAGAAGCCTGGGTTAAAAGGAGAAGATGTAAAAGTGTATTAGACTAAAAAATCTTGTTTACATCTTCTCCCAAAAGGGGTTATTAGCAAGGATTTAAGAAGGCTTAGAAGTGCTAAATTTCAATGTAGACTTGAAAAGGAGGTGGATATGCTAAGGATGAAGCTGTAGATGGCAAGCAGTGTAGTCCTGGAACAAAAATAAAGAATGGAATCACTGGAGTGTTAAAAGAGAACTGTCCTGGCAACTTTACAAGTTGTGCTTAGAAAGCACCGTCAAAGAGGTCCATGAAAGAGAAAAAAGCAGGCGGGGGATAAATGGGTATTTTTGGTGTCTTGGGATTCTCTAAGCCAAAGAGAAGATTAACACTTCATATATGGAACTGGAAGCACAGACACAGGTAACAAGCGACTAAGAATTTTACCCTAACAGGGAAAAGAAAACTGGCAGTGTGCAGGGAAGGAGAAATGGCTCATGCTGCACAGATAAAATTGGAGGGACACCGGGGTGTTTGCCTTCACTCCATCAAGCTGTTCTCATTGGAAATATTTATGGAACTCATTTCCCTTGAGTTGAAAAAAGGATAGAGTACTACACTAAAATTTGTCTCAAGTGAAAAGAAGACTTTTTCAACTTGTCTCAACACTCCAGAAGAAAATAAATGAAGGAAAACGAATTATTCTTTTTATATACAGTTTGCTGAATGAAAATGAGTGGAGTTGCAGTAAGTAGCTCGGGGATTCAAAACCAAAAGATAAAAGCCCTGAACTGTAATAAAAAGTTATCTAATTCTAAGGGAGTTGACTCAGTCATAACAGTCCTTTAACAGGTGCATAACACTTCATAAAACACTGCCACATGCCTAATTTCACCTTCGTGGGAATCTCGTAATATAGAGAAACCAGAGATGACTGGTTTGCCTTTTTGTGAATTGAGGTACAGGGTGAAGTGACTTGTCCTGGTCACACACACACATGCTCATAAATGCACACAAATGCTCACACGTACTCACTCACAGTCAACAGCAGGACCTGGTGATGCCTACTCATCCCCCTTGTGGCCCAAGCCCTCTGCACTCCCCTTTCTTTTAATGTACCTGTATTCATTTTACATGTATTGGCATACTTTCAGATAAGGCTTTTTAGATTTCAGAGTCATTCCTGGATTGTTGGCTAAGCGATGCTTGCCCATCTGCGGGGCAGAGAGGGAACATTAAATCTGCAAAAAGTCCTCATGAAGGCAAAATATGTACCTTAATAGCAGATTTACAAAAGCATTAGTAATAGTCTGAAGGATAATAACATATTACCCAGTTGTCTCACAAGCACTGGAAACACGAAAACAGCACACACCAGAGATAATGTGCAGCTTCAGACTCAGACCCCTTCAGGCTCCCTTTGGCAGATCCCACCTCTCTCAAATGTGGCTCTCTTTACACTACTTGCACCTCAGTCCTGAACTATACAATGGGCAGAATAGTATCTACCCCACTGTGTTCATACAAGGATTAACTAAAGCAGGATCATGCACATGAAGTACCCAGAAGTGTCTACATGGATTAAGTACTTAATGAATAATCCCCTCGAGAATAAATTGCCCTTCCCTGGCAATGTATGGAGTGCATTCATTCTTCCGTCACAAAAAAGACCCAGTGACAGTCATCATTCTGAAACTAAGTCTTGTGTAAGTTTGGTACATGGCTTCCTATGTAAGGAAAGATAGTAAGATCCATGGGCTGATATTCCTGAAACAGGAGTTAAGGTCTGATTTGTGACTGATTTCCTTCAAGTCTAAAGAGAATCCATGTGTACTGGCGTGTGCTTCTGACCCAACACGAATGAAGCAGCTTCATAGGTAGTTTTCTACGACTCACTGTCCTCTTAGCCACTCAACCATCTCCCACTCCCACCAAAGAACACATAGGGCAAAATCTTTTTTTTTTTTTTTTTTTTTTTTTGATACGGAGTCTCGCTCTGTCGCCCAGGCTGGAGTGCAGTGGCGCGATCTCGGCTCACTGCAAGCTCCGCCTCCCAGGTTTACGCCATTCTCCTGCCTCAGCCTCCCGAGTAGCTGGGACTACAAGCGCCCGCCATCTCGCCCGGCTAGTTTTTTGTATTTTTTAGTAGAGACGGGGTTTCACCGTGTAGACCAGGATGGTCTCGATCTCCTGACCTCGTGATCCACCCGTCTCGGCCTCCCAAAGTGCTGGGATTACAGGCTTGAGCCACCGCGCCCGGCCTAGGTAGGGCAAAATCTCTGTTGTGAGGCTCTCAGTGTGTTTCTGATTTCAGTGAATATCTGTGTGTGTGTGTGTGTGCGTGTGTGTGTGTGTGTAGGAGTGGGTGGATATACTTTTGGTCTGACCTTACATTTGAACAAGGGCAAAGAAAGGGGAGAAACAGTATCTGTCATTAGCCACACACAAGTGACTCATTCTGCAATGGCTCTCAGAAATAATCTTACTGAATTAAGATTAAAGTATTTTAGCTTCTTCACTGTCAAACTAAAATCTGCGAAAAAAAAATTCAGAAACATTAGACTTTATATCTTAGAAACAGCCAGAGCCATAGGGATCATCTAGGCCAACAAAGTGAGGTCTGTGGCTATTTCCTTTCCCACTTTACAGACAAGAAAAATAAGTTTGAAGATAGAGATTTGTTCAGTCACACAAACCTCCAAACACCCAGGCCAATAATTTTTTCTCTTGTTTTCTGAGACAGTCTCACTCTGTTGCCCAGACTGGAGTGCAGTCGCATGATCTCATCTCACTGAAACCTCTGCCTTCCAGGTTCAAGGCAATTCTCCTGCCTCAGCCTCCTGAGTAGTTGGGATTACAGGCACCCGCCACCACACGTGGCTAATTTTTGTATTTTTAGTAGAGATGGGGCTTTGCCATGCTGGCCAGGCTCGTCTCGAATTCCTGACCTCAAGTGATCCGCCCACCTCAGCCTCCCAAAGTGCTGAGATTACGGGCTTGAGCCATCACGCCTGGTTGATTTCTTCATAATCATACACTGCTCCTTTCTCTCCTCCATCAGTTAATGAATTCGCATGGACTTCCTCTTTCTTCTAGCAGCATTCATTCCCTTTTGAACCGTTTACATGCAGGTGATGTCCCTATTTATATCCCAGCCCAAACCCTTCCCAAGAATTCCAGACTTTTCAACACCTGCCTACCAGAAATCATCACGTGTCCAACAGTTCTCTCAAACTTAACATGTTTGAAACTCAGCTCCTATCTCTGACATTCCCCCCCAAACTTCTCTCCGTGCAGATTTTCCCATTGAAGTAAATGACAACTCCATTCCCCAAGTTGCTCCAGTCAGAACTCTTAAAGCCAGCCTGACTCCTCTCTCTCTCTCTTTGAGACAGGGTCTCACTCCATCATCCAGGATGGAGCACAGTGGTGTGATCATGGCTCACTGCAGCTTAAACCTCCCTAGCTCAAGGGAGCCTCCTGCCTCAGTTTCCCCAGTAGCTGGGACTACAGCACGCGCCACCATACTTGGCTAATTTTTAACAATTTTTGCGGTGATGGGGTCCCACTATGTTTCCCAACTCCTAGGCTCAAGCAATCCTCCTGCCTCAGCCTCCCAAAGTGTTGAGAATACAGGCACGAGCCATTGCACCCACTGACCCTCCAAATCTTACCACATCTCACCGTCAACAAATTCAAATCTGACATCACCATAGTCTAACTCATCAACAGTTGCCAACCATAGTGTTACAAAAGCCTCCTAACTGGTCTTTCTGCTTCCATTCTTGCCCTCTGCCCCCACTACCCTCCATTTCTCCAGCAGTTCATTCTCAATTCAGCAGCCAGAATGATCTTTTTGAAAAGAAGAAATCAGATGATGTCGTTCCTTGGCTCAAAACCCTTCAAAATGTTCCCTTTCACTCAAGTCCTTTCAAAAGTTCATGAGACTCTACGTTATTGGCTCTGTCCTTCCCCTACTTTTCTCACCTTCCTATGTCCCCCTCCAGACATACTGTCCATCCTTGCTAGGACCGAAATACAGAGGCAGTTTCCTATACTTTTATGGTTGCTTCTGGCTGCAAAACTCTTGCTCCAGTGAGCTGCAAGCTCACTCTCTCCTCTCTTTCAAATCTTTATTCACATGTTACCTTTGGCATGGGGGTCTCCTTCCCACCTCCCTATCTCTGACATTCCCTATCCTCCTTCCCTGCTTTTTTCCTCCTTCATTTCATTTATCTCATCTAACATACTATGTATTTTCTTTATCTTATTATTTTCTGACTGTCCTCATCTTGGTTATAACAGAAGAATAGAAAATATCTGGCATATTTGACAAGTAAATGAGTAAATCAGTGAATGGATAGAATTCTCTTTAAATCAGAATGGTTCCCAAAGCAGGATTAGAGCAAATGCTAAGAAAAAAAATTGTTTATATTAAAGACACTTACACATTTTATTGATTTGCACATATGTGCCCGCCTGTGTATGTACATGGGTTTAGTTGCTGTGAAGATGCCTGTGAATAACCAAATTCTCCGCTCAGACCTGCCTCCCAATCCTTCCTTTTACAGAAAAAAATACTGCATAAACTAGAAATGGCAAAGCCAACGTAATCAATAAAGAATGCTGCTTTAAGGTGTTTTCCTCATATAAAAGCTAATTTTACTCTTCGGAAATCACTAACAAGCTCGGGCAAACTTTTATGGATAGCTAGTGTTTTTTGAAGGTATGTGTGCACACAAGAGGGATATCTAAATTGCTAGGGCAGATGAATTTCTTTAAACATGACTACAGACTATATGTTTGGTCAGCGAAGTGCCAATGAACAGAGAGGTATAAAATGTTGCTTGTGCAAGAAACAGAACAGGAGACATGCCTGTTATAGGTACCTGTATTCTTCACTAAGGTAAACCAGGACAACTGTGAGAGAAAACATTTTTAAGAAGATACTCTCCACCCGTTTTTCTAGGTCCTAATGAAAAACACATCTTTTTTCCCCAAAAAACTGTATGTTTTTTGTATACTTTAAATTTTAAAGAATTCATGACTGAACTTTATAAGTTATGGTTGACTGAGAAACATTTTGATCCATTTTTGTTTTACCTATAGAGTAAGTAAAATGAAGCTCAGAAATCAAAAGACTGATGAATTTAGTTTTCCCCCCCATTTTTGAATCATTTATATTTTTTGGCCACTAATAAACAAGAAAATGGGCAAGACAATACTAAAAAAGAAACGAATTGAGTAATTCACTCACCAGGTAATTTTCTCGTGCACAATGGAGAAATGGCGTATTCTTGAAAGCTCAAGAGCAAAGCATATACAAACATAACGTCCTGCTGCTGTTGTCACTGTTGTTATTTTGCTTTGCTTTAGAAGACAAGGACATCACAGGTAACTTGGGATTGTGAGTCTAGGCTTTAGAAATCATCCTCGCGGGTATGAATTCTGCTCTGCCTCTTATTACCTCTAAGGCCTTGGGAAAGTCACTTAGTTCTTTTCATGTTTCATTCTCTCCACCTGTAATAGTGTATAAGCGTATCATTCCAAACAGGTGTGAGAATTCAATGACATAACGTCTATAAAATATTTAGTAGGCTGTCTGGGAGTAGAAAGCATGAAGTATTAGCTGTCTTTTAGTAAGAGTAGCTTTTAAATTCAGTTTCCCAAACACCATTGGAAGGTCTTTGTGTCTCGTCACCAACACAAAATAAAAATAAGCTCTTGTTTTAAAAGTGTTAGGGGTGAGGGGTGGAGAAGTCTTCTCAAAGTTCTCTTCTTCTTTCTGAAAGACCGTATTTCTTTTTCTTTTCTTTTTTTTTTTTTTTGGTCACACTTTTTCACTTCTGAATCATTTTATTAAACCCCTAGTACTGTCAACGACCTACAGCTGGTGATAGAAAGCGATATTCAACACCTGTAACAAAACACACTTCCCTGTTCCCCGTGCTGAACTCATCCACTTCCCTACTCACTGCCATCCTTTACCTAAACTACTAAGCAGCACAGCCACTCCCTCCACTCCTCACCACTGACAGCATTCCTTGAACTCTCTCCTTGAAACACATTCCTCTCAACCCCATACATGCAACACGTCAGAACTGCAGCACTCTTCCCTTTCTCTTTTCACAGCATCACTGCCATCTTTCTCTGTGGCCTTCCCTCTCTTTGCTCTTTGTGCTCTTTGATTGCCTTTCTAATTACCACCAAGAGGAATGAGTGAGGCGACTCCACCGACAGAAATAGGTGCCACACACAGGTGGTCTGTCACGAGGTCGCTGCACTAAGGCACTTCACCTGTAGATTTCAGCTCACAGAAACACAAAGCAGAGAAGAGGACACCTCCCAAAGATGAAGCATTTTAGAGAGGACCTGTTGAATTTTCCATTCAAAAGGCGTGTGTGTGTGTGTGTGTGTTATGGACTGATGAATTCAGGAGTCTGCCATTACCAAAACATAGCATGACAAGAAAGAATTCTTCTGAATGTTATAGAACACATTTTGAACTGACAATCTAACCAGAAAGGTTAAAAAAAGTTAAAGTAAAAACTTATGGCTTCATAATTAAGAAAACTATTATGAGTTTAGCTGATAGAAAATATTTTGAATATGCCTGAGAAAACAGGGTAAAAATAAGGTAATATAAAATTTTACTTACACTGTCTAAGGACACGGTTCCCCAAGCCAGAGAAAACACTGGGGAAAGGTTGAGAAAGCTGGCTTTGCTAGATGTGCCAGAGACGGAAACATCAAGAACAGGAGACAGATTGTAAGCCAGTGATGGCAACAATAAGACAATCTGAAAAGCTTCGAAACCAGGCAGCCTTAGACAGGATTCTCTCTCTCTCTTCTTTCCCCTTCTTTTTTTTTTTTTTTAACTCATTGGTGCTTACTACTGTCTCTCTTCTCTTCCTCCTCCTCATTCCTCTGTCTTCGCTTTGTCCTTTCTTCCTACACAAGCCTTTTCTAGACAACCACTTGCAATCACAAGACAAACCTTAAACCTACATGATATTATCCTATATTACTGTATATTTTCTGTATCACTTGACTACAAAGCATTTTCACATCCATAATCTCATGTCACTCTCTGAGGTAAGTAAACAAAATATTTTAATTGTCAATGTATGTATAAGAAGATAAAGGCTTAATGAAGTTCACTTCAGATGTTCTAGGTACGAGTCTTCATAGACATTATCTATGTTATTTATCAAAATAATTCTTGTGGATATAAGCTAGGTTGAGGATTTCAACCATACCTAGGCAGATTTAAGGGGGGGCTGTAGTCAGAATAGCACTGGGTTGGGTAACAAAGAAGTTTTTAACTATATCTTTTTAAAAAATTTCTTTAAAAAATCTGAGAAACTATGATAAATATTAATATTTGTTATATCTGCATAGCAATGCACAGGTGTTAAATCATTCATTTTGTTTTCTCTATGTTTGAAATACTTCATCAGAAAGACAAGAAAAAAATAGCCTTGTTAAGGGGATATCAGTATCTCCCTTTTCAGATGAGGAAAAGTAGAGTGCAGATAGTTAAGTGATTTGCCATGCAAAGTTACACTAATATCACAAGTTGTAGATAGAGGACTCTGACTATTAATAACAAAGGGCTGGGCTGGGTGGCTCATGTCTGTAATCCCAACACTTTGGAAAGTTGAGGCGAGAGGACAGCTTGAGGCCAGGACTTTGGCAGCTGGGACAACACAGAGAGACCCCATTTCTACAAAAATAAAAAAAATCAGCTAGGTATGGTGGCACACACCTGTAGTCCTAGTCACATGAGAGGCTAAGGCAGGAGGACTGCTTGAGCAGGGGAGGTTGAGGCTGCAGTGAGATATGACTGCGACATTGCACTCCAGCCTGGGTGACAGAGCAAGACCCTGTCTCTAAAGAAATTAATAATAATAGTAATAATAACTAAGATCTAGATATAAATTCCTTAGTTCTGGGTATTTTGGTAGATTTCCTTATTATATTACTCAAAAGAGAAGCAAAAGAAATTGGAGTGAGTCATTCCTTTTGTGATCAATGTCAATCTAAATATATAAATGATTAATTTCCTAATAGTGGTCTGAAAATGACTGAACAAGATGAATCACACACAATTGGAGGATCAAGCAGTGTCTCTCTTCTAGACCGGATGTTGTAGGAATAGAATTTTAATGATGTCTTCCAGCTAGCACCAACCACCACCAGTGGATGATGTCACTTAGAGCAATAATATCCCACCTGTCCAGATGGCTCAGGTAGGGCACAACCTACAATGACCACAACTGTCACTCTTGGGAGTCCACTAAATAAATTATTTACAGAATTGAACCTAAATTGTGGCCTGGGTAAAGGCATGAGAAACTTTTATTTCCTTCTAAATCCAAAATTTAAAGTAAAAAATTAAAGTTACTGACATGAAGCACTGAACTTCGTCATTCACTCATGTTTATGCGTAGTCGTCACTTTACGGTCCCCAAGACATTGTCAAATACTTTAGTTCATTAAGTCCTTTAAAATAGGACCACTGGCAGAGTACTGCAGAGTGAGACCACTTGGATATGTCTGTGCCCACACAAATACAGTCGGGGACTTGAAGCCAGAGTTCTGTGCATGCATGTCAGCTCCCCCAGTTAGGAGTGAGTATAACTTAGGACAAGTTACTTACTCTTTCTGAACTTCTGTTTTGTGATCTCTAAAATAAGGATAATAATGCTACCTCACAGAATCATTGTGAGGAATAAATCATTTATATGAAGCAATGTTGAAAACTGCAAAACACTATAAAAAGGTAAAATTTAATATGTATAGCAATGTTTTTAAAGACACATTTTCATGTAAACCCAACTGTACCTTTTAAACTAGTGGTCAGAGAACCTTTATTTCTTGCATAGACCTTGGGGCCAAGATTTTTCAAACTTGCTGCCTTATAACATCTATTTTTAAATCAAAATGAGAGAAATTTTTAAAACAGCTCTTGTAAATATATTCATAGGCTGCCTAGCACAAAGTGCATCAAATAAATGCAATAAATTAATATATCACAATAAATGCTGAAAATAACTCAGAAGTCACAACCAATGAAGTGCCTTTGTCCACAAGAAGAAAATGGTTGCCCCAAGCAATTTTATCAACATACTTGGTAGAAAACACATTATAGAGTGGCCTTTTAAAATGACGGTTTAAATAAATAAAATGGAGTATTATAGCATTATACTCATAAAATCATGTCTTTGAATGGAAACAATATAATGAAACCATCATTTTTATATATTTTTAAGGACTCTGTCACATGTTTTGGTTGTTCGTCTCCTGGTATCTTCAAGGCTTGGACGCTATTCTAAATAATCCATTTGGGCATAGAAAATTAACCTTGACACTAGGGGCAATGATAATACATTTATTTGCATATTTCCCTGATTACCTAGTTGGATCAATCCAATTCCCAGATCTTTTCTCTTTTTGCCAACCCTACGAAGTCCTTTGTTTCATATAAAACTCTAGAGTACTTGTGTGAACAGTATTCAACATTTGGAAAAGACTTTATACCCCAAAATTAAATTTAAAACTATGTAAACATTTATTTCATTAAGTAAAAATTTATTTAAACCAATGTTCTTTGCTCTTTTCCTATTCCTAACACTTGAATTATTCATAACTATATATATATGTTTACCACATCAAAATCTCAGATTTAGAATTTATTAAGAAAAATTAAATATAGTAAGTCCTCACATTATTGATAGATTCTTGGAAACTGAGTCTTTAAACAGAATGAATATAACAAAGAAAATTTTATTACAGGCTAATTGATAAAAACAAGACTTAAGTTCCTATGGCATATTTCTGGTCACAAAAAGTCACCAAACTTCTCAATAAAGAAAAAATGCTTACAATATTAAACACCAAAATGTGAATTACAGATACATTTAAGAAAGATTAATAAAAACAAGTGAGAAAATTACCTGCTTTTTCCAGTTCTGGGTCTCAGGTGGCCAGAGTGTTTCCAGCAGCTCAGGGTACAAGGTAGGACCCAGCCCTGGACAGGGTGTCAGCCCATCACAGGGCTCACTCAAACACACCATGCCCACCCAGACTGAAACAATTAGATACATGGATGAACCTAATGTGCATATCTTTGAGACGTGGGAAGAAACCAGAATACCCAGAGGAAACCCCGGAAGACATGCCAAGAACATGTAAACTCCACACAGAGGTGGTCCAGGTACAGAATTGATTTCTTTTCTCATCAACGTTATAACGAAAGGACATTAGAAGAAATGACATCATTCAAGGACCAGCTGTAATGGAATGTTTTGCATACAACATATAATAAGGATATAAAATATGAAAAATAATCTATTGTGATTCAGTTTAACAACGCAGAGCTAACTGGTTCAGATTAGACATAAATGTACCAGAAGCAAATACTGGAAGCTACAAATGTACCAGAAGCTAGGCTATCAAACTTCCTTTATTTTCCAATAACAGATATTGAATGAACAAACCAAGCAAGCTGCCCATTTTAGAACACTAGTTATCTTGGAGTGACTCATACATCTTTCCCCTGAAGGAAAATTATACACTGAATAAGTCCTCAACTTCACACGGGAACGTGCACATCTTCCCAAAACTTCTCCAAACTGCCAATGCTTCCGCCATTTCTTCAACAATGCAGATGCTGGGGTCACTGACGAGTCTACCGTTTTCTGTTCCACCCCTTCACCTAATCAAAGCTCTGCCTTTCCTTCCTGTGTAACTTCCCTGTGACCTTTGCGGCTGTCCTCATTGCCAATGTTCTATTAATAGCTGACATTTATTGAGCATTTACTATATGCCCACTAACAGGATAGGCCCTTTACAGGCACTAAGATATGGGTGTGGTTATGCTACAGACGAGAAAACTAAGGGCTAGTGGTAGCAGAGGCAGGATTCTCACCCACGGAGACCAACTCCAAAGTCTATGCTCTTAACCACTCTACCAGCCTGCTTCCGCTCCCATCACTAGTACCCAGTATTGGATCCTCCTTCCTCAGGCCTCTACAACTCCAGTCCATTTTACAAAGCCATACAAAAACCAAAACACTTTCAATATCAAGGGGCTCCTGATGTTGAAAGTGTTTTAGTTTCTTGTGGGGCTTTCCAAGATGAAGTGCAGTGATTTAGGTGGTTGTCTGCACTTTCCAGGACAACCCTAGAGCAGTGAACCTACCAGTCATCCTCAGATGGAGCGGGCCTTTTCTTCAATTAGGTTCCAGGCAGCTTCCCAGCTTGAAACTGCAAACAGGCTTTCAAGACACAATTCCCCAGCTGAAAATGTTCAGTGGCTCCCTGCTGCCCACAGACAAAAGGAGAATGCCTCTATCATGTCAGCAAGGCTCTACCGTCAGACAGAACCTGCCTGAAATCAGCCCTCTCCCCTGCCATTCTCCAGACCAGTTCTTCAGCTCCAGCAGAGCTGTTCTGCTCACTGTTCACTCAATTTTTCCCACAAGTCTCTACAGGTACACCTTTGCTTATGCCACCCTCAGGCCTAAACTACCATTTCCCTCTCCTTTCCTGTCAAAATTTCAAGCTTCAAGGTCCATACCGGAACCATCTGTGATTCCTCTGGATCTGAGGCTTCTCTTGTGTCTACACTCTACTAACTCATGTGGCCCAGGCCACTTTCCTGTCACACCATTTATTATTTCATATTTACAATTTCCTTTGGGTTTGATTTTCAAGTATATATTTCTCAAACTATATATTCATAGTTTATTTATATAATATATATATTAAATATATAGTGTATCTATTTCTCAAACTATATATTTCTCAATGTATATATTTCTCAAACTTGATGACAGGAAAAACTCAACTTTTATTTCATTGATCAAACAGAATACTTTCTACAAAGTAGGCCCTCAACAAATGTGTATTGATTTTAAAGGAAAATAAATAACTTCCCCCCAAACAAGAAAAATACAATGGGAGGCTAAACATTACTTTATGATATACACAATCTTCACACACACGGCTTGTCAAACACAGCTGAAGGTAAGAGGAATGTCTTAAAATTCTGCTTAATGTGAACTCAGAAGTAAGAGAACTAAAGAAGAGTATATTAGATTATCTCAGAGATGCTGCCCGGAATACCAAGCGCCCTTTCATCAGTTGGTTTGACATCAGGTCTGCAGGCACCATGCGTTGCTACTGAGGACTAACTGGTGGCCTATGAGAAATAAGGGGACAGGAAAAAAAGAAATTAAAAGGATGAAAGAAATTATAAAAGCTAAGTAAATGTAAAAACGAAGAAATTAGATAGCCTCAATGAGAGATCCAACAAGACAAAGGATATTACTACTTCCTTATTCAAATCTAATCTAACCATCTAGAAATTCTTTTCACGAAGCTATTTCTGTAACGCATTTGCAACTAAAGAAAAGAGGCATTAGATTATTAAGAACCAGTTAGAAAAGATGAAAATGGAACCCATGAGAAGATGTATTTTTAAATGATCATCCAAAAATGCTAAAGGATGTCAAATTTACCATTGACATTCTGCCTAACAACAACAAAAACAATTATGGATAAAACTTCATGACATTTAAAAGAATTGCATATGAATTGTCATGGTTTTATGGAAATATAACAAGACAGTAAGTACCAGATTTAATTAAAATTTCAGAATCATGAAAAAGAAATGACCTATTTAACTTGACATTTTGTAGGTTTCACTACCTCTCTGTGCCTTCATTATCTCAAATGTAAAATAGGAATAATACTAGTATCTACCTCATAAGCCTCTCCTAATAATAAGTGAGTTAATTCCCCAAAGGTTTAGAGAAAGGCCCACATCTGGTGTGAGTATTCCTACTATCCTTGTTTTCCCACTCATAAAACAGAGAGGTTTGCATTTGCAAAAAAAAAAAAAAAAAATGCATTTAAGATTAATAAACTGGGGTTTTTAACTCCTCCAATAAGTATGGCAAAGTTCATGTCCTATGAACTGCTGAAAACAAATTTTATTCAGCAAGATGCAAAATTAAATTCTATGGCTCATTCTGGTTTTGTATACAATCCGCCTTTTTCTCCATACTGCCCTATTCATTTTAAATGCCTTAAAAATATTTCCTAAAAATGGAAGAAAATCAACCCCAATCATTGTTTTTAAAAACATTTAGAGAGTTCAATAATATGTCTAGGTACAAAATATACAGCAATCAATTACATTCGTATATGCCAGAAATGGCCAATTAGAAGATGTAATTTAAAAGATCACTGTGTAAAATACTTAGGAATTAGTAGGAGAAAATTTTCTATTAATAAACAATACTGGGAAAACTGGCAGAAAATCTAGGAAATAAATTAAATAGGTATCACTTTTCTTAGCCATACATTTCAAATGAATTTGAAAGTTAAATGCAAAAACCAAACATCATTAAAGTAGTAGGAGAATGGATACGAGAATGTTTTTGTAATCTGAGGATTCAGGAAGTTTCTCCATGCATAATATCTGAAGGCAGAAACTACACAACAATAGCAGCCAACATTCACCAGCTTTCTATGCACTGAACATATATCTCATTTATTATCGTGTTACTATGTGACATGCAATTCTTCATTTTACATATAAGAAAAGGGACTTAATGAAGTTGAGTACGTTTAAAGAAAGAAGACTCAGATAAGTAACTTTAATGACAGTGTCTATAGTCTATCCTCATTATTCACAGATCCCTTATTTACAAATTTATCTGTAAGTCCAACACCAATACTCACTGTCATTTGAAGACATGTACACGCAGAGTGGCAAAAAATTTGAGTCATTGGATATGCACCCCCATAGCTGAAGTCAAACAAGGCTGCCATCTTCTTTCAGATCTCATACTGTATTGTCCATTTCTTTTTTTTCTTTTCTTTTTTCTTTTTTTTTTTTTAGAGATGGAGTCCGGCTCAGTCACCCAGCCTGAAGTGCAGTGGTGTGATCTTGGCTCATGGCAACCTCTACCTCCAGGGTTCACGAGTTTCTCCTGCCTCAGCCTCCTGAGTAGTTGGGATTACAGGCACGTAACACTACGCTGGGCTAATTTTTGTGTTTTTAATAGTGACAGGGTTTCACCATGTTGGCCAAGCTGGTCTCAAACTCCTGACCTCAAGTGAATCTACCCGCCTGGGCCTCCCAAAGTGCTGGGATTACAGGCATGAGCCACCACTCCCGGCCTCTCATTATTTATTTAGTGCTTTTTCTTTTTATTTATTTATTTATTTATTTTATTTTTGCACCTCACCTTGGTGATTTCACTATTTAAAATGGCTCCCAAGGATAGTGCTGAAGGGTTGTCTAGTGTTCCTAAGTAAAAGAGGGTTGTGACTTGCCTTACAAAGACAATCCATTCAGGCATAAGTTACATTGCCTTTGGTCATGAGTTCAACGTTAATGAACCAACCACATATAGTTAATAAGGTGTCTTTAAACAGACTCATACATAAAACAAAGTTATGTACTGATGGACTGATGAAAATGTGACAGGAACCTAACTCTATATTTCCTCCAGGAATAGTGGTTCTGTTGTCACTAATTCAGTGTTCACAGTCTTCACCGAATATTACTACTACAGATAACGTGAATCAACTCTTGTTTTAAAAAGTAGTCAAGACAGGCATGGTGGCTCACGCCTGTCATCCCAGCACTTTGGGAAGTTGAGGTGGGTGGATCACCTGAGGTCAGGAGTTTGAGACCAGCCTGGCCAACATGGCAAAACCCGTCTCTGCTAAAAGTTCAAAAATTAGCTGGGTGTGGTCGCAGATGCCCGTAATCCCAGTTACTCAGGAGGCTGAGCAAGAGAATCGCTGGAACCTGGGAGGCGGAGGGTGCAGTGAGCAGAGATTGCGCCACTGTACCCCAGCCCGGGCGACGAGCGAGACTCCATCTCAAAAAAAAAAAGAAAAAAGAAAGATAGTCAAATCAGGATTAGAATCCAGGCATGTCGGATTCCAGAGATCATACTATTACACACTGTCATGCTCACTCCATACAAAGGAAACAACTGATAGATTTGACTACCCAAAAATTAAAAGACAAAGGACAAACTGGGGGGTGGGGGGAGGAATACCTGTCATATATATGATAAGGAATTATTAACATTACCAGTTTTTCAAATCAATACGAAAAAGAGAAAACTTTAAAAATAAGTAAAGGATTTAACAGATAATTCATACACAGATATACACAAAATTAGTAATGAGACAGAAAATTATTCAACCTTTCTAGTAATCAAAGAAGTAAAAATAAAACAATTATAAAATACTGTTTTTAAACCTATAGATATATCAAAGACTAAAAAGAATTATATCACCCAGCATTTAGTGTGTGTATGCAGACAGGCTGCCTGACAAAATGAAAAGCGATATTATCTTTTTGGAGGACAATCTGACAGTAGGTATCAACAGCTGTAGTGTTAATAATAAATTTTGAACTGCAACTTTCAGTTCTAGGAATGGATACTGTGAAAATATTTGAGCATCACTGAATAAACAATAAACATAAACTTCAAAAAAAATCTTGGCTGGGCATGCTGACGCCTGTAATCCCAGCACTTTGGGAGGCTGAGGCGGGAGGATCACTTGAGATCAGGAGTTTGAGACCAGCCTGACAAACATGGTGAAACCGCCATCTCTACTAAAATACAAAAATTAGCTGGGTGTGGTGGCCTGCCCCTGTAATCTCAGCTACTCGGGAGGCTGAGGCAGGAGAGTCACTTGAACTCAGGAGGTGGAGGTTGCAGTGAGCCCAGATCACACCTCTGTACTCCAGCCTGGGGAACAGACTGAGACTCCCTCTCAAAAATAAATAAATAGACACAAATAAAAAAATCAAAAAATCTAAAACTTGAATATTAGAGGGAACTGAGTATGTTTGCGTGCATCCATACACTGTAATACTAAACAAAGGTGTAGCTCTGTACTTATTGGCATGGAAAGATGTTGAACACATATAGCTGAGTGAGAAAAGCTGACTATGGTAGGTATAGTTTGATTCCATTCATGTCTGCATGTACGTATGCAAATTAAAACACAGATTGCTTACAAGTAAGAGATTGGATTTAGAAACTAGTTTCCTCCCCTGCGCTGGAAGAGCTTGGTCCTGAGAACCACATCAAAGAGGATTTCACTGGATCTCATAACTAAATATTCTAAATCTTCCCAAGAAATTCTATGATATTTCTTAGAATTACAGAGTAAATAGGTGTGGATGGCACTGTCCCACTGGGAAGCACTGACAGGAATGGAGTGCACATGAAGTATGGGCAGATCCCCATCACAATGACTGACGTTGGCCATCTGACTTCTGTTTGGAATACAGGGGCCATCATCCATCAAAGACTCCTAACGTTTGATATTACTAGATTTAGGAAAATAGAATGCCATGATGAGATGCAGCATCACTGTCAGGCAGAGGCTTACAAGAAAGGATGAGATGAGAACTGAGAGCAGCAGGAATAGCTTTAAAGCTAAATCAGAAAGAACAAGAAACCTACACAGTTTGCATTTCATATGTGTTCTTCTTCTGGCTTATTAATATTTTCTTTCATAAAGAGATAGATGCTTCACACACTGCTAATGTATGTGGGTATATGATTATGTGTGTGTGTGTGCATGTGCTACTAGATAGAAAAACGTTATGACTGACACCAAGAAAGAGGGACCATCAGGAAGAGTGTATTCATGATGTCAGCAGTTACTGTGATCCAGTTGTTTCATAATAGAGAACATTAGAATCCCAAAAAGAATTCTGTGTAAAATTCCAGAATTTTTTTGAATGAGCAAAGGTGCCTTGAAGGTTTAAATAAAGGCATCTGGCATTTGCACTCAACTGTCACAGCCAGTAGTGATAATCTAACCCATATGGTGCATGGGACAGCTTTTTCAAGAGCATTTCTAAGAGTGGCTGGAACAAGGCAGTTAATGGCAGAAGTTACTGTAATAAGAGAGTGTCTGTGTGGTTCTAGGTGAACCCTTTGCTCTACAGGAAAAGAAACATAAACAAATGAGATCAGCCCAGTAACAATGCATGCAAGTTATTATAATCCACAATTTAAAATATAAGATAAGAAAAATATTTATGTAAATATTTACCTTGTCTATGATTAGGAAAAGACGCTCTCAGCACAAAAGCAATATAAGAAAACAAAGAAACAAAAATGTATCTGTTTTCATAAATGTATTAAAACAATGTGCATATAAAAATTCATGAAAAAAGTAAAAATAAAACCACAACTTGGGGGAAAGAATTTTGCCAAAATTTAAAAGACCTACAAAAATATTCATCATAATGTTTATAACATTGAAAACAAAAGGAAAACACCTAAAATGTGAAATATTTATAGATTTTTAAGTTATGCTACAGCATACAGTAAAATATTGTGGACCATGAAAATTATGTTTTTGAAAAATGTCGATATCAAGAGCACATGTTAAGATTAAAAAGATGACAATTCCTAAGACTGTAAATAGATTAAATAAATATATTCCTTTTTAATCACAGGAAAAAATAACAGAAAGTATGTCATAATAATAATAATACTCAGCCATGTGTGGTGGCTCACACCTATAATCCCAGCACTTTGGGAGGCCAAGGCGGGCAGATCACCTGAGATTAGGAGTTCGAGACCAGCCTGGCCAACATGGTGAAACCCTATCTCTACTAAAAATACAAAAATTAGCCAGGTATGGTGGTGGGTGCCTGTAATCCCAGCTACTCGGGAGGCTGAGGCACAATAATCGCTCAAACCCAAAAGGTGGAGGTTGAGGTGAGCCAAGACGGTGCCACTGCACTCCAGCTTGGGCAACAGAGCGAGACTCCATCCCAATAAATAAATAAATAAATAAATAAACAAATAAATAAATAGTACTTAACATTTTCTGTGACAGGCATCATGTTGTTCTTCATATGCAATAACTCACTGAAGATTCATAACGACCCTGTGTGACGAGTACTATCATTACTGTTTTTCAAAAGAGGAAACCGAGACATAGAGAAGTGAGCTCACTTGTCCAAGATCACATGACTAAAACGTATAAAGCTTGGAAATGAACTCAGCCAGTCCATTTCCTGAGCCTGTGTGCTAGCCACTACCACAAATCCCTCAGAGTTAAGTCATCTCTGATTTCAAAGGCTCATAAATTACAATATCTAAATAGGTTATGGATAGAGTGGAATTTTATTTCTATCTTACCTATAAGATTTGAGCGATTCTCACTAACAAGTCCTGGAAACACTCATATTAATTTCCATAAGTCTGGAGCCTCTGATCTTCTCAACTTATAGGATATCAATATATGTAACTTAATGAAGATGCAAAATTCTCAGCTGCTGTTCCCTTTGTATGTTCATCACTGTCCAAGTAAATTAGTCTTAGAAGACAAAATCCTTGGGGAGACTTGTTGAGTTTCCATTTTTGTGTGTTTTCTATAAGGTTATTACATACATGTTGAGTATGGAGCCAAATGATTTTGGTTTCTGTCCTTCCCACTATTTATTCCTATTCAAAGGAAATTTTAAATACAAACTAGCTACCCATTCATCAAGATTGTTTCAAATTTATTTATGGCGCAGCATAGAGAAACTTCTGGGAATAACAACTTTAAATCTATTATAGTTTCTATTAATGTAGTCACTAATTGCTATGAGAACTATTTTGGATATGCTAACATAAAGTAAACTCATTCCAACAGACTGCTATGAATAGCTTTGCATATTCTCACAAAAGACATGAGAATTTTGTAAGTTTGGAGGGTGGGAAAGTAGAAACATGGTTTTCAGACTTTCTTTTCAAACATTGTTATCATAGGTTCAAAGCCAAAATTTAGAAATTGTACTCAAAACCCATCTTTATAGATGATCCTCTTGATTAATTATCTTGGCATTGCCACTTTCAGACAACAATTTTAATTATAACTCATATTAGACAGGGATCCCAAGTGCTAATTTTGCTCACTGATTGATTAAATAAAAATGTTTATGCACCTGTTGTGTGCCAGGCACTGTTCTAGGCACTAGGAATAGAAGCAAAACAGGCAATAGAGGAGCAAGCAAAACCTGCTTTAATGAGGTTTTAAGGTATTTATACTGATAGAGCACAGAGAGGGAACAAGGTAAAACAACAGAATACAGATGGGATGATAACAGCAATGAAGAAAAATGTAGCAGTCAAGGGGATATGGGTCCTGGGAAGAATGCAGCAATTTTAAATGGTGTGGTCAGGGAACGCCTCATGGAGAAGGTGGCATTTCAGTATGGATCTGAATCAGGAAGGACAGACATACGAGGCCATCTAGGGAAAGGCATGCTAGACAAGGGAATAGCACTGCAACGGTCCTGAGGTGGGTCTGAGCTCCTCTGTGTTCGAAGAGCAAAAAAGAGGTCCTATGGTTTCAGTGGAGGAGTAAGAGGAAGGAGGTAAAATGCTACGTCAGAAAAGTAACCAAAGAGGCAGGTGCCACAGGGTTTTATAGGCCATGCTGAATATTTTATCTTTTTCTCAAAGACAGACTGGGAGCAACTAAAGGTATAGACAGAATGGCTATATAATTTATTATTCAGATTTTGTTATTTCTGTTGGTAAAATGCTAAAGTGGATGGATACTGGGAAAACAGAGAAAGACCAGGGCTGTTACAGGCAAATGCGGGAAACATATGATATCTTAGGTGTAGACCAGAGGAGTGGCATCGTCTTGGCTTTTAGCAGAGCACCCAGGCTGCTGTTTTCAGACTAGCATGAGAGTGAGCAAGCGTTAACGCAAATAAAGTTGTAGGAGCCTGTTGTAATATCCAGGTGAGAAGTGGCTGTGGCAATGGCAAATTCTGGGTGTTTTCAAATGCAAAGCCAGCAGGACTTAGGAATGGAACTGATGTGGAGCATTAGAGAAAAAAGATTTTGAGATTAAACCATTGTAGGAATGGAGTTGGCCTTAACACAGCTGGAGAGACAACAGAAGAAGATGCTTTAGGAGAGTCGGGGGAGGGGAAACAAGAAGCTCCAGTAGCTATCTAAGAGGAGATACTGGGTGGGCAGTAAGAAACAGAGGGCCTAAGACAGTCAGGGAGTCATTAGGGAGTCACCAGCATGAAGGTAGCACTGAAAGCATTAGAATGGTCGACCTCCTGGCCTGGGCATGGTGGCTCACCACTGTAGTCCCAGCACTTCAGGACGTCAAGGTGGCAAATCGATTGAGTCCAGGAGTTCAAAACCAGCCTGGGCAACACAGTAAGACCCCATCTCTATAAAAAATACAAAAATTAGTGGGGTGTGGTGGCATGTGCCTATAATCCCAGCTACTCAGGAGGCTGAGGTTGGGAGAATCACTTGAGCCCAAGAGGCTTTCATATTCCCTTACAGGTGGTTAAGTATAAAAACCCTGGCAGTGCTGGACGCGGGGGCTCACGCCTGTAATCCCAGCACTTTGGGAGGCTGAGGTGGGTGGATCATTTGAGGTCAGGAGTTCGAGACCAGCCTGGCCAACATGGAGAAACCCCGTTTCTACTAAAAATGCAAAATTAGCTGGGCGTGTTGGCACATGCCTATAATTCCAGCTACTCAGGAGACTGAGGAAGGAGACTTGCTTGAATCGGGAGGCGGAGGTTTTGTTGAGGCAAGATCACGCCATTGCACTACAGCCTGGGCAACAGGAGCGAAACTCTGTCTCAAAAACATTTTCTTTCCTTAATAAAAATTATATTATCAAAATATTAAAAATAAAATTTAAAAAGGTCGTAAATTGCTTTATTTTGTATTTTTATGTGTCATTATACTTTGAAGGCATGTTAACTCTTTCAGGCCAACAGTATACTAGATGATTGCTTTGTGCTTTACCTGGGAGACAATGTCTGGTCAAAGAATTATGGACTTACGATAACGAAATTCCAACTTTGTTTAGCATAGATATCAGCTTTCTGGTTTGATTTTGTAATATTTATTTTAAATAATAAAATTAGCTTTTACTTTTCTTTGTTTTCTCATTTTTGAGATTACTGTTATTATTTATCATTATTTTCCTTTTCCTTTTCTGAAATAACCACCATTTTGAAAAATAAATGCCTACTATCTAAAAGGATGGATTCTGGAGAACTACGCAGCAGCTCTGCCATCTTGGGCAAAACACTACCCTCTCTGTGACTCGGTTTATGCATCCATAAAATAAGAATAGCAGTACCTTCCTCATGAGGATTTTGTGAGAATTACATGAATTAATATGTGTAAAGCATTTACCTCAGTGCCTGGCACATATTAAGTACTACTTTAGGGTTTGCTATTGTTACTGTCGTAATTCATTCATTCGGGAGTCTTTAAGTTGCCTTTTTTTCAGGTAATATTAGTGCTTGAAATTGGAGTGCAAATCCACTTTTTCTAAGGGCTTAGAACCAACTAATTTCCTCATATTCCTCCATCACACACACTGGGCATATAACACTATTTGCAGGATAAGAATACAGGAAGTGTTTATGAAAGAAAAGGAAATGTGAAAAGAACTGGAACTATGATCATAACATATCTCAACATTCACAACAAAGGTGGCCTAAACAAAGAGATTACATGTTCCTGAAGGTAAGACTCAGATGTCTGTTTCCTATGTCAATATGTAATAAGCAAAAGAAATGACAAACTTGGATATGGTCCTAGAGGCTGAGCCAGATATGAAAAACAAGGTGAAGGTTGGGGCAGAGCTCACATTCACAACCATGTCACACATCTAGATATTTTAAATGTCAACAGGATTTACATATGGTGACACTGCATTTTAGAGAGATAGGAGTGTCAGGAAATAAAGTTAGGTGAAGGAAACTAACAAGCATAAATTATCAGCATATAAGAAGCTCCAGAAATTGAGGTCAGGCACAGGTTACCTTCTCAAAGCATAATTAGAGGAGCTAACATAAAATGCACTATCGTTGCCACCTGTAAAAGTAGCATACCTTAAGGGATAGTTTGAAAATATATTGTCAAAAATTTCCTAGGAAACACCTCAGTTTTATCAAGGTTACCAAAAGCAACTCTATGAGAGGATCCAGAGCAATTCCGAGCTTGATACAGGAATTATGACTGATCTAAAAGCGAATGTTAACTAGGACATCTGTGTGTTTAGATGAAATACATATTAATTAGGATTGCATTCAGCTACAAGCAACAGAAACAACTTAATTTTTCTCACAATACAAGAATTCCAGTAATTATTTCAAGGCTGGCATAGCTGCCTGAGGATATAAATGAGGGCCCAGCTCCCTCTAAAGTTCTGTTCCACCATCACTGGCATATGGCCATTATCCTCAAGGTCACAAGTTGGTTGTATCCGAGCTAGAATAGGCAAGGTTAGGACAAAAAGTAAGTGCCTCCTGAGTCTTTTATAAAATATTCTTTATCAGTTTTATCAAGAGTCTTCCCAAAGACTCTGACTGGGTGCAGTGGCTCATACCTGTTATCCTAGCATTTTGGGAGGCCAAGGCGGGTGGACCACCTGAGGTCAGCAGTTCAAGACCAGCCTGGCCAATATGGCAAAACAGTGTCTCTAGTAAAAACACAAATTTACCTGGTCTAGTGGTGCCCACCTGTAGTCTCAGCTATTCAGAAGGCTGAGGCATGAGAATCACTTGAACCCAGGAGGTGGAGGTTACAGTGAGCTGAAATGGTGCCACTGCACTCCAGCCTGGGCAACACTGAGACTCTGTCTCAATAATAATAATAAAAAGAACCTTCCCAAAGCCCCTAATTAATAGATTTTCACTTCATATTGCTGAATTATACTGCTAATAAATGGCAGAGCAAGATATGAACACGGTTCTATCTTCAGCATCCAGTTAAAAATACTCACGTCCATGGCTCCCTTGCAGCTCCACGTAATTCAGCAATATGAAGCAATTCTATGGGAGGACCACAGCAATTCAGAGCTTGATACAAGAATTATGACTGACCTAAACAGTTGATAATAAATGTACTGATTTTCTTCATATTATTATCAGTAGGAAGAGAAAAAAGGTGTAGAGATGGCAATGGGGGAAACCTGAAGGGAAGAAAGTGAAAGAATTTAAAAAGAAAAGGAACAAAGTTGTGAAGCAGAAAGGAGAAAGGAACAGGAGAGGGAAAGCAAGGACCATGCTTCAAAGGAAGCAAAGGAGGAAAGACAGAAAATTTACAGGGGAGAAGACAAGATGAGATAGAGCAGGAAGGAGAGGGGAAAGGCAGAGACAGATGACTCAGGTGACCATAGCACTTACAGGTCTACTGTCACTCCTTTTCAGGTCACTTTATTTGTGGGCACCAACGGACATCAATAATTGGTGCTATCTGTAACATGTCACCCTTCATATCATGTAAGAGTATTTTAATCAATAATTTTCTTTTTAAACGGGGTCTCACTCTGTTGCTCAGGCTGGTCTTGAAATCCTGGGCTCAACTGATCTTCCTGCCTCAGTCTCCAAAGTAGCTAGGATCACAAGCGTGTGCCACTGTGCCTAGCTGTAATAAAATTTTATTTTGTTTTCAACATAAAGTGTGTGTGTGTGTGTGTGTGTGTGTGTGTGTGTGTGTGTGTGTGTGTGGTTAAGGAAAGCAAATTCAGCATTAAAGGATAACCTGCATTTTAAACATTTACTTTGAAAACTCAGAACCCCTACAGCTATTTCTTAGTGGGATTCAATGCTATCTAATTATCTTAGCTTTGTTTTTTATTTTGAGTGATTTAGGGCTGCCTTATACCACAAATCAACATTTCTACATTTGTACTGATCCCCCTACCACACACACATACTCAAATACATTTGCTATAATTGGTTCTTAGAGACGATAGAATAAAAAAGAAAAAATAGGTATAGATTTAGAGAAGCAGACATTTTAAAAATAATTGGTTAACCTATAGGCACAGCATTCAACCCTTCAGAAGCTCTGCCTTCAATGAGATGTGCATGGCAGGTGACTGTGGTGAAAATTACTCTCTGAGCCACACAATTGACACCAAAGTGAGATCACATCATCTCACGCAGAACGTCCTGAGAGCCAATAATTTTTTAAAGCTATGCAATTCCTGTGTTTGAACAGTCATTATGAGATATTCATATTTGAAAATTCAATTCGAATATCTGAAATAGTGCTTTTAAAACGCTTTTGCTTAAAGTTGTTGAGACTGAAATGCTATATAGTGCAGTTATTTTTTAAATGACTCTAAAATCAGGTAAAGGGGGTAGATTAATCACCCCCAATGTTTTTGAAATGAAAATATTTAGATAAGTCAATTTCCCTTTTAACGTATATTAAGTCATTACTCAGGCACAGCCTAAACCACCTCTCTCTGTCCATAGTGAACCTGCCCATTCCAACCTAATGCACTCCACCTTCCTTTTTCTCCTGAGTGTAGGGCTATCCAGTTTTTCTATTTCTATGTGACACAAAGAACTTCATATTTGTGTGTGTGTGTGTGTGTGTGTATGTCTTTTAAAATGTAAATGTTCAAAAAGTACTGGTCACTGAATTTATTTATGCTTTTCAAACATAAAGGTTATTTGAAATAAAGGGGTCATTGCATCAGCAACTATATATGAAGATTAAAGACATAATAAGTTTCAAACTAGCACTTGAAATGATCAGAAAAACAATTATGGCTTATTATGCAACCAATTTTAAATAATTGATGGAGTAAGGCTTCCAGTTTATTCTATAAAGTTGACCAATTCCCAGGCGGTAAAAAAAAAAAAAATCAAAGGTAGATTTTTAGATATTTTCTTTTGAATAAAACCAATCTATGAAAATTTGAAAGTCAAAAATGCTGACTTTAAAATCTTGGTAAAATATCACTCTTTTTAAAGATGAAAAGTCAAATTTATTGGACCAAGACAGTTCTGTAAAAACTATATTCATATTATTACAATGACACAACGTTACCATTTTATTCATTAACATTTTCAATGCAAATAAAATTAATAGTTTAAAACAAAGATTCACACAAATTGGAAGGAAATATAATTAAATAACTCCTAGTAATGTAAGAATGAATGAAGTATGAATTTCTGCCAAAATGAAATATTTTGAACTATAATTCTAAAGACTTGATTTTTAGTTTAAAATTGGAATTGAAACTCACAGTGAATATAAATTACAGGAAGCAAGATTTATGATTTAAGAAACAATCTGAACCACATCAGTAAAACATGTATGAAATAAATTGTAGAGAGTAAGATAAATATGTGACAAGTAGAGCAAAATGCTAAAAAAAATGCCCAATTTTCATAGTCCTATATAAGCAGGACACAGCTTCAGTTCACTTATAAATTGCATTTGACAAATGATTTTGAAAGTTTAAATACACTGATTATAGAATCTGAGACATATGAATGATAAATAACCGATCACCTCATCAGCAATGCAGTTACTTTAGTAATAGCAAATCAATTTACTTCAAATAATAAAATCACTTCTTTGAAAGGAAGGAAATCTGGAATATATTTCCAAAAGTTATGTCCGACATAAATATCATCTGGTATTTGAAAGGTCATTAAATTGCACTTCCTTTGAACAATAATTTTTAAACAGCAACCAGTTAATTTCAGAACATATGTGTCCTGAACAGTAATACTGGAAATTGTTAAAATAAAGTGCCCTCAATACTCTATCCTGATTATACCTTTCCTTAAAGTAAATGTTTAGTTTTAGGAATAGAACATTGATTTTCCTGTCTGTCTCACAATATAATTTTTTTAAAACATGGAGTGGATATACAGCACGAAAAAATTACCAATAGTGATGCCAGACTTACAAAATACAACAAAATCCCCCTTTTAAAACATCATGCCACATCACCAATTCAGCTCTACTCAAGGCCAAATTTTTTTTCTCTCAGTTGATATTTTAGAGCATACTTCTCATTGTTAATGGGACACTTCCCCCATCTTATGCTACCATAATAACAGAAATTCTAGTCCATTCGGAAATTCAGGTACATTGTCTCACCAAAGCTCAAGTATTTTGGGCAGACTCATTCACTTATGCTTGGCTTTCACGTACAGTGTTTTCTAATGGCTGACCTCTCCTTTTTGATGGTGACTGAGTAAAGCCAACCTTGTGAGGGGCAGTTCCTTACTGACATGATTACAGGGGCATCCAAGTCTATCCCCAAATCTATTATCTGGTTGCTCAGTGATGTTAAACTTACTTTAAGCAAAGAGGGGAAAGACATCTTTCTACAACTGTAAGCAAAAATGTGGGAAAGTTTAATACTGACAAGTCACATTCACCATAAATTGATTGGGGGGCAAGGGGAAGAGTGGCAAACAAAAACGGATGGTAGCTACCTGAAGGTTGGGGGTGAGGAATAAGAACGATCATAGGTGTGGAAAGGTGCAGACTTCAATCCAACCATCACATTTTTCACAATACTGCCTTTGTCCCTAGGAGAAGGTGTGCTGAATCATGGGGCATGAATGGAAAAGAGAAATGGCTACCTGACTAAACCATGTAGATTCTTGTTTCCTATTTCCCCATCATTTGCAACTTTCTACACACATACACACACACACACAAAATCCAGGTTTGGTGCCTGAAACACACATTGGGGAAACTGACCATGTCTTAGGATTTGTGCAAAAGAAAAGAAAATTCTAGAAAAAAAAAATATTCTGACGCTGGGACCTTTCTAATTCAACATGATGTATATGAGACCTCCTTTTGCTGAGCTTTTACATTGTGGTATACTCATGGTTCATTGTGACTAATAATACCCTTTCAAAAGAGTCATAGACAACAGAATATAAAAGATACAGGAAGATGAGAGAGATACCAAATGACATTTAATTGAGAGATGAGAACACACCAGATGTAACCATGCACTATTTATAGAGTTGCCAGTACTGAAAATAGATGGATATACTACTTAATGTAAAAATCTGTGACAATTCTGTTAGACTCGAAAGCTCCAGATTTTTAGTACTATATATTTTTTATTTTTGTTAAAGATATTCCATAGATATATTTAAATACGACACATACAGGGACCTATAATTGTGAACCACTTTTATTCTAGACTGGCGATTGCCGCCCCATTTTACATTCTGAGCTCTACCACACACCCCAGTGTCAGAGAGCAGCTGACTGATCTACAGAAATGTTCTATGTTAGGTGCTACTGTGCACACCACCTCTATCTCAATGCATTCTTTTAGGTAAAAAAAAAAAGTCACAACTATCAGCTCTACACCCAAACACAGTTCATTCAAATGGTGACTTCAACGTATATCATAAATGTAACTGATTTTGTCCTGATATAACTGTTACACTTTAAGGATCTAGAAGGTTAGAAATAAAGTCTGAAGCTAACATTTTACAGATTTCTTATAAGTTTAAGAAGACTTCTTGGCCAAAAGACCTTTCATTTTGGTCACATATCAAAATGGGCCAACCACAAAGTACATGAGATTAAGTTTTCCTATTGGCAGTTCAATTCTTACAGAAGTTGTGTGTGTGTGTGTGTGTGTGTGTGTGTCTGAATTTTTAAAATTAATTTTCAAAAGCCTAAAAGGAAAAGAGACATACATAAGCACCACTTCATTTTTAAACATGTCTTCTACCTGTAGAACATTTTACAAAAAAAAACTTCTTACTTGAAGTCCTATAGCTACAGCTAGTTCCAAAATCTAAATGTTTAATAAAATAGATAACAGAAATTTAAAATCTGACACAATTCTCAAAGCTTATAATAATTTGACCTTTCATAACTTAATACAATTTCTCTACCTTTTCTGGTGGTGGAAAAGAGGTGGAAATTGAGATTCTCCCCCGCAATATCCAACTTGAAGTATTTACACTTTATTCTTACTCTACATTATCCATTCCTTTTCAGACTTAGATACGTGATTATGATGAGTTTTAAGGTGACTTGCATTTGCTAACCGAGGGAGCAAGACCAAAGAGAGTACAATATTTTGGTGTTTTTAGTTAAGTTTTCGGTATCAAGACCTTCCAAAGTATGTGGAAAACAGAAAAAAATAATAATAAAGCTTTGTATCATCACAGGGTCTTCCATCATATCCTGACAGTTACGCCTTTGAGACCAGCCTCGCTCACTTACCCACCGGTCTCACTGCAAGATAATACCGGGCAAGAACTTTTGCTAAGAGACACACAGAGCAGCAGGCTCAGTCAATTAGGCTTTGGGTTAGGTCTGGTTGCCATCACAGTAGCTGCTCCTTCCACTTAAAGATTCCCATTACCTCAGAAAAGCACAAGATTGTTCTTGGGAAGAGGGGGTAGTAAGCACTTTTATTTAAAAAGGGACTAGTTACAGAACATTAATTTTCCAAAACTCTTTCTAAAATTCCACCAAATTAAACTCCTGCTTTACAGACAAGGCTGCCACCATGCCACAAGGAAGTTGTAAAAACACTGTTTAAAACCTCTAGGAGACGTTTATTTAGGCTAAATATTTTAGAATAGATATCAAGGTTTTTTTAAAACAGAAACTCTTAAGGATTCTTAAAATTTTTAAATGCTTGTCTATCTTTAGTGCCAGTACCCCACAGATTATCTCCCACCATGCCAATAATTGTTAGCCTATTACAGATACAAACTATTAACAGGAGCCTACTGGACAATGGTTTCTATTAGGTTGGGTATAAATATTTTGGGGTTGAAATTCTAATTAAATAGTGCCTGTCGCTGCTTAAAAGCTCCATAGGAGTGAAATGTTCAGAAGTCCCAGAAGAAACAGAGAAAAGAGACATTTTTTATTTTTCCACATACTCGATGTACTAGCTTAAAATACATGCACTACATAATATTATATTTATTGGAGCTGAATTTTATTTCTTCTATAATGTTTATTTTTGATGCAGGGCTGCATAATGATTCTTTTTTTTAAAAGATACCTCTAAATTATAAGGGATTCCAGCCTGTACCTGGAAATTAAAGCTGTGCGGATAAAATACAAAGTCATTAATAAACATCACAAAGATAATTCTAACAAGAAGCACCATGTAGAAGTAAGGCAAGAATCAGAAAAATCATCAGTTACTGACATATTAAATCACACTTTCAAAAGAATAGGGAGCTGGAAGCAGCCGCTTCCTTTCAGGAGGGTTGTTTGACACTGAATGAAATGCCAGGGACTCCTGGCTGGTGAGCAACGGGTACTTTCGGGGCGAGCGGCGCGGGGCAGTCACGGACCTGGGCGCTTCAGTCTGTCACCAGCCTGCCCGCAAAGCCCAGCGACAGCCCCAAAGCCCCCCGGGGACCTATCTGGCGGGACCGGGAGCAGGACAAAGGTCTGAAATTCAAGTCCTAGGATTAAAGAAACAAAATGCGCAGGTTCCATTTAAAGTACCTGCGTAAGTACGGGGAGTGAGGGGGAAGGACACCGAACCCCAAGAATTCTCAGGCGTTTATCACAAGCACCAGCTCATTACCAGGAAATGCGTTCGGGGAGTGGGGACATGGAGAATGAATCCCAACTCGCGACTCCATTCTCCACTAACTTTACTCTCGCTCCCTGGACCGAGCGCAACACTGGGGCCAGGTTTGTCGTGGTTCTTGTTTCCAGGGCCCCTTGGAAGAAGGAAAGGGATGATAAAGGTGCGCTGGCGGGCGCACCCGGCGGCGGCGAGCGCGGAGGAGGTGCTGCGGTACCTACCATGGTATTCTTGTCCCGGAACGTAGTAGGTGGGGTTGCCCGCAATGTGCAGGGAAATGAGCACCTCGCCCTGCTCCCCATCCCCTTCCAGCTCCCCGTGGTGGGTGCACAGGAAAAAGAAGGGCGAAAAGCGGGGGTAATAGCCCGCCGCCGCGCGCGCCCTCTGCGTCGCCCCCAGCAACAGCGCTAGGAGGAAAGTCCGCCAGGCCCAGCCACTGCGCTCCATGCCGCCG
>NW_012121154.1:11459104-11497406 GCF_000951035.1 Colobus angolensis palliatus
CCCCCTGTCCCTCCCGCCGCCCCCGCCCGGCCCCTCGCGGCAGCGACAGAGCCTCATCTGTAGCGGATTTTAAAATGAGATTAAGAGAAAGTGGAATTGGCAGCCTCGAGTGGTGCCTGGAAATGGTGATTTGTGCTGCTCGGTTGTGGGGAATTGTGAGGCAGGAAGGGCTGGCGGAGCTAAGATCCGACAGGCGCTCTTCGCCGGACTGTTCTGTTGTTCATTGCTACTGGGCTCTTCAGGCGGAGATGGGTGTCGTAATTTTTTAAATCAGTGTTTATTTCCTTTAAATGTCGATTATGACCAATGGCCCTGAAATCGGGGGAGGGAAAAACGGAGATGCTGGCAGCAGCGATTGAAGCGGGTGGTAATGAGCGGCTGCACATGAACTGCAGGGAGGTGAAATAATCCATAAGCACGTTTTTAACCGAGGACGGCTGGCAGGAGCCCTGCGGCATCCGGAGATGGGGGAACGGGGTTGCCAGGTTTTAATGCCTCTCCCCACCCACCCTTGGCCTGCCACCAAGCCAGATAAACCCGCACATACAGAAATGAGTAGATTATAAAATTGGAAGGGATGGTGCCTTTGCCTGCGTTTGTGAGGCGAGGGGCGGTGAAAATCAGGGTGTAAGGGGAGACCTCTGTAATTACTTCGTTGCAATAGGAAGAAATTGTTTTTCTTTCTCTTACCGAGACCGAATGACAGGTAAAAAGGGCCCATTTCTAGCTGGCTTCTTATTTCCCTACTTCAGAATCCCCAGAGGCTTAACTGCCATATAAATAATATACAATGTATACATATATGTTTGTGTATGTATATGATGTAACAATTGCTACACTGTAGCTTTGCGGGGTGCAGGCTATGGGGCTAGAGGTACTTTACCTTTTTAATCCTAACACTAACTGGAGAGGCAAAAAATATCCCTACTTCACAAGGGAAAAGGCACTCAGAAATGTTGATAACTTGCCCAAAGTCAGTGACAAAGGTTGGATGCAGGGAAGACTGGCTGGCCTCAAAGGCTCTCGTCCTGCACTGCCCTGCCACAGTCGACAGCCCTAGCTGAAGCAGGTGGTGTTGCACCAAACAGAATTAGGAGATACTCGCCCACAGCTAACAAGACTGTTACTGCCTTCCTGTCCAGTCGTGTGAATATAGCCAAAGACAAAATTAATCACTTGTAGAAAGAATCCAAAACTATTTAATGTTTTTGGCTTACACTTTAAAAATGTTTAGTTACTATGCACTGAGCACCGTCCTAAGTACTATACATACTGACTCCCTTATTCCTCATAACAATACCGTGGGAAAAGTACCATTAATAGCTTCATTTTGCTATGATGAAACAGCACAGGGAGGTTAAGTAACTTGTCCAAGGTCACACAGCTAGTAAGTAAGAGCTGTAACTTGAACCCAGGCAATCTGATTCTGACACTTTAACCACTGCAAATCGCCTCCAAAGAATGCATGTTGGTGTTGTTAGAAGGATGGGAAGATAATTATTCTTTATCCAGTGTCAGAATACCTCGTTTAATCCTTATGTTAGCCTGCAAAGTAGGTATAATTATCTTCATTTTTAAAGAGAAGAAAGTTGAGATTCATAGAAGTAAAAGAAGCTTGGAATCAAGTCTAGCCATGTTTGATGCCAAGGTCGCTGCTTAAATACACTGTCTTTAGTAAGCGCTGATACTTGGTCCAGGACATGATTGGAACTTAATTCGTATAAGGCCCTCAATTCCCAGGAGGTCCCCTTCTTTCTATTGTGTAGTGACTGTCAGAGAAATATTCTTTGTCATATCTCTCGACATGGCTTTCTCAACATTCAATTTATGTGACCAAGTTTATTTTTCAATCTTCCCCTTTATTGTGCTTCCTTAATTTTTACCACTTTGCTTTGCTATTACATTTGAATAACTTTTATACTCTTAGCCATGAAGCAAGCTCATATTCTTGGCTACAGCCCTGCAGTTGTTCAATAACAGGCACAAAGACTGTTTAAATAATGTCCTGAGTGGTGTTGAGCTGGTCAAGAGGGGGAAGACGTTGGTACACTCCAGTCTGCAGTCCTTAGGACTAACATGAATACCTTATAGAGGCTCAAGTTCATATTGGTTTCATCTCTGAAACTTTTTTTGGTTAGGCGAGTTCAGCTAGTCATCATTAAAAACTTTTAAATAACCTTTGGAAAATCAGAAAAATACTTAAGTCATATATAAAATCCATTGAACTGAGAGTAGCATCTTCTTAGTGAGCAACTTACTTGAAATCACACAATAAGGTGGAAACCCAGGTTAGATAGCAAAACTTCCTGCTTCCCAATTTGTGTGCTAACCTTTATACCTCATTTGTATTTAGTGGGCCATAATAAGTATTTCCAAGAATATTTGGTTTGCAAAATCCAAAAACCTTCTGAACTAATAGAAAAATAAAGAAGTGCTTTTCCAGAAAAAATGGTTTACATCAAAAACATCTGCAAAAAGCGAAAGGTGATGTCAGGTGAAAATGAATCGGCTTGTGGGAAAGCGAGTTTAAAATGAGATGAGATTTATTTTTAATTAAAAGAGCTTTGAAATAGTGAGTAGTCTACCAAAAGAATTAAACTAAGTATTCTTAAAAGGTAAATCCACTTCTTGATAAGTGGAAATTATTGCCTAGTATTTGAATAATCATAACACGATGGGAATTAAATTCATACATATATTTGCTGTGTGTGTGTATATATATCTGCTATATATCTCTCTATATACACATATACACATATATCAAATATGTAGCTTTTAAATGATTGGGAGATGATTCATCCAAATGAAATACAAAGAAAACATTAAATTATATTTTAAGGTTGCAAGAATTCACTCGCTGTCTGCCTTCCATTGATATTTTTTGAGATGAAGCATTAAACATTTTGGTATATGTGGGAAAGTGAATTACTATTCTTATGTAAAAATCAAAGTTTATAAATCAAAATATGTAAATATAAATATGAAGAGGGTGAACAAACTGAAATCAGTTGACTTGTTAGACTCTAAAATGGTAATAAAAGGCCACATAAGAGCAAACCCTCTAGCAGCTAATAAACTTATAAAATCTATTACTCATAAGACACGGTACCGTATGATAAAATTGAGGCTCCTAAGCAGAAAACAAAAACCAAACAAACAAAAAGTCAGACCCTAAAGATTAGTAAGCCTTTGGCAAATGAAATTTCACTGAGAAAGGTGGGATATTAGAGGGTTGGCTCTGTTACGTATGTCCTGCCAGAACATGTTACTTATTGCCACCCCAAATTAAAATACCATGATGAGATAAACTATGGGACAACACAAAGTCATTATATTGTAAGATTTTTGAAACAGAGTCTGATTCCTCAACACTAAAAATTCCTTTTTTAAAGCTTCTCCACTTCCTGGGATTTGCCCTGCCCCTGCTTCTGTCTGGAATGCCCTTCCTGTTTCCTGTGGCCTAACCACACATCTCCCACCCTCCTCTCCCTCACCTCACTTCTTACTTGTCTATAGCAATGCATGTTCCACGTCTTTTCTCACACATTTTTGCATCTGAGAGACCTTTCCTGATCCCTCATCCTAAATTATGTCCTCTAGAGCAGCACTATTCAATATGGTAGTCCTAGCCCCCAGGTAGCTATTTAAATTTAAATTAAATTAAATTTAAAAATAAATTCTTCAGTCACATTAACCACATTTCCAGTATCCAGTAGCTACATGTGGCTAGTAGTGGGATAATCTGTAAGTCTGCACTGTCTGTACTGGACAGTACAGAGTTATAGATTATCCCATTACTGCAGAAAGTCCTATTAGACGGCACCATTCTACATTGAACAGATGAATGAAAGCCCAGTCACCAACACATTCATTCAATGTTTATCAGACACCTCCTATGTTCCAAAGTGCTGAATGCAGTGGACTCAGTGAATAAAGCTAATAGAGTGCCCACCCGTTTGGCATGTACAATCTAGTGTTGGGGACAGCCAGTAAACTCATACAATAAACAAGATTATTTCTGACACTGGTAAATGCTATGAAGACATAAAACCGGCTGATGTGGTAGAGAGTGTCTAGGGCAGGGGGGCTACTGTAGATTGAGGAGTCAAGGAAAGCTTCTCTGAAAGAGTGAAATTGGAGCTAACACTTCATTAATATGGAAGAGTCCATCATGTTAACCTGTGGGGGAAAGAGCAGTCCAGCTGGACAGATCAGATAATATAAAGGCCCTGAAGCAGGACTATGCTTGAGATGTTCAAGGCTTAGGAAAGGTAGCAAGAAAAGGGAAGAGTAAGGCTGAGCACAGTGGCTCATGCCTATAATCCCAGCCCTTTGGGAGACTGAGGCAGGAGGATCACTTGAGGCCAGGAGTCTGAGTCTGGCCTGAGAAACATAGCGAGACCCTATTTCTACAAAAGAAATTTAAAATTAGCCAGGCATGGGGGTGCATTCCTGTAGTCCCAGCTACTTGGGAGGCTGAAGTAGGAGGATTGCCTGAGCCCAGGAGTTCAAGGCTGCAGTGAACTATGATTGCATGACTGTACTCCAGCCTAGGCGACAGAGTGAGACCCTGTCTCTAAAAAATTATCATCATCATAAAATAAGTAAAATGAAAGAAAGGGAAAGAGTGGTATGGGTATGAGATGAGATCAGAGAAGCAGGCAGAGACTAGATCACATTAATGTGGTGGGGAGACTTGGGTCAGGAAGTAACATCTGAATGAGTAATTAAAGGAAAGAGTGTTGAAGAAAGCAAAAATAAGTTGGGGGAAAATTTTCTAATACTTTTTCTCCAGGGTTTAAATAATATCCAACACAATATTTTAATGTTATTGGCTATGAACAGTATTACAGTGTACTAAGTACAATCAGTAGGCACTAGCATGAACAGTGGCCAGACTGGACAGGGTGTTGTCTACCACAGTGAAGATTTCTTGTCGTTTTTTCTTATTCCTAAAAACATGGTGAAGCATGGAAGAGATTTTAAGCAGAGACATACCATGGTCCTATTTGTACATTTGGAAGATCATCTTGGTTATAAAGGGGAGAGTGGATTGGAGAGCAATGAAAAGTAGATGCAGGGAGAGAATTAGGACGTAGTGCAAGTAGCTCAGGTGAGAGGTGATGGTCTTCAAAGGAGATGGAGAGAAGAGAGTGGAACTGAGATGTATTCAGAAGCCAGTACTACAGGACTGAGTAATAGATAGAGTGACTGACTGGGCATAGGGATAAAGGGAGAGAAATGTGTTGAAGAGGGCTCACAACTTTCAGGTTTTTGCAGCTTGGTAAATTGTTACTGTTAGATAAACTAGTAGATGAAAAGTATTTTGTATTAAATAAACTTTTTAATGAAGTATAGTAATAGGCACAAAACCATAAACAAATCATAAGTGTGGTGTGCAATGCATTGTCAAAAATGGAACACCTCATGTAAGCAGTGTCCAAAGAATATAGACAGAAGTCTCTATGACCACTTTGAGTGAGCCATTGTATTCCTCAAGGCATGGAGAAAGTTTCAAGCGAAACATGACATGTCTTCAGGATGGTTATTTTTGCCTGTTTTCAAACTTTATGTAAGTGGAATCATACAATATATGTGACTTTATATCTGGTTTCTTTGGCTCAAAATCATGGTTGTAAAAATTATTCAAGTTGCTATAGGTAGCAAAAGTTTGTTCATTTGTATCTTGTAGAGTATATGGGGGAAAATCACAACTTTCTTATTTGTTAGTGGAAATTTTGGTTATTTTCAGTTTGAGGGAACTATGAATATGCAGTTAAATATATTCTTGCATTTGGTGAACATGTGTGTACATTTCAGTTAAGAGAGGGAGTGTTGGATCATGGTGGAAACTCATTTAACACATTGATGAATTAATGAGAAATAAAGATAAATCCTTAGAGGTAAAAAATGAAATGACAGCAGGAATCCAGAGATAAAGAATGGAGTACGTAATCCACCCAGGACTCTGAGACATGTGCCCACTTCAGTAACACTTGAATTTCCATTGTGATGGACATGTGGGGTTGGGAACAGAGATAAAGCTCAGGGCCTGCTCAAGGTGGGAAGAATGATAGGGTGGTGCTACTCAGAGTGTGGTTTGCAGATCAGTCTCCAAACTATCTGTTGCCAGTACATGTTAAGATAGGTACAGAAATGGAGAGTGTTTAAAAACTTTCATAGTTATTGTATAAGCAGTAGTATCCAAGCAGCATTCCATTTCCCTAGTAATTCATACTGACCTTAGTTTTACAAAAGTATCTGTCTGTGATGGATTATGAGTTAGTATGCAAAGTACTGTCCCAGGAAATCCATACATAAAGCTATTATCCATCCCCAAATAGCTCTGCCCTCAGTGAAAGGTGAACTAGAAAAAAAGTCAGAAATTCTCTCACTAAAATTTGAAACCACAGTCTGGCTGTCAGGAGGTTGTGACACAAATTCACATTTCTGTTTGATTTGAAAAACCTCAAGCTAATAATTAATTTTAAAGTGGTTCTGGGTTGAAAGTGTTCCCAGGCACCTGGCAAAACCAAATTCAAATCACCTCTAGGATGGACCATAAAAACAAAACAAAAACGATTTCTTTAAATCAGGCTTCAAAGAACTACAACGGGTGAAGATTTGCAGAACACTGTGTTTACCATCAAAAATCACTAATACTGTGAGAAAGCAGAAAACAGTGGGTTGGTAGAAACAGGAGGTAACCACAGTCAGACTCACAAAGACTTTAGATGTTGAAATAACTCTATTATCTAAGATATGTATATTTAATACATTTAGAAAAGTAACATAATATTCCAAAAATAGAACTAAAAATAAGAGACCATCAAAAATGACCAGCCATTCTCAAAGTAAGAAATATAATACCTAAAATTTAAAACTCCAAGGAAAGAAGTATGTGCATCTGACAGTATAGTATATTAGATATTCTGGAAGGCCTTCTTCCTGTGAAACAACTAGATCCAGCATACAACATAATCTTCTTGTGTCATCAGGCTTGTAGAAAGAAATGGAAATCGCTAAAAGACCAGGAAGTTTTATGGCTCAAGGACATCAATTAAAGAAAAAAGACCAGGAAATTTTTTAAAGGGACCAACTATAAGGGAAAGCCAGAGTAGTGAGTATGTGCAGTGCATACATATGAATATGGGTTCCCAATTATATGGAAATGCAATATATGGCAGCTGTCACTGCAAATCAAAAGAAGAAAAAGTTGACTTTCCAATAAATGTGCTGAGACAATTGGTTTTTCATAGGAAAAATAATCCAATTGGACCTCCACTTCCCATGAAGGCCATAGGCTGAAATATAGGGCCTTTCAGTTTCATGAGTCTTTTCTAAGGCCTTGAGAGAAGCCTTGGGTTCACATGTTTTTGTTTTTGTTTTGTTTTTTGTTTTTTGTTGAGATGCCATCTCACTCTGTCATCCAGGCTGGAATGCAGTGGTGTGATCTCGGCTCACTGCAGCCTCTGCCTCCTGAGTTCAAGTGATTCTCCTGCCTCAGCCTCCTGAGTAGCTGGGATTACAGGGATGTGTGCCACCACATCCGGTTAATTTTGTATTTTTAGTACCAATGGGATTTCACCGTGTTGGTCAGGATGGTCTCGAACTCCTGACCTCGTGATCTGCCCGCCTCTTCCTCCAAAGTGCTGGGATTACAGGTGTGAGCCACCATGCCTGGCCCATATTTTTTAAAATTTGAAAAGTAAGATATTTCAACACATTCGTTAAGATCACCTTCTTTTTCTATTCTAACTAGTCGTCCACTACCACACTTTTCTTTGTGTAGACTGTCACTGGAGTCACTGTGAGCATTTTTTTTAGATATGGCTAAAGAAAAGTTGGAGATTCACTGCAATTGAGTTTAGTTGGATATTTTTATGTGGTTTACCGTCACTCTGTGATTGCAGAGTTATTCAAAGAATGACTTCCAGGAATATTTCTACTGGTACTATGATGACCTACCTCGAATCATGACATGTAGGTACGGAATAGTTGTATCTTAGAACGTGTCCTATGGACACCTGGCTCCAAAAATATGTAGACAGTAGAGAGGTAACAAGGTGTGAAATGTATGAAGCCGAAAGCTAATCTGTGAACACATTCTTCTAATCCTAATTCTTCTAATTCTAATGTTTCAAAACATAAGATCTCTGCTGTTATAAATGATGAAATAATGCAGTGTTTACAATTATATTTTTAAATGATTATGTAATAAAACATAATGAATCACATATTTAGTGTATCTAATGCATTTTATTTGCTTTGATGATGTGATGGCTCCAGACAAAACAGCACACAAAATTGTTACCAATGCAGTGAAATGGCCTAAATAAACAAGTGTTTCAGTGATAAATCTCTCCGTATATTCTTCAGTAGAACTATGTATAGAATATTAGTATGGGTAATTTGATGATATGCATTTCACTGCTTTAGAGATGCCTTAAATTCAGAAAATTTTATGGTTTTTCATAATTGCTGATTATACCAATTTTCAAATATCATGAGGAATAATTAGTCTAAGGAATGAAAAATATGTAAATCTAAATAAATAATACAGGGGAAAGTTTTGAAATGTCAAAAACAACCTCATCTAGAACAATGGGAATCAAAAACTCCTGTGGTCAATATCATGAAGACAAGGAACTAATTAAAATAGGCAAGAAAATATAGATGATAAAAATGACAATAGAAAAAATAAAGAAAATTATGTGAATCAGTTCCCTTCTAAACAAGAAATAAAGATGAAAATGAAGATGAAGAAAAACATAATATATTTGATCAATAGAACGTGCATGAATGTCTAAACAGCTTCAGTTTGATAGATTTGTTGGCTTGGAGACGCACCATGCCCTTTCAATTTTTTCCTGTTCGGATAGATAATTTCACTCAACATCATTTAAGGAGTTTATTTTTAAAGTTCCAAAATTGTGATTGAGCCTACTAAGATTTATAGAAAAACAAAGAAATCGTGCAATGGACAAAAGAGCTTCCCAGAAAGATATTTTGAAAAACAGCTTTTTAAATGGTCAAACCACTACCAAATCCTTTCTGGACTATTGCAAGAGTAGAGGATGTTTTTACTGTTTTGTTTTTAATCTCTTTTAACAAGACATCAGACAAGTTTGCTCATATCAAATCAGACTGGAGAAATTTATTAAGAGCCCCCAAAATTTATGATGACTCCTTAAAGTACAAGAAGTTTATGACATCTGAAGCAGTTTATTGAAGAATATGCACCTAAAAAATGTAGCTAAAGAAATATTATATAAGTGGATTAGGCAGTTAATAAAAGTATTATGCTATTTATCTGGATTTTGTGATATTTTACTTTGATTTTAAAATGTTTTACTTCGTCGTGATTTTTCTATCTCTTAAAAAAATCCCCTTTATACATAATGTATTATTTTTCTTAAAGAGGACCTCTAGATTGTATCTAAGTCTGATGTCCCACAAAGCCTGCATCCACCTCTTCTGAGATGTAATATTCAGCCAGTGTGCCCAGGTTTGATCTTACCTGATACTGATAGGCAGCATCAGTTATGACTAGTGGCATGACTAATGTTCCCAATGGATTGTGACCACACTGTATCAGTGTTTATGTATTCTGAATATTAAACTCTAATACTACAGACAAAAGTCAATTGTTAGAATAAAGTTTTAAATGGGAAAAGCAAAGCTTCAAAACTTTTAGAAGAAAATAGTGTACCAAATACCTTTCATTTCCCTCTCCTCCCCAGATCCAGTCTCCATCCTTCTCCTCCCTGAACTATGCCCAAGATGCTGATCTGTGCAGATGGCTTTACCAGGGTGCCTGTGGCCTCTTTTCTGGGTGAGTTTGGTGAATAGAAGGACCTGGTGAATAGATCAAAGGGAGGAAGTGATTGCTAGGATTAGAGTGGTTGAGTGAAGCATTACTCTTAAATTTGCCTCTCTACATTCTGTCTAGTCTCACCTTCTGGAACTCTCCTTAGATGTAAACTATACTTTCTCGCTCACTTTTCCATATATTTTAACTGCTGTATTTTATTTTCCATCTATTCATTTCTCTGTGCCACATTTTGAGAGAATTTCTTCAGATTTGCCTTTCAGTTCATTAATTCTTTCCTTCCAGTGTATCTAAGCTGCCATTTTAACCTGTCCATTGGGTTTTTATTTATTTATTTTTTATGAGATAGGGTCTTGCTCTGTCTGTTGGGCTGGAGTGCGGTGGCGCAGTCTCAGCTCACTGCAGCCTTTGTCTCCCAGGCTCGAGCAATCCTCCTACCTCAGCCTCCCGAGTAGCTGGGACTACAGACACAGGACACCAAGCCCAGCTAATTTTTGTATTTTTTGTAGAGACAGGGTTTCACCATGTTGCCCAGCCTGGTTTCAAACTCCTGAGCTTAAGTGGTCTGCCTGCCTCGGTCTCCCAAACTGCTGGGATTACAGGCGTGAGCCACTGTACTTGGCCTTATTTTTAATTTTTATTATGTAGTATTTTATATACATTGAAGAAAGGTCTGAGACACAAGAAGAAACTGTGAGCAATATAATGGTAATAATAATGGGTAATAATAGTAATGAATAAATGTTATATATATCAGAATAAAAAGATAAGTTGTGGAATATATTTCATATGTGGTTGCATATATGTTTCAGATCTATTCCACAAACATATCTGAAATATATATGAAAACGCAGAACAAAACATAGCCCAGAACAAAGCGCTTAAATTGAGGATGATGTAGTCAGACTTAGAGTGTTCAGGAAGAACATTCTGACTAGCTTCAATCTTTAGTAATAAGAGTTAAGTTAAACATCATGTCCACTTGTAAATGGACATACACAGTGAAGCTGATGTTTAACTTAACTCTTATTATTAAAGATTGAATCTAGGGTTTTGCACTGCAGAAGGGTGCTCACTGAGGGGCAAAAGTGACAGATGAAATCATCCTGTGTTCCATTTGCCAATCCCAGACAGGATAATATAAGAATGGAAAATTATGGGCCAAACTCAATCACTCATTTACAAAGATTTGCAAATCCTAAACAAACCTATTGGTAAACTAAATCCGGCAAAATGTAAAACAGGTAATACAGGATAGCAGTTTTAGGTTCATTTCATGACTAAAAGAGTAATTTAACATTAGAAAAGTTACTATTATGATTTGCTGTGTTAACAAAGGAAAAAACAATTTTAATCATTTCAACAGATATTGGAATTCAGCACCCTTTTATAATAAACTCATAGAAAAATGAAAATTGAAAGGAGATACTTTAATCTGATAAAGGATATTTACAAAAGTTCCAGAAGAAACATTATTCTTGTTGGCAAAACATTAAAAGCATTCCCTTTAAGATTTTGAATGAGACAAGGATGTCCTCTATCACCAGTTTTATTTAATGTTGTGTTATATTTAATATCCTGGTTCTAAACAGTAAAATAAGAACAGAAAAAAATAAAATATGTAAAGGCTGAAAAAGAACAAACTAAATTCTTAGTTGGCAGTTGTTTCTTTCAGTTTATTGAAGATATAGTTACATTGGTTTTCATCATTGCTGTTGAGAAGTCAGTCCTCATTTAAACCGCTGCTCATTTGAAGGCAATCTGGATCATTCTTTTTTCTGGATCTTTAAAGAATTTCTCTTTGACTTTGATGTTCTGCAGTTTAACTGATATTTTTTTCTGGTGCATAAAAATCCAACTAGCTTTTGTAACTCACATATTCACCCTCATAGTTTCTCTGTATATGTTACAAGTGATATGATAATGGAAAACAGGAAAAAATATAAAATAATTAAAAGAAGCAACACAAGAACAAAAATATGGCCTTTAGGAATACACTTAAGCAAATATATGAAGTTATATATTAAAAAATTAATACTTTTCCCATGTTACATAACCTCTAGAAAGTGGTAAAACCATAATTCAAACCTAGTCAGAAGTCCGCGAGCACCTCAGCACTACACTGTCTTGCCTTGATTCACAGAAGGGGAAACACCAGTGTCTCATATCAGTTGAAAAACTGTTGCAAAGCAAATTAAAACAAGGTATCATTTCATACCTATTATATTGTCAAAAGTTAAAAGTCTGACCTTACGAAGTATTAGTGAGGCTATGAATTAACAAAAATTCTTACAAATGGCTGGTGGAAGATAAGTTGTTGCAAACATGTGGAAAACAATTTTTCTTTTTTTTTTTTTTTGAGATGGAGTCTCGCTCTGTCACCCAGGCTGGAGTGCAGTGGCCGGATCTCAGCTCACTGCTAGCTCCGCCGCCCGGGTTTACGCCATTCTCCTGCCTCAGCCTCCCGAGTAGCTGGGACTACAGGCGCCCGCCACCTCGCCCGGCTAGTTTTTTTGTATTTTTTAGTAGAGACGGGGTTTCACCGTATTAGCCAGAATGGTCTCGATCTCCTGACCTCGTGATCCGCCCGTCTCGGCCTCCCAAAGTGCTGGGATTACAGGCTTGAGCCACCGCGCCCAGCCGGAAAACAATTTTTCAATATTTAGTGAAGTAGAAGCAAGATAGTGATTCTGCTTCTAGCTACACAACATGAAGACATGCCTGTTGAGAGCAAAAGGCGATGCACAAGAATACTCATAGTGACATTGCTATTAATAAATATCCATCAGAAAATAAATAAATGATCTGGTTATACAATGGAACAAAAATTCTTGGTTTTTTAGTAGCTGCATTATGGTTTAATTTAAATATGGTAAATTTTGGCTATTTCAAGTGTAGAATTCAGTGATTTTTAATAAATTTATAAAGTTGTGCAATATTACCACAACCCAATTTTAGAGCATTTTCATTACCAAAAATGTGTTATGTTTATCAAATTTATTATTTAATTAATGTACAAAGTTGTGCAATATTACATGAGATAATAAACTTGAGATCCCTCATGTCAATTTTCAGTTAATCCCATCTTCTCCACCCCCATCGCCAAGAAACCACTAATTCACTATCTGTCTCTATGGATTTGTCTTTTCTAGATATTTCCTATAAATGGAATAAAATTTGTGGTCTTTTGTATCTGGCTTCTTTCATTAGCATAATGTTTTGAAGTTCATCTGTGTTGAGGCATATATCAATAGATAGTTCCTTTTTATTGCTAAAGTGATATTTCCATGTATAGCTAGACTTCTGGCTATTACAAATAATACTGCCATGAACATTCACATGCAAGTCTTTGTACAAGCATACATTTTTATATATCTTGGGTAGATACTTAGGAGTTTTAGTGGAATTGCATAGGAGCAAACATGCTTAACCTTGTTTGTGTGAAGAACCTCTCTGGCAGTCTGATGAAGTATATGAAGCTCTTCTCAGGATAATGTTTAAAAATATTTGATGCCTAGGCTGGGCGCAGTGGCTCACACCTGTAATCCCAGCACTTTAGGAGGCTGAGGCAGGCGGATCACGAGGTCAGGAGATCGAGACCATCCTCGCTAACACAGTGAAACCCCGTCTCTACTGAAAATACAAAAAATTAGCCGGGCGTGGTGGTGGGCGCCTGTAGTCCCAGTTACTCAGGAGGCTGAGGCAGGAGAATGGCAAGAACCCGGGAGGCGGAGCTTGCAGTGAGCCGAGATCGCACCACTGCACTCCAGCCTGGGTGACAGAGCGAGACTCCGTCTCAAAAAAAAAAAAAATTTTTTTTTGATGCTTTTATATAAAATATATAGGATTACAAAGAAACAAATTACGTTGATTAGCATGATTATTAGCATACTGAAATAATTATGGTACTATGGTGTTGTATTAACTCATTAGATAGTAAAATGCAGTAGCAAGATTAGCAACAAACAATCTCAAAGTAATAATGAGTTTAGTCTGTATTTTGAGATCTCTGTATCAACCATAATGTAACACGGAAATGTCTGTAATTTCGACTGGTGACAAAGTCACATATTACTATAGTTGGTTGCTTATTTTATAATTGAAGAAAAAGCTAAATTTTAGTGAAATTAGTGAAAATTCTATTTCATAGATTTTTCCTTACCCCCAACCAGGTTCTCAAACTGTTAAAACTTGAAATGTTGTAAAAATGAATGAATGAAATGAATTTCAACATGAATGAATTTTGCAAACGTAATGTTTGACTTAAAAAGCAAGTTGAAGAAGAAAATATACACTCATATCACTTACATAAAGCTTAGAAACACACTAAATAACACTAACTGTTGTTCAGGCTTTCAGACATATATAGTGAAGTATGAAGAAATGAATGGGAATAATAAACCCAAATTCAGGGTGGTGATTACTTCTAGGAGGGAAAGAGAGGGATTTATCCAAGGAGGAATTTAGGAACTTTACTTGCAATAATATATTTATTATACAGACCAATAAGTTTGCAAGTGTTTGTTATATTATTTTAGATTTGTATATTTTATGTTTCCATTATAGTTTCATTTATATTAAATATTTCATAATATATTTTTAAAGAATGAACTAATCCTTTTAAAAATATGTAATTAAGAAAAAGCATTACCTTTATATAATATTAATTATAACATTCAAATTATTAATGCCCAAAATGACTAAAATATTATGTTATACTCAAAATTATGAGATTAAAAACTAAAAAGTGAAAATACAATAACTTTATGTTATGTATTGTTCCAAGTTGAGTTGAATTATTCCCAAGGCAGTTTGTGTAATTTTTGAAGCTACCTTCAGTAGAGTTTTAGAGATATTTAATGCTAATTCTCTTTATATTTTATTTTACTTTTCTATTATTTGAACTCTTTGGACTTTTCTTAGATGTCTTTTCCAGTTAACTTTTTAATTTCATCACAGTATTATTTATAGATTAGAGCTGAAAGAACTGTTTGGTTGTAACCAATAAAGACCCTAACTCAAATTAAATTAATTTTAAAAATGTATTTATTTATTAAGATAACTGAAAAGTCCAAAGGAATTTTCAGCCATTTGGCATAACTCAGATGATGCTGCTAGGACTCCTTCCATCTCTTAGCTCCACTCTTTCCTGTAGAGACATCACTCTCAGGCAGGCCCTATCAACATGGGAGCCCTTGGCAATTCCAGGTATAGTTTATTATGAAAAAACTGGCCAAGAGTCATATGCTATCCTTGAACCAGACACTAGGATGGAAATGCAGATGGGCCCAGTCTGGAGCATGTCTCCTAAAGCCTAGAGTGAGTAAGTGTAGAGTCAGGCCCACCAAAACCACGTGGACTATGGAGTGAGGAAGCGGTGGGTCACCAAAAGAAAATACACCAAAAGAAAAGAAAGTGAATGTTAAGCAGAACAAACAACAGATTTCCACTGCATCCGATGAAGACTCAAAAGTCCTTCCATTGCCTAGCAGTGGAGGTTCCCTCCTGTGCCATATTGTTCTCCAGTAGCGGCAGGACGTCTGACAATAGTCTGAATGCATTCTCGTGTTTAATAATGAGTGCCGATCAAGGCTGTTTTCAGAAGTAGCATTCATGGTAAGTTGATTTTAACTTCAAGCCAAGTCTGGGACATTGTAAAATAGAGGCCAGGACTCCCACATTTTATAAAACTGGATAGTATTAATGGTGTTTCCTATTTGGGTCCTCAGCTTGTTACTTCCATGATAAAGTCCTGCATGAATAATGTATAATTCTGTAAAGCTTTCCAGTAAAGTTAAATAAAGAAGAAGGATTTGTTTAATATTGTTAGATTCAATGCTGAGTACTGACATAATGGGAAAATTATTCACAAATATTTCAGTCTGGAGAAAATACTGCCCATATTATCCATGCTTTGGCACACCTGAGCTTACAAAAGCTACAGTTCATACTTTCTGAGCACATGACCTTGTTCAAGACTTTTCTCCACACAAAAAAAATGTTCTGGAAATTCAATACCTACTAGCAGTGCTCTGAAAGTCAGTTTGCTATGACAGATAAGGATACAATTACAGAAATCTACCCATTTTCTTTTCACAGTATTCAAGGAAATTTTCTGAGAAAATGCTCTGCTTATGGGCATTCCTGCCATTGAAATAGGTAGCCAGAATTTTACTTATTAGGGGTTAGACTCAGGGATATGAATAAATATTGGTTCGCTGCATACTATTAACCTACCATATGCCAAGCACAGTGCTAGGGAATGTAAGAGTAAAGAGAGATGGTCTATGCTCTCAGAGTTTATAATTTAATGGAGGCAACACACAGATGGATAATTATAATAAAGTGTGATAAATACTTTGGTAAAATAAATAATACACATTGTAGTATTTAGGATTGAGATTAAGCAAGAAAAAATGTTGGGATGGATTGGAAGAGGTGTTGAAAAGCCTTCACTGGGGAATATCTTACATGAGATTTGTGCTAAGTTGTAAGAACAGGTGGGAATTATCCAAGTATATGGGAGTGGTGCAGGAATGGAAAGGACAACCCAAGCAGAGTAAACAGAGACATAAGTAAGCACAGTGTGTTGAGCTAACTAAAAATAAGCTTAAATGGAGTATGTATGTAGCTGAAAAGGTAGGCACTTTCTGGTAGGCCTAGAGAAAGATAGCTGCTAAAAACTATCTGCTCACCCACCGAGATTTTATTTATGTGATTGTAATTTATTTTGCCTTGAAAGTATTTTACTAGGTTAATCTTCTTGGAGATGGGAGAGATTAGTCATCCACATCATAGTGTCAAACAGTTTAATCGGTTTGCTACCCTAAAATTTGGTCTAGATTGGGGTTGGCAAACTTTTTTATCTAAAAGACCAGGTTATAAATATTTTTTCTTTTGCAAGCTGACTTAGTTCATTCTGCACTGCTATGACATAACACTTGAGACTGAGTAACCTACAAAGAACAGAAATTTATTTCTCACAGTTCTGGAGTCTGGGAATTTCAAAACCAAGACACCAGTATCTGGTGTCTGGTGAGGGTCTGGTTTCTCCTTCCAAGACGGCACGTTGAATGCTGCATCCTCTGGACATGGCAGAAGAGCAGAAAAGAGCAAAACTTCTCCTGCAAGCCCTTTTTATAATGGCATTATTCTAACCTAAATATTTCCCATTAGACCCCATCTCCCAACGCTGTTCCACCAGGGATTTGGCTTTCAACACACAAACTTAGAGGAGTCAAACACATTCAAACCATAGCACAAGCCACACAGTTTTCGTTGCAACTACTCAACAGTTGTATCATGAAAGCAGCCAGAAGCAACATGTAAGCAAATGGGTATGGCTGTGGTCCAATTTAACATGAATTAAGAAAACAGGAGACTTCCCCAAGGTCTCTACTAAGTAGGAGAGCTGTGAATTAAACCAAAGGCTTTGACTTCCTAAAATAGAGCCCCTTCCTAGCCATGCTGACCCCAATGACAAACTCCTAACTTTGAATATCTTTCTGGGTGGCCCTTCTCCCTCATTTTTTCCCTGAGAAGCTATATGAGAAGCTTTTCTTCCCTTTGAAAAATGATGCTGAAGAAAGAAGGGAAACCTGCTTGATTCATTGAAGCAGCAGGTAGAAATTCTGAACCGCTAAGTGGTTCTTCTTGTTCCTAGGGTAAGCCTCCCTTTCAACTTTACATTGTTAAGCATTGGACTTTCCTCCTCATCTGCCTGGCCTGTGCGTGGCACACAGGTGTGCAGGGAAGTAGTTTTGACTGTGTGCAAGTGCCAGGAAACACTCCAAATCTGAATTTCTTTTCCTCCCTTTACACCGGCCTCCAAATATGGTAAAACATATTTAGGGTTGAAGTCTAGACATAAATACCTATTTAACACATTACATAGCTGAAATATAGCACTATCCCACTCCTAAACATTCTGTCATGTTTAGTAAATGCACAGGTCCTGGATCATGAAACTCACTCTGAGAGGCATGAAAATATTCAAGAACTGGGAATCCCAGGACTATTATTTTGGGGTGGAGTTGGGGGAGAATAAAACTGGCTACCTTTAATAATGTATTTCTCTCATTCCTTTTCCATATTTGAATTTTAGAAAGTCTATAAAGCTCAGAGGGAATCTGTTCATTCCACACACTTTATCTCTATGAATCCCTTTTTTGTGCACTTCCCATGTCGGAACCACACAATAATGCAACCATTACTTGCCAATTGCATGAACTTTGGTCTCAAATGGGTCATGGGTCAGTTTCAAACAAAGCACTAAATGTGAAATGATAAGCAACTTCCATGCCTATGATATTACGAGATTTTATTTTTCACATAGTGGACACAATGGCATAGTTTTGTCTTTATTTTTCAGTTAATGACGATAATGTGGATATTGCTCAAAGCCAGGAACAGGTCTAACAATTCTGCTAAAGACATAAACTTTTCAGCATTACCCAGTTCAATATAATATGCCTTTTCTTCCTAATCATTTAATGAAAATTTCCTTGCTCATGAACAGTAAAGGATTTCATAAGAAAAAGGCCATTGACAAAATTTGACTTATAATGGAAAAATCTAACACATTGGAAGTTATAAAACTGGTCACTGTTAAGACATGGTTGCACCCATTTGTGCTAATGCTACAGGTACTAATGCAAAAAGTAATAATAATTTTTAAAGCCTCAACTTAGTCAAATTTTCTATCATTTATATAATTCATACAATAAGTGCTAAATATCACAAGTTTTACATTTAAATGCTAGAGAAGGTGTTTATAACAAGGTGAATACTATAACTGTAGTATTAAGATATGTAAATGAATTTGAACCCATTTTACATACCAGTGTTCAAATCCATCCAGTTTTGTAAATAATCGAGTGGTACAAACAGTATGACTGTAGCATTAGATTTTTGGATTGTAACCAAGTGTCTCTAACAAAATTCCCAGTCCTTTGCATGCACTGCTAACCCTCAGTGGTTCTGATTATTCTAAAGGGCTTATGAGTTTTGTTTCTTGATAATCCACAAGCCTAGAATCAAATAATATAGTTCTGACCCAATTTATAAGTCTAATAACTATAGGTTATATGTTCACTTTTAAAGAATTATAATAATAGTTATTTTAAAAATATAAGTTTATGAATTATATAAATGATAGTTTGACTAAATTGAAGCCCTTACAATTATCACCATTACTATTACTTTACCCTAATACTTGCAGCATAAGCAGCAAATGTGAGCAAACAAATCTTAACACTCACAAGTTTTATAAGTTTTAAAGTGTTAGATTTCTCATGCATAAAGCAGATTTTGTTAATGGCTTTTTAAAAAAAAAATTCTTTTAAATAAGACCCACAAAATTATTGATGACATTGTTCTTTCTTCCAGGCAAAACTGCTAGTTTAGTTCACAGAACTACTGCCTGCAAGGTCAGTTTAGTTTACAACTTTTAAGTTTTACTTGTACATGTTTATTCTGAATAGCCTTTTTGAAACATTTTGATTTTGATGATCACAAAAATCTCCTTTCATTTTATAACAATTTATACTTATTTTAAGGTACATGAAATAATGTAAACAACTAACTGTTTGCCTTTTCAGTAAAAGTAGAATTCCAGTCAAAGGTATTCATAATTGTGTTCGGTATTTGGCATGATTTGACACCTTTGGGGGTCATAGGCTGAGAAAGCTGGCAAAGTGCCTATATTTTGTACTATAGTGTATGACTCTTACATATTGCACTGAAATACTCTGAGTTAAACATCCATGCAATTGAGATTGCCCATCAAATGCAATATATATAAGAGTTGATTTCCTAACTCCCCTTTCATGAAAACACAATCCAGCCCCTGCAGTGGGTGACCCATGATTCTTCCAAGAGTCATTTAAAGTGCTTGAGTGAGGATTTTCCCCAAGAATAGGGAAATCTGAAGGCTCCCCATGAGTTGAGGTGAGAAATGCTTCCCAGTCAGAGAGCCCAGGGCCAGGGCATCCCACAGTGGGTACGACACACCCCTCTGTCTAAGGGATCCATGCTCTCTGACCCGGGTGGCCAGGCTGATCCTTACCCAGGGGTGACAGAGGATGGTGAGTGATGTGAGGTCAGGAGCTTTGCTTGCTGACTCCAAAACCCCAAACTTTAGAAGTCAATAAACAGCGCTTCCTGGGAACTCAGCTATGGGCTTCTGCCATAGTCCTTCTCCCTGATTCTGTTAATCATTAAGCTCTCTTTCTCCAAATTTAAGAATGAGTCATGGCTTTAAGGCAGCCTGATAAAGGTTCGGCATCAATGGCCTGCCCTGTGATTTCCAGGTCAAAGGAAAAGAAAAAAGAGAGAAAAATGACAACTACCAACTTAAGAGAGGCCTGTGAAGAGTGTTTCTGGTGAAAAATAATGCTGACCTCCAAATGACCTTCAGTACAATAGTGCTTCTGCTCAAGGATAAACTGAACCTAGGCTAAGGTCTAACATCTTAAAAGTAAGGTGGGGTTTCTTTTAACTGCCATATTTTGACATTTGCTAATATTTGATACAAATGGCTAATTTTGATTGGGACAGCTAAGAGAGAAAATCACATAGAAATCCTCCAAGATTTTGAAGGTCCTGGCTTAGTGATTACATCATCCAGTGCTTACTATTGATATGACAGGGCATGATTTGTTGACTTGGAGATATTTATTTTGTTACAGTCATTTCAAACATCCAACTGCTAGTAATTTTTGGATAGCTTGAAACCATAGTAAGTTTTTTTTCTTGGCCAAATTAGATACAAACAGGGAAATCTGAACTTAGGGAATAAATCACATTTCAAATATTTGATAATGAGAATAATTTTCCTTATTATCCCAGCAGATGAAATTTTCAGAGCTCAAATGAGAGTAGAATATGTTAAAGTAGGTCAAATGCATGGTTTTTGTGGTCAGATATCTTGTTTAATTACTAATTTTTTAAAAAAATACACAAAGTTGGAGTTCAGGGCCTGAGAAAGCCCTGAGGTCACATTTTACCATGAACCAGGCAAACCATATATGCTGCCCCATATCCCAATGAGCAATCCATTCCTGTTGAAATCTATTTGATAAACTGGTTATTACTGAATGATAAACTATTAAGCAGGGGTCAAGAAAACAAAAACACAGTAAGTGACATATAAGTAGATGACTTATCAGACCAAGAATTTAATTCTAGTACAGTTTCAGGCCAAAAGTTTTACATTTTCATAATGTTTTATAACTAAGAAAGTATTTGCATATACAAGCACTCTTTTTATTTAAACCTCATGATAAATTCCTGTGGTTGGTGTTACCATTTCATTCTATAGATGCAGATGGTGAAGATACTGTTTGGATCCATGTCCTTGCTCAAATTTCATGTCAAATTATAATCCCCAATGTTGGATGTAGGGCATGGTAGGGAGGTGATCAGATCATGAAGGTGGTTTCTCATAAATGGTTTAGCACCATCCCCTTGGTGCTGTTTTGATAGTGAGTTCTCATGAGTTGTTTAAAAGTGTGCAGCATCTCCCCCTACCCCTTGCTCCTGCCATGTAAGACACCTGCTCCCACTTTGCCTCTGCCAAGAGTTAAAGCTTCCTGAGGCCTCCGCAAAAGCAGAAGCCACTAAGCTTCCTGTACCACCTGCAGAACTGTGAGCCAATTAAACCTCTTTTCCTTATAAATTACCCAGTCTCAGATGTTTCTTTATAGCAACGTGAGAACAGACTAATGTAGTGACACTCAGTGAGTTTAAGAGCATGCAATAGATATTCATTCTTTCAAATAGTTACTGGGTGTTTCAGAGCACTCAGTAGAAATTTGTTCATTCAAATAGTTATTAGTTGAGTGCCTACAATGTGCCAGGGATGTGCAGTAAATGGCCAGAACCTGAACTTGGTTTGGATAACTAAATCTACTGTCAAAAACATTGTTTCAAAGAACACTAAGAAGCAGGCAGCAGCTTCCAATCTATTAAGTTTGTCACATTAGTTGACATCTCTTTGCCCCCCAGCACTGTGCCAAGCTACTTTTGACAATCTAATGGCTAGAAAGCAATGACTTTATCAACTCCTGAAATACTAATTATAGGCAAACTGTGAGATAGTGCTGAGAGGCAGCTATCCCCGTGTCACCACAGGGTCTTTCTCTGTACTTGTTCCCTGTATGACTGTGTCTCACCTTTTCCGCTTCAACTCACTCCTATTTGAAAAGCAATCTGAAACAAAAGCAGATTCTTTCAGAAAACTTGATTAAGAAAAGGAAGAAAAATATACATGTTTAAAATGAGAGATTTAACCACAGATATAGGAGAGACTACATTTCTGTTGAAAAGTATATGCAACTCTGTGGATATAAAATTGAAAATCTAGAGGAAAGTGGTAAATTTCCAACAAAATATAAATTACCAAAATTAGCCTAAGAACAGAATAAAACCTAAACAAGCCAATAATCATAGAAGATAACTAAAGTCATGCTTTGAAGAAAAGATACAGGCCCAGGTGGTGTTACAGATATATCTAGTCTTTAAAAACTGATAACTCATGTTATTTAATGTACATTAACTTATAGAAAATACATTAATCTCCATTTTATACAATTAGAAATACCTGATTAACAAAACCCAATAGTACAAACCAGAAACTTATAAATGGTTTCATTATCAACATAGATGAAAAGTTTAAATAAAATATTGCCAATCTAATCTGACAATAAATGAAAAGAGCAACAATTTGAGTTTATTCTAGATATTCAAGGATAGTACAATGTTAAACATTCTTTTCAGATAATTCATTACACCAACAAATTGAGTGTGAAAATGCATATTGTTATGACTATAACAATAGTATACAAAATTGGATTTATAAAAATTCACCATATATAATTTTTAAAACCTCTAAATAAAATAGAAGTAGAAAGAAAATACAATAGACTATTTGCCATACACCAAAGTAAGAGCCAGCATCAAGATAAACAGTAAAATGCTAATGTCATTTCTATTAAAATCAGGAACGAGGCAGAAAGTCAACATCAACATTCTCATTCAACATCGTTTTAGAGCTAATGCACTAAAGAAAAAAAAGAAATAATGCATACAAATATTGGAAAATATTCAAAAATGAAAAAGTTATTCTTTTTTGCAGAATGTGAGTGTAGACTTAGAAATCCAAAGAGACTAATTTAATAAATTAACAATACTAAAAAAAGAATGGATTTAAGGTAAGGTACAAAAATATTTAGTTTCTCTTTATACTAGCAATAACCAATAGAATAGAATAACATAGCATATTAGAAATATTCACAATAGCAATAATTATGACAAAATATACATGACAGAAATATAAAATTATACTAAAGACATAAATCAAGACTTGAGTGAATTGAATGTATACCCTGATCGTGAATGAGGAGTTTTAACATCATAAAATGTTACCCTTTCAAAATTAACATGTAAATTTTATTCAATTCAAATATACATATTTTGGAGTTGAGTAACATTTCAAAGGTCAACTGAAAGCATCTGAGAATAACCAAGAAGACTCAAAAAATATTTTTATATGGGGCTAGCCTTATTAGATATTAAATCTACTTCAATGTACTGTAATAAAAGGAATAGACAATAAAATGTGGAATTAAATAGAGAGTAAAAGAAAAACTATGTATATATGGGATCCTGATAAATGACAGAGGAAAGCAGGTTTTGTTTAATATGTGATGCAAGATGGGCATGGTGGTGCATGCATGCCTATAATCCCAGCTACTGAGGCTGAGGTGGAAGGATTGCTTGAACCTAGGAGTTCAAGACCAGCCTGGGGAACATAGTGAGAATTGATCTCAAAAAGAAAAATAAAGGAATAGATTAGAAAATACATCATGCAAATACAGTAGGCTAGTCATGGAGAAAAAAGTTCTTGGTTTGCATAACTTTAGAGCAGAGGAAATCTTCATGCTCAAGACAGGAAACTCAGGAGCCATTAAATAAACTAATAAATGTAGATTCTATATGACAATTTAAAAGGCTTTTAGAGCAAAATATATTATACAAGTAATACTAGTAAACAAAAAATATTGACCTACTCTGTACCAAACGCTATACTACATGTTTCGTATTTGATTCATTTAATCCTCATTCCATTCTATGAACTAAGCATGATTTTCATTTCCATATTTCAGAAGATAAATCTACAGCCTCAGGTCACACACCAGTAAATAACAAACCTAAAATCTGAACCTAGACATTCTGGCTGTAGAAACTGGGCACTACACTAAGATGCCACTCACATCATTCATTGACTTGGAAAATATATTTGCAATATATAAGACCACCAATTATACCACAAATACACAATAAATTCTATAAATTAATAATAATAATGAAAGACAAGCAACCAATAGAAACACCGATGAAGGAGATGAATGATTAATTCACAAATAGGAAATTCAAGTGGCCAATAATCATAAAAAAGTCACGCTACTGGGCAAATGCAAATAAAAGCAGTAGGCAAATTATGAAGAATGACAAATCCAGTGCTATCAAGGATGTAAGGAAACAATCACATTCAGGTGTTGCTGGTGGAAATATGAGGATGAATTGTCACACTTTTAAAATCTGGCCATATGGCTGAAAATGCAGTATGTATATATACTCTCTCACTCAGCAATCTCACTTTTGACTATCTATCTTATCCAAGTAAAAACACAAGAATGTAAGACTACAATGTAAGAATATTTATTACAGCATTGTAATAAGTATTACATTGTTACAGCGTCAATTTTAAGGAATATTATATAGCTGTTAAAAAGAAAAAAGGAAGGGCTGGGCACAGTGGGTCAACATCTGTAATCACAACACTTTGGGAAGTTGAGGTGGAAGGATCACCTGAGCCCAAGAGTTCAAGACCAGCCTGGGCAAGATAGTGAGACATAGTGAGACACTGTCTCTACAAAAAACTTAAAAATTAGCTGGCCATGGTTGTGCATGCCTATAGTACTAGCTACTCGGTAGGCTAAGGTAGGAGGACTGCTTGAGCCCAGGAGATGGAGGCTGCAGTGAGCCATGATTGCACCATTGCATTGCAACCTGAATGAGAAAGCGAAACCTTGTCTCTTAAAAAATAAAGATTTATATATATTATTTTGGGAGGAGTCCATATATTGTTTAGCAAGAAGACAATTACCAAATAATGTGTAAAATATCTTCCCATTTAGAGAAATCAAAGATATTATTTGCTTTTATTGGAGCACTGAGAAAGGCTATTAATTTCATTCATATTGGTTTCCCTTGGGAGTGAAATAAAGGAGGAGAGTGTGGAGACTATTGTCCTTTTCCAGATAAATGGACAAGAGGTGGAGAGGAAGCAGTGGAGAGAGAGACAGAGAGAGAGAGAGACAGAGAGAGAGAGAGAGAGAGAGAGATTGTCCTACTTGAAAAAAAAATCTGAAAGTAAATGCTTTGATATGCAAAGAAAATTCCTGGAAAATATACAAGAATGTGCTTTGATATGCAAATAAAATTTCTGGAAAATACACAAGAATGGAGTGGAATTAGAGAATGAGTAAGGGAATGAAACTTCTCTTAATACCCCTTTGTTTTGTCTTGTTTGAATTTGTTTTTTGCACAGGGAACATTTATTCATTGTTTAAAATCTGGCAAACTAATTCTAATGGTTGAAAGTAGCTTAATGTCACCTTTCAAGGAATATTTAAATTTTAATGAACAACTCTGAACTCTGAAGAATCAGTCTATTACTAGTAGATCATTAGGGCCATTTAGAGAGGAACTCCTCAAAACACACCATATGGACCTACTAAGTTGGTCTGCCTACTCACATTGTTTTCAAATATTTCTTGTCAAACATACAGAACTTCAGTTCTTAAAAGCTTCTGCCCTCAGGATTTCATGGAAACTGGGAAGGGCATATTTAATATTGGGATGATAATCGATGAAATGTGGAGATTGGTAAATGTATCGTATATGTCTGTTAACACTATTCATATCACCTCTCTCCAGGTCGTTTTTTATATCAGGCTGATTCACAGATCAGAAAGAACTACAAATCTCTATTTGTGGTTTTGTTGTCAAACCTATTTGTTGTGTATCAGTCTCAAGGACACTTAAAGTTGGTGATTGTATTTCACCAGGATAGATACTATGAAGAGCCATTTATAGCTATCTGACTTTAAGTTACCAGTAGAAGGTAGATATTGATCACATAAAGCAACATATGGTAATATTAAGAAAATAAATATTCTGCTGCTAATGCCTATAGGCAACTTCAGCAGGTGGAAATTACAATAATTAATAAAAGAAGAAATCACTTACTTGTATAAATCAATGTTATAATATCAGAACTGGCTGGATATGGGGGAGTACAAAGAAACATTTAAAAGTTATTATTTAGAGGTCCTGAAATTCAGTTTTTCTCTTTGCATTGTCTCAATAAATCACACATCAAATAATACGGTTGAAAGAAAAAAATTCAGTGAAATGAGAATTGAATGCCAGGTTGAGTAGAGAATTTTAACTGGAGAATAATCGTCCTTACAGATACAGATGACACTCACAGGTGGAGTTATCACTTCCTTTTCCTCTCCCATCTCAACTACTAAAATGAAGTGATAATTACTTTAAAAGCAAAATGGTTCTGGATACATTGATAGGTACTTTTCCCCAGAGACTGTAAGTAGCAAATTTTAACACTTGATGAATCATGTTATTTCTCATCTCAATTAACAAACTATAATAGTTAGCAAAAAATCTCCTACGAGGTATTCCTTTATCTCAGTACAAAATGTTTGAGGTTGAAATCTGACCCAGAAAATGGAGCAGAAAGATCAGGAAATGGAAATCATATAACTGTCATCATGAGTAATATTCTGTTCTTCTGGACCTGAATCATAGCATTTGTACTAGAAATGCCTTTATTTCCTTCTCAAGAAAAATAAAGAAAACATCAAAAACTTAGAAATATAAATAAAAAATAGACAAACATTGAGTCTCCTAAATGAACTCATTGTGAGAAAGTTTTTATAAAAAAAATGAAAAAAATATACTACATCAGGGTTTTTTACAGAAATGGAATAAACACTTGCAACATTCATAGAACAGACAGAAGATAATAGTGGTCAATTATATTACACTCCTACTCCTGAGAAAATATCGCACAGTCCAGGAAATGAGTTCTGAGATCCTTCCTGTATGTGGTAATATGTCCCAGGGAGCCTTATTGTCTATTAAACTCCCTATTTTCACACAGTGGATATGTGTTTTTATTGATTTTTATGTACCACACCTTCTGTTCTGCAATGGACTTAAGATAGCTTAAAGAGACACATAAAGTGCAATAGAACCTCATAAATTAAAAGTTTGAGCATAGATGAAAAAACATGGATAGCAATGTAAATGGAGGCCAAAAAAGACATAATAGCCATGCTCTTGCTCTTGGTGAGCCACAGAATTTGATGCTAAGCTTTCTAGCAGTGACAGAGAAAAGGGAGACATCAAACTCCAGCATATTTTTGGAATCGGAAAAAACCCTAATGAACCTTGAGTGTTGGCTTAAATTATTCTGTTTTTTATAGAAGTAAAAGTATAAAGTAATTAGTAGAGCTTTAATAGAGTGCTTACTAGAATTCCAGGTACTTTTCTCAGTACATTACACACACCAAATCATTTAATCTTCACAAAATCTAATTAAGTAGATAATTCTATTATCTCCTTTTTGTAGATTAGAAAGACAAGAAACAAAGAGTTATATAACTTGCCCAAGATCATGCATCAACATATAAGATGTTATTCAATGCGTCCTTAGCTAAGCAACATATAAACTTTAGGTGGTTTATAGCTTTTATGTATTCACCTATATGAAACAAATTTGATTGCATATAAGCAAAACTACAAAAACAAGGCAAGATAACAACCTTAATTTTACACAATAAATGGTGTTGTTTGAAACTAAGTCCTGCTTGCACTGAGTATAGAATTGAGTGCTAAGGTGAAAGTTCATTCAAGTTTGGCATGCTACAATTTGATGGACTCAATTCTCCCTCCATTTTTCACTAATTAGACTACTGAGACACCTAGTTCACATGGCCTGTTGAGATACCGTTTGGCCTTCCTTTGGTGAGAAGACATCCTCAATGTATCAAGCCCACCAGTGTTCTTTTCTTTTTACCTGGCAACAAATCAAGAAGTATCACTTGATATCAACTCTATTGGAAGCACAAACATGAACTCAGGTAGTGAAACTGTGGACCAGTTTTAATTATACAATGCAAATGATCAAAAATATGCTTATATTAGTTTTAGTTTTCTAGAATATCACTTAAATAGAAACACAAAATTTATGTATTCTTGAGAATAACTCTAGTCTCCTTTTTGGGGAAATACTTTATGGAGAAACATACTTTATAATGTTCTTCATTTTTAAAAATAAACTGCTCAAGTATTACTAATCTTCATACTAGAAGACAGTTATTTCTCATGGGGCAAAGGAATATAAGGAGGACAGTGTCAAATTAATTAAATTAATGATGGCTTTGGCAACCATCCTATGAAAAAAGAAAAGTATCTGAAAATATAATGACGATATCACCCCAACAATCAACTCAGTAAGAGTAACCCTGATGATCTGGTTTTATTTGGGGGTATTTTGAAGCAGGGGAAACAAAGCATTGGGGAAAGAAGTTTGTGGCAGTAAACTCAAAGATGTCAAATACCTCATTTCAGCTATTACATCTTGGCTTCCACATGGCCTTCAATAGCAAGAAGGTCTTCTATAGAAATCTAAAGAGCCAAATAGGAATTTGAACCTGAAGAGACATGTTCCCTTTCACTCACAGGATGAGAGAAGAATATTCTTTGGAAGTGTGCATCCAAGAATGTTTACTTGTATAATATCTTTAAGCTTGGAAATCAACAAGATCTTAAAGATTCATTATGATTTTCATTTGTTTCCATTTTCAGTACTGTTACCCATTAGAATGTCTTAAAACTGATGTAAGCATCATAAAATGTGTTATCTCATATAATAAAAAGTCCAATGTTGGTGTAGCTTCCAGGGTGGCTGATTTAGCAGCTCAAGGAAGTCCAGGACCCATATCTTTCTGTCTCATGCTTTCCTTCCACAGTGTGGACATTTTCCCCGCAAGTTTTCCCCAGAAGTTAGGAGTATCATTACTAGTAGTGAGAAAGTACATTATTCCTCATTCATATCCAGCAGACAACAAATGAGTTTCTCCACCAATTATACAATAAAACTCCTTTAGTCTGATTGGCTAATCATTGGCCCCATTGCCAGCAAAATTCCATGAGCTCATTGTTTAAACCATGTTACCTAACCAATCCAAGCAAGAGACATGAGATTACCACGATTGCTGTAGACTAGTCAGAGGCCAACCCAGAAACTGGAGCTGGCGTCACCTTTCCCCTAAGTCAATTGAGCTGCACTTTGTGGATTCCTGCATAAAATTAGAGTTCCAGTCTGGACGGGAAAGTGGGGATAGGACACTGAGTAGGCTATCAACAAATCTTCTAGCAATAAAAGCTTTTCCTAAGAATGTGACAGGAAAACATTTTGAACTGTGCCCTGATCTCTTGTATGGGCTGAAATGCTTGCATGTTGCATGTTGTAGTGGGGGTCACTTCCCTGTGGTGATGTTTATTTCTTTAAGGGTCAAACATCATTTATTGTCCATATATCCTAATAAGTATTTTTATCAATTAAAACCACAGCTGCTTGGTGTCAGCCACATAGAAATAATAATTTGTTCCTTTAATTAATATCTCATTATAGGGCCTTTCTGTTCCATTACTTCAGTGACGGGATGATTTGAGTTAGCAAGAACGGTTTATTTATTTGATGACCATATCTTCCTTAACAACCAATTGCCAGCTAGGGGCTATAGAATGGGTACACAGGCAACAGTCATTTCTATGTATGTATTTCACATTCTATGAATTCATTCCATAGAAAGCAGCATGGTTAACATTAAACCCAGTAGAAAGATAAGCTAATAAACATGTAAACACGTTAATCAGTAAGATTTTTGGATGAGTTAGACCCTGAGCTGGATTTGAATGAAAGAGCAAGGGAGTGAGGGAAGGTATTCTAGACAAGCAGGCTCCTGTGGACAAAGGAAGAAGGCAGGGTGGTGACTCTCTGGGAAGAGAGTGGTGGATAGGAGGATTGAACAGAAGACCATGGGACTAATTCACCAATAACTTAGGTTGGAATCTGAATTAGCGGAGAAGAAGAAACCTAATGAAAGATATAGGAATAAAGTGAACATTTGTTGGATGTCTGTACTAGATGCTATGTTGTGTGTTTCATTCATTCATTCATTCATTCACTCATTTAGACTAACTCTTGCCCAGGCTGTACTGCAGTGGCATGATCTCAGCTCACTGCAACCTCCACCTCCCAAGTTCAAACAATTCTTTTGCCTCAGCTTCCCTAGTAGCTGAGACTACAGGTGCCCGCCACCACACCCTGATAATTTTTTTGTATCTTGAGTAGAGACGGGGTTTCACCATGTTAGCCAGACTGGGCTTGAACTCCTGACTTTAAGTGATCCGCCCGCCTTAGCCTCCCAAAGTTCTGAGATTACAGGCATGAGCCACTGTGCCTGCCCTATATATTTATCTTATTTAATCTTCACAAGAATCTAGCAAAGTTAAGTATGATCATTATCATTTTCTTTCTATGGGTGAGGATCAAAGAAGTAAATTGTCAATGATCACACAACTAGTGATGGGCAGAAGAATTTTAATCCAAGTCTGTTTACTCCAGATCTTGATCTTTTCCCATGGCCTGGTATTGTCTCTTGTTGGAGAAGAGAATGCTCTAACAAGAATCTTAGCATTCAGAATTGACCACAGTCTGTAGGAGGACCTGAGAAAGGGTACTGCAGTCATCTAAAAGCAAGGTGGGTGGGGGAGGGCGGTGGCAGACAAAGTGTGTACGAAATACTTGATTATGGAGATGTAGATGGGATAATGTATAGTTATAATCAATTAACTATGGGAAGCAAAGAATTCTATAGTAACTCCAGAGTCTTTGCTAGGTTAATTGGTGAAATGGCTCTGCTTCCAACCAAAATACAGAAGATAAAACATCAGAACTTGATCGTCCTTGGACCAAGGATAGTAATTCAACCAAGAAATATTGGAAAGGTAGTTTTATATGTAGATGTGTGGGTAATATTCTACAGGCCTCTCATTTCAGAACAGCCATATTTCAGATTTTCATAAGGTATACTTAGGATTCAACTCACTTGGGTTCTAATTTTGAAAACAGTTAAATTTTCCTTTTTCTTTTATATATTAATGACATAAGAAATATATTTTAAAATCCATATCATACTCTAAAGTTTAGCATCTAAACAAACCAGCATTGTTTAAGGTCAATTGACCAAAAAAATTGACAGTGACTATCCATATACATATATAATTTATAATAGCACTTCATGAAATAGCAAGTTTTTCTAGATAACTTTAAACACATATTCAGTACATATTCTAAAGTCTCATTTTCTTTTGATTGGATATGTTACAATCAAAGTTTATTTATAGGTCTCAGTACGGGATTTCAGAGCAAAGAACTTCATTTGGGATTTAAGAGGTACATGGTAAATGTTTGTTGAATGGCAGTGATGGGCCATCCGGAGCGGCCACTGCCACCATGCCAGCTGCAGCAGGGAGGCACACCAGGGGCTGCATGCTGCATGGAGCCAGCAGGAGCTGGGGACAAGAGGGGACCCCACCCCTTCCGAGGTGGGGCAGGAGCTTCCTGGGTGCCACTGCAGCTGCCCAGCCCATGGCTGCAAATTCAGGCATCCCTGGGCTCTCAGGGCCTAGGAGCAGGTGGGAGCTGGGAGCCCTGCCCTCCTGGGCATAGCTGCAGCTGCCCAAACTGTGGCTACAGTCCCAGGCCTCCCGCTGTATGGAGCAGGCAGGAGCCCCACCCTCCCCTGGGCACAGCTGCAGCCACCCAAACCACAACTGTAGACCCAGGCATCTCTGCCCTCTTGGGGACTCAGGAAGGCCCCCCTGCCCTTCTAGGTTTGGAAATGCCTGCTTCAACTGCCTGGCTTCTCCCGGCTGTCAATGCCTGCTCTGATCGCAGGGCAAAGTCAGGGTAGAGCCTGGGTACTCTTGCAGCCTGGCCAGGTGTGCACATACTTGGGGCAGTGCTGACCTGCCAGCCCCTTGCAGCCTCAGGCCCCTCCAGACTTTGGGTGCTGACAGGCATAGGAGAAAAGCTGAGGTGGGGCTGAGGGCAGCTTGGTGCTGGCCTGTAGGTGAACCTTGGCACCTACAGTTTGGGCACCATGAATGGCAGCAGGAGGCAGACAGACTCCTAGGCAGAAGGGGGCCGGTCCCTGGTGAGGCCCCACCTTCAGGCCAGGGAAGGCCTGAAGGCTGGGGGCCAGGCTGCCAGACCTGCGGACCTGAATGGGAACTTGTGGTGCCTTTTCTGAGCCTATCCATGGCCACCCACAGACCAATCAGTGTACACTTTTTCCCCTCCAGGGCCCATAAAAGCCCTGGGCTCAGCCACAGCTGAGCCAGTATCAGGATGGCCAGCTGTAGGGAGGACCAATCAACTCTAAGTCCTCTGCTGGGAATGCAGACGACAGGATGACCTACCTGCAGAGAGGAGCAACTCACTCTAGGGCCTCATCTCTGCTGAGGGCTGCAGAGGTGATGGAGAGACAATGGGGAGATGACAGGATGACCTGCCTGCAGAGAGGAGCCACCCACTCAAGGGCCTCCTCTCTGCTGATAGCTGAACACTTGTTAGGACAACTTGTCCTGCAGAGAGGAGCTACCCTCATTAGGACATCCTGGCTGCAGAAAGGAGCTGCCCTCTGTGGGTTTCCTCTGAGCTTTTGCATTGCTCAGTAAAGCTTCTCTTCATCTTGCTCACCCTCCACTTGTCTGCATACCTTATTCTTCCTGGTTGTGGGACAAGAACTTGGGACCCACCGAATGGTGAGGCTAAAATAGCTTTAACACAAACAGGGCTGAGACATGCCCCTTGCTCTCCATGTTGCGGGCAAAGAGAGGGAAAGAAGAGTTGTGGCCCTTTGGGGATCCCAGACCTGGGAGCTCCCTGAGCCAGGGCTACAACTCCTCCCTCTCTGGAGTCCTGCAGTTCCTGGCATCTCCAAGCTTCCAGGAGCCACTGTGTTTCCTGGTGTCAGCTGTGGAAGCTGCTTGTAGTGCATGTGGTTCAGCCACAGCCTTGTGGAGAGCCAGCACTTGTGCTGGCTCCTGGAGCTGCTTGCCCCGCTGCAGCAGGTGGCACATCTGACTGTACAGTGGCCAGACTCATTGGTCACTCACACTCCCCTCACCGTTCCATGCCTGACTTGCCCTTGGCAGGCGTGGGACCCAGTCCAGTAGCATGAGCTGAGCACAGCCTGCCAGGCCAAGTGGGCAAAACACAAACCCCACAGGCCCAAGCAAAACTTGGGCAAAGGTACCACCAGCCACAGAGGTTTCTGGCCAGAAAATTGACACTCCAAATTTCCCATAACAGCAGCATTTTTCTTAAATGCAAATTTGACATTTTATATTAGTCTTTTGGAAAGGAGAGAGCTCCTGGCTTCTCTGCTTATTTGCTGCATAACTTCAAGAAAGTTTTTAACATCCTAAGGGTTGTCAGTAATGCTTACCTAACAGCATTGCTATGAAGATCAAACACAGCAGTAAATGCAAAATCACCATATAAATATTTTTATTAAGAAAATTAAGTAGGCTAAACATGGTGGCTCACACCTGTAATCCCAGCACTTTGTGAAGCCGAGGCAGATGGCTCGCTTGAACTCAGGAGTTTGAGACCAGCCTGGTCAACATGGGGAAACGTAATTTCAACAAAAAAAATTTTAAAAATTAGCCAGGCATGGTGGCGTGTGCCTGTAGACCCAGTTACCTGGGGGATGAAATTGGAGGATCACTTGAGCCTGGGAGGTCAAGGCTGCAGTGAGCTGTTTGCGCCACTGGACTCCAGCCTGGGTGACAGAGCAAGACCCTGTCTCAAAAAAAAGAAAGAAGGAAGGAAAGAAAGAGAGAGAGAGTGGGGGGGGGGGAGAGAGAGAGAGAAAGAGAGAGAAAAAGAAAAAAAAGAAATAAGCAAACAAACAAACAAAATTAAGTTACAACTGTGAAATAGTTTAGCTAGAAGCTGTTGAGCACCTTTGCCACAGCACTAAGGCAAACCTTTATCCTTTAATATAAGTATCTGATGCAAGTGAACGACCTTTAGATTTTTGCAGCACATCCATTCTGTACAACTCAAATCAGTGATCATATAACAACTCTCAAATGTCTTAAGTAAGTTTTTGACTAAAAAGAAATACTGACATTAAATGTGTAAGATATCGGAGAGGACTCCATTGGGGAAAAAACCGGAGACCACACACAGAAAAGAATGATGAGGGTAGTCAACAGCTACAGTTAGCTTGGAATTTTGATGGTAGGAGGGAATAAAAAATTCCAGTCTCGGCTTGGAATTTTGATGGTAGGAGGGAATAAAAAGAATCAGAAAGGCCATACGTTTGGAACATCCATCAATAGTTTCTACAATGGTTCTAAAAATGTGATTCCCTTAGACACAGATGCTTTTTCAAACCTCCACTCCTCTCAGGTGCAATGCAAAAAAAAAGTATTTTTAGATATTGTCTATAAGAGCTACTATGGTGCTGTAGAACAAAAAGCAAATCCAGAATTAGCTCAAAGGTCAATGTTGTTTTTATATAGCTCTAGGCCATACTACAAAATCTCTACGCATGACCTTGCCCTGAATTCTGACCAATGGACACAGCAGAAAAGAAAAAAAAAAGATAGGAGGATGAATCAGAAAGCTTTGGTTGCCATCGTCCTGAAATTGCTAGCTTTTCTGTCGTTCACAAACAAAGGGGGCAACAAATCAGGCCCTGCTACTCAGGAGGCTGAAGTGGGAGGATCCCTTGAGCCCAGGAGTTCAAAGCCAGTCTGGGAAACTTAGTGACACTCTGTCTTTAAGAAAAAAAAATTTTTTTTCAAAAAAAAAATCAAGTTTAAAATGTAAATGGAATCTAGAGATTAAATATTAGAATGGCTCTCTGAAGTATTATTGAGCTTTAAAGGCTTCACTGAAGGGCTCTCTCTCTTTTCGTCCTCCACTCCCAGGATGGTTATTCTGTCAATTCTTTGGGAAAGTAAATAGAAGAGAGTAGCTGTTAAGAGTTCGAGTCCTGGAATCATACAGTCATAGGATTGAATCCAAGTGCAACTGCCTACTAGCTGGGTGGTCCTTAGGAAATTACTCAACCTCCGTGCCTCAGTTTCCCCATCCTAAATATACAAAATAATACCTGCCTCATAGAGTTATTGAGAGTGTTGCTGAGCTCAGTATTTGACAAAGATTCAGTAAATGTGACCCATTCACATGAAACACATTCCTTGTTAACAGAGTAGGAAATTAAGGGGCTGCTAGCTTAGGGAAAAAAATGTCTTGAAATGATACACCAGCATCTTGGGCTCAAAGGAAAGATGTACTGTGGACTCCTAGTAAGAGTTAATACTGGACAGCTTAGATCTGTTATTGGAAGTGAATATAGAAAGTGACAGCCCCACCATTACCCAGGAAGGGCAGAAAGGATGCAGTGTGCCCATAGCTGTCCTTGTTTGAATGGATATTTGCGTGAACAACAGATTAAGTTTCAGGTTTAACGTTTTTGCTTTAAATCTCTTGAAGGCCCACTTCCAAGTGAGCTTTAGGAACTCTGAGCCAGCCCTTGCCTTCAGAGGGTGTGAGCGAACGGAGCTTTGGACTTTGGGGCTTAGTAGAACATTAAAAGTGTTGTACATCTCTTTCCTCACGTAGCTCCCAGGCAGGGAAGATCATTGCTCATTTTAAAAAGCTTTTGCTTTTCAGGGGCCCTTGGCACCTCAGATTCATTTTATATCTGAGTTTATAGCTGTTATTGATAAATTTCTTGGTGGTCCACATTTATCTTCTTTATGGTTTTTGTTTGTTTGTTTGTTTGTTTGTTTTGGTCTCTCTTTTCAAATACTGTTTTTTAGGGAATGCACTTTGGGTTCAGAACCCAGCTAATGCACTAATGATAGAAACGACCACTGCGAGATTTTGAAATGGATGGATAACAGATCAGTAGATTACTTTTAAAACTCTTTTAAAATATTATTTTTAAAACTATTTTTAAAAGTTAAGGATACCACTTTACAATATAGACTTTAGTCATTTAACACATGTAATTTAAGAAATGGCAACATGGGGGATGTTTTTAAAGCCTTTTATCTGAGGCTCTCTGAATTAGTTTTTTGGGGTGAACCCACCTGTCCAATGTATTATGTAGAAAACTGAGGTTCCAAGAGTCTTAACAGAATCACCCAAGGTCTTTAGTAAATTGTAGCCAATCCGGACATAGAGTTCAGGACCCTTGACCAGGGCAGGATCCTGTATGTTCATCAGAATGACTTAGAAGCTTTTCAGAATTGAAGGTTTTCCTATCCTTACCTGCTAGAGTCCATTTCAGGAATGTGGGAAGGTATTCAGGAATATTCCTTTTTATACATGTTGCATTTAATAATCCTTAGTCTGGTTGTCCCTGAATCACACTTTGAAAACCACATCTTCAAATCCAATTCAGAGCCCTAAGACAGTGAGTCCCAAACTTTTTGGTTATAGGAACCAGTTAAACTTTAAAAAAATTATCTAGGATCTGAAAAAGTTTTTGTTTTTGTAGGTCATGTCTATCAATAGGTAGTGTGATAAAAATTTTAAATGAGATGTTTAAAAAATATTTATGGCTGGGCGTGGTGGCTCATGCATATAATCCCAGTACTTTGGGAGGCCAAGGCAGGTGGATCACGAAGTCAGGAGTTTGAGACCAGCCTAACGAACATGGTGAAACCCCGTCTCTACTAAAAATACAAAAAATTAGCCAGGTGTGGTGGCAGGTGCTTGTGTTCCCAGCTACTCGGGAGGCTGAGGCAGGAGAATCGCTTGAACCTGGGAGGCAGAGGTTTCAGTGAGCCGAGATCATGCCACTGCACTCCAGCCTGGGCGACAAGAGTGACTCCATCTCAAAAAAAATAAAAATAAAAAAATTTATTTATACACTTATAAAAATAAGAAACCTATTACACGTTAATATAATAACACATTAGTTATAAAATAACTATATTTTCTAAGATAAAAAATATGTAGTGGTATAATTTTAGATTTTTCCAAATCTCTTTAATGTCTGGCTTACTAGAAGGCAGCTGGATTCTCATATCTTCTTCTGCATTCAATCTGTTGTATTCTGTTGGTTTGGGCTAATGTATATGAAGAAATCTGGCCTCATACAGATAGTTGGAAAAGAAGTATTCTTTTTTGATATTACATCAAAATTCAAGTTTCTTAAAGATTCATTACAATGTAGAATTTGAAACCATGTGGATTAACTTTTCGTATTCTGTCACATTAAAATTCATTGGTTTGCTTCCACTTTGAATAATCTTTTACCTATTCTTGATTTTGTAACATTGTATGTTAGTCATTTGGAAAATAATGTTTCATTGAAGTAAGCAGATCTTCCACATTTTGGCATATTTCACTATACAATGTTTTAAAACTCATACTCCTTACTATTACCTGAAAAAGGCATCAAATATTGAGAAGTTGTCAAGCTAATAGTGACAAATATAAACTTTCCAAAATTCTGATTTTCACTCAGAAGCTTGAACTTTATCATTGGCAACAAATATCTAATAGTTGGCTTTTTTTTCTTATGACAGGCTTACTTGGTTAAGTTTGGAAAGGTTGAAAAGGCATATTTTATATGTCCATTGTTCTTTCAAATTAAAAGTGTTCCATTGAAAAAAAAAAAAAAAAAGCAGCTAGTTTAGCCTGCAACTCAAACACTTGCACTATTGCTTGACCTTGAGGCAACCACTGGCCTCTGGTGCTTTCTGAGCACTTCCCATTTCTCATACAGATTGTAATGACATGTTCTCTAAGGTGGAGATTTCATAGAGTTAATCATTGTTATTGCTTTACCAAGGACACTCTTAAGTGAAACTAGGTTTTGTTTGTTTGCTTAACTGCAAATGCATGATGGTGAGGAACACAATGACTACTAGTGCAATTTGGTGCCACTGCCTTAATTTGTGCTAAGGGGCCAGCAGTTTGCTTTTGCCCTTACAAGGCAAATGTCTACACTGAGACAAAGGCAAATCATGTCGTAGTGTTTTTATAAACCAGTTTTGATCTTGCAGGTCTTCTGGAAAGGTCTTCAGGAAACCCAGAGTCTGTGGACCACACTTTGAAAAACACTGCTGCAAAAAAACCCAGCTTGCTATGATTTTAATATAATTCAGACTGGAAAACAAAAACACAAATTTAGCAGGATGTCCTCATTGTTATTGGCTTATCCTCCCCTAGAGAAGGGACACAAATGAGTAGAATTTTTTTTTTTTTTTTTT
>NW_012121154.1:11502222-11505486 GCF_000951035.1 Colobus angolensis palliatus
CTTCCTGTTTGATAGTTTTCCTTCTGACAGTCAAACCCTCAGCTATAGGTCTGTTGGAGATTGCTTGAGGTCCACTCCAGACCCTGTTTGCCTCAGTTCAAAATGCAGAAATCACCGGTCTTCTGTGTCCTTCGCGCTGGGAGTTGGAGACTGGAGCTGTTCCTATTCGGCCATCTTGCTCCGCCCCCCTCAAAGAATGTTTTTCACAAATGAGTAGAATTAATTAACCCATCATTCTTTTCAAACCATCTTAAAAAAATTAGTTGTCTTTGTAGAGCTTAGCAAGCTGGGAAGTATGCAATATGAGATAAGAACTCATCACCATTTACAGAGTGGATGATAGCCCAAGTGTAAGATAATTACAATGTTTGGATAGTCCATAACTTATCATTTTATTCTTGGCCCAATACAAAATCAGGATTTTAAAAGCATTTAGGAGTTTAGGTGACGGTGGCTCTTGGGGCTTTCTCATCACAAAGGAAAACATATTCCTTAGCTAGGCATACTTTGTATACCATTAGCAACACAGAAAGAAAAAAAAACCCTCCACCCAACCATGGACATAGTGTTATGAATGTTGGGGGCTGAGGGAATTGCTATTGAAAAGATAACAATGGCATGGGGGAAGTAAAAATGAATTTCTTTTTGCCCCTTAGGCATTCATCTGCCAATGATTGGATGGTTACCTTTGTATGCCTTTCTCCCTTCAGGCACAAAGATGGAATGATGCTTGAAACTCAGAGTAAAATTTGAATAAGCTAGACATCTGCCTTCTGGCTGTAACTTTCTATACAGCCAAAGCAGCTAAGAGCCTTAGAGTCCCTTCCATCTGACACAATTTACCATAACTAGGAAACTTTAATGTATACTTTAGAAATTGAGAGACATTTAATGATTTTGCAATTAGTTTTCGGTTATTGCCTTTAGTTTGATGGGCACTGGTTTGGAGGGACAGTAAGAGCCCTGGGTGCCAGTGTTTTCTCATTTCCTCATTAACTAGTTGTATGACATTTAGCAGGACTACAGTCTCTCATCTCATATGTATAATGAGGGGGCCTAGATTTGAGAACACACAAAATCCTGCAGTTGGAAGATATTTGGAGAATTGTTATCTAATTCAATTCCCTCAGTTAGAACAAAAATAGCCACTACTAATTACTTACTACATCCAAGTTTCATCCTGTCTTTTGTATATGTGAACTCAATCATTAGCCTTATGAGGGAGACATTTAATGATATTAGTAAGTTTTGCTATAACATGATATATTAGTCCCCCAAAATCACTGCTCTATGCGAAGTCATGCAATAAAACATAGGTCTTATGGGGAAATGGGGTTGGAGTATGATACTAAAAAAAGTGGTACTTTTTTTAAAAGATAGATACCTAATAAAAATGGTGAAATATTTAAGAAATACACAATGACTACAAAAGACCTGCAGCTTCCTTGTGGAGGTAAGCATCTGCACTCCCACTGGCCTGCCTACTTGCCACATGAGGGAAGAAGACTTATGGGCCAAAAAAGGAAAGTGATGTACAGAAAATGGAACTGAGGTGCAGAAACAGTGGGACTGGTTACAGGTCTACATTTGCCTTATTTAAACTCAGTTTGAGTTTTTTGAACAGTCAGCTGCCTTTGATTGACTGAAACTCAGTGGTCAGCAGAGTGAGTTACAGTCTGTTTACACATCCAGTTAGGTTACAGTCCACTGTGTACAGAGAAACCTGTAAAATATGTAAACAGGCAGGTTTAGGCTAAACTTAACAATTCTCCACTATTGGTCAACCTCTCAACTGAGACAAAGATTTCAGGTTATTATTATTTTTTAACTGATAGAGTAGGGGGGACCTTTCTCTGCTGAAATCTCAGGAGAAAGACAAAACCTGGTCTGTTTTAGGATCTGTTTCCTTAAAGTTACGGTTTGATTATGTTGCATTTAGCCTGAGTGACTCTGTTTTTGTTTAGTCTGGTCTGTTGGGGCCTGGGGTTTGAGCTCAGTCCAAAACAATGGCTTCTCACAATTTTGTTTAAAATTTACACTTCAGTCAGAGTCTCACTTAGGTGAGTGATATGGTTTGGCTGTGTCACCACCCAAATCTCATCTTGAATTGTAGTTTCCCAAATTCTCATGTGTTGTGAAAAGGGCCTGGTCTGAGGTAATTGAATCATGGAGGTGATTCCTCCCATGCTGTTTTCATGATAGTGAATGAGTTCTCATGAGATCTGATGGTTTTATAAGGGCCTTTTCCCCCTTTGCTTGGCACTTCTCCTTCCTGCCACCATGTGAAGAAGGACATGTTTGCTTCCCCTTTGCCTTCTGCCATGATTGTAAGTTTCCTGAGGCCTCCCCAGCCATGCTGAACTGTGAGTCAATTAAACCTCTTTCCTTCATAAATTACCAGTCTTAGGTATGTCTTTATTAGCAGCATGAGAATGGACTGATACAGTGAGAATGTGAATAAAACTTAGGGCCTTAGCACAACTCACAGTTACCATCATTTTGGATTTCCAGTCTCAGCATGTCATTCATAGGTTATAGTATCTTCACATTCATACATTTCTTTGAGTTTTTATCAGTCCAGTTGAAGAGAGACCATTTAACAGTCTAGATATGGCTGCATGTAAACACTTAAAACTTTTGAGAGAACTCAGCGCACCAGGGAGACCACTATTACGACTATCAGGAGGATAATACCAAGAGTTTAGAGTGTCCTCCTTAGAGTCTCCATGAATGAAATGAATTAAAACCAAATGGATCAGATAATGAGCTAGAGGAAGAGTCTTCATGTCAACCAAGCAGCCTGTTTATTAATCCTCTACAATGGAATCTCTGTAATATCCATTGTATTCCTCCATGTACAAGAAGTGTCAACAACTACAGATATTTCTCTGTTTGGCCAGTTGGTAATCTAGAGCAATTCTATTATGTAGCACATTAGCAAGATAATTTAGTCTGTTGTGTAACCACAGCCTTTACAGTAGAATCTGCTACAGAGCCTACTATGAGAGAGAAATTTCTAATCATTGCCTCATTTACTCCAAATCATGAAAGAACGAGACCTAACAAATTATGCCCTTCCAGAATAGTGAATGCCTCCTGGAAATGTTCTCTTTAACCTATGATCTACGTTAAGAGAAGTAGACCAAGGGCGGAGCAAGACGGCCGAATAGGAACAGCTCCAGTCTCCAACTCCCGGCGCGAGCGACACAGAAGACCGGTGATTTCTGCATTTTCAACGGAGGTACTGGGGTCATCTCACTGGGG
>NW_012121154.1:11511136-11522071 GCF_000951035.1 Colobus angolensis palliatus
AAGTAGACCAATGTTCTGTTTATGACTGATTATGAAGTAACAATATACCTCACATTTGCCCTTCATCTTCCATCTATCAAAGCATAAGATTGTCCATGTTTAAAGCTGGCTGCACAATCCTTCACAAATAAAAATATACCTCATGAATGCACATAACAGACTCTTTTTCACTTCTACTTTTCATAGAGGCATAAGCAGGGGAAAAATGGAGAGATAAGAGGCTCATGATAGCAGAGGTCTTGACCCCTGATCTTGGAAAAAAAAGCTGTCTATGTCTGGGATGCTGTCTGCTTCTGGAGGTAAACGTCCCTGATTAGCTTTACCTTACCATCTCCAGTGGTTATACAGTTCTAAGAGTCTGGAGGGGCCCTTCTGTGTTGTGAGATTATGAACCCAAGGTCCAAGGGGCCATAGTTTTGCTGAAGTATGAATGGCAAGGGTGGTCTTTCTCTCATGTTCTCAGAATCTCCAACTTCTAAATTGTGAAGGGTTTGATTGTTCTCAGTCAGTGGACCATGAAAAGCTTTATTTGCCTGGTGAAAATATAGCTTGGCATATTTCATAATAACATATTTGGCATAGTGCATTAAAGCCTTTAGTCATATCAGAATTTAGTAGTGGAAAATACATGAGGCTCTATTTTTAGGTGCATAGTCCTTCCAGGAACTATTTCACAAGGGGTCAAGTTATGTTTTTGTTTCATCATGGGCAGTTTTACGCAAATCTTCCCCAAAGTTTGAGGAAACTGAGAGGCTAAAGAAAGAGGATGACATATCCAGTTTCTCAAAAAGAAACATTTAATAGACGCTTACAAACAGAAGCCACATCGTGTCTCAGGTAGTGGTGAGATAGGGTGGTGGATCCCTGTGCCATTACCCCCCAGACCTAGGGCTTATATACCATAGGGAAAGGGTGATTCAGAAGAAATGTGTAGAACAATTGAAGTAAGATAACATCAAGGTTGTTACAGGGCAACATTTACAGTAAGATTTAAAGTAAGTACCCGCTCTTACACAAGGAACAATAGGTAAACTAGAAATCTTTACAGATTTACAGTAAGGGCAAGATTTACAGTAAGTACCTACTCTCACACAAGGAACAATAGGTAAACTGGAAATCTCAGAGACCTCTCCAGAACTGGGGTTAATAGAAGCCAACATGTTGAGGTGAACTGCTTCCACAGTTTTCTAGTGGAAGTAGATCTGATTGTTACAAGACAATCCAGTCAATTAAGTTAGCTTTACCTAATGGTACAGTATCTGTAATACCTTATTTAACTATTTTACAACTTGTCCAGTGAAACAAGTACCTCTATTATTAGGGATTTCTCCAAAAATGTCCCATGAGAAAAACACATTTTCTAACAACCTTTTAGCTATCCTTATAATGACAGCTCTCTTTCATGGGAAAGCTTTTATACAACCAGAAAGCATACACTGAAAAGGACAATCGAATGAAATCCCTCTATAAATGTTTACATGGCCCATTAGGTAACAGAAATGTACCTGAAGTTTTGATAATCTTCCCAGGATTATAGGTTTGGCAAACCATTCAAACATTGTTCATAAAACATTTTAGAAATTTAGAAAAGTCATGACATATTTATTTATTTAGGATTATTTTATCTCTTCCATGATGAGTCATGGAATGCAGAACTTTTAATAGTGGAAGCCTTAAGGACTTAGGAAGGACCAGGTGGCTGTCCAGGCCCTTTATAGGTCCATGTTTAGCAATGGACTTATATCCTGTTAAATACCAACTTTGTTCTCCAATTAAGGTACGTAGCATTGTTCATTAGATGGGTTATTACAGGTAATTTGACTTGAACCATGGAGTTTATTCAAAATGCATATCTAAAGAATTTTAGTACTAGCTGATTTAGCATGAAAATCTGGCAAAGTATTTTCTTGGTATTCAATTAATTCTTGTCCCACTTGGGTTAGCAGTTTTATAAGCCAGTCAGTCTCTTTATTAGAATTTTAGGAATTTTTACTCAATCCAAATAATGTGATCCTAAAGTTATTGGAAACCTGTATTCAAGAGTGCTTGTCAGGGTCCTTTTCATCCTTTCTATGAATCAAGCTACCAAGGTTTATAGCCAGTTTGTAAAAGTCCTGGATATTTAACATTCAGCTCTTCCAAGGAAGTAAGAGCAGGCTTAAGGAAAAGCATGGAAGCTCCCTGTTATTTCAGTGTTATTTCTTTATTTGAGAGATGGAGACTCACTTTGTTGCCCAGGCTGGTCTCAAACTCCTGAGCTCAAGTTATCCTCCCACCTCAGCCTCTCAAATTTCTGGGATTACAGGCATGAGCCACCACACCCAGCCTGACTTGCATTGTTGATGGAAGCTTGGAAAAAGGCCTGACATCACAACAACCAATAAGTCAATATGGTTATAGTCAAGCCATTAAAAGTATGAATCCCAACTCCAACTTACAGATAAGTATACTGAGGCCCATAGAGGTTCATTGATTTCCCATGGTCACACAGTATTGAAATGACCCCTATAAACTTTATAAAATTAATCAGCGAAGAAGAGAGGAAGAAATGGCAATAAACCAAGTTTGCAGCACATTCAGCATTAATCATGAGGTGAGCTTGCTCTCTGACTACTTCCTCATAGTCGTTTGGTGCCTATTACCTCAGAATCATGTAGATCCTATTACAAGATTAGAGTTCCCCTTAACTGCTCTACAGATAACTTGAACATTATGAAATGTTGTTTTCCCTTTGAGATATTTCTTTAGGACCTTCAGGTCCTGTACACTGATGAAACTACTGAGTCAGCTAGTCTGAAGACTCCATGAGAGCCAATTCACCAAAGAAAGCAGTTTCCATATCTTGATGATTTCATCCCCCTTGCCTCAACCAATCAACAATCCCAATTTTCCAGCCCCTCACCTTCCATGATCCCCTTAAAAACCCTATCCCAGAGCTCCTCACAGAAATAGATTCGAGGGTCTCCTCCCATCCCCTGGCTCAGTGCCTGGCAATCATTAAACTCTTTCTCAGTTGCATCCCTGTTGTCTCAGTGCATTGGTCTGTTACTGCACAGTGGACACATAAACCTGTTGGTTCTATAACAGTAGGATGATTAGATCTCAGGTATTTGCACTCCTATTTTACTTAACAGTCTAAGGCAGTGGTTCTCAGAGGTTAGCCTGCATTAGAGTAACCTAGACAAGTATAAAATGCAGAGGTGAAATGTAAGGGCTGGAAATGCACAACTTAGACTTCAATACCAGCCTGCCACCTGCCAGCTGTGTGACATTGGGGAAGTTGCTCAACTTCTGTGTGCCTCAGGTTCCTTATCCTAAAATGTTGCCAATAATAGCATTTTGGTCATTGAGTTGTGAGGATTAAATGAGTTAATATTTGTAAAGTGCTTAGAAGTGTGCCTAGCACAGAATAATTACTCAATAAACATTATCTTCCACCTGTCTGTCATTCTTTCTGGGCTCTGAACAAAGACTTTAATTCTGGGCTTCAGTTTCAATCAATATCAGTTATTGGTCTCAAATATACATTTGATACTTGTGTCCTTGATAACTTGTGTTAAGAGGTGGGATTAGAACCAAGAGACAGCAAACAACAGAGTTCGTTTGTTCCAGAGGCTCAAAGCCACAATCATTGTCAGTTCATTGGTGAAAATGTCACTGGGTAAGTGTTCTTTCGAAAGCATCTTATCTGAATTACTGCAGTCCTAAAGAATGTCTAGTGATAAACCTTGTCATAGGCAGGAGATATGTGAAGGATGCAAAAGGGTTTCTTGGGGAGGTTTTTGAAAGTCCTTGGAAACAGTTCTTATTTTGGACGTAAAAGCATGAGCCTCCACTCCCCTTCATGTGTTTCTGGCCTTATTTTGTCTAGGTCTGGCAAAGGCGATTTCATCTTATTATCTACAACTTTCACACCTCCAGAGACTTGAATTCAGTTGCGTGTGATAGGGCCCTGGGATATGCATTTTGTTTTTTGTTGGTGGTGGTGGTGGTTTTTTGTTTTGTTTTGTTTTTCAAGATGGAGTCTCGCTCTGTTGCCAGGCTGGAGTGCAGTGGCGCGATCTCAGCTCACTGCAAACTCCACCTCCTGGGTTCAAGTGATTCTCCTGCCTCTGCCTCGCGAGGGATATGCATTTTTAGCTCTAAATATGCATATATAATTCCTCAGGTGATGTTGAAGTCAGTAGTCTAGAAATATGCGCTTAAATACCGGCAACATTTTGCATACAGTTTCAAATGGTTCAGAAACTCCTGCAGCGCATTTGTGCATTCTTGGGTTCAGAAGGAAGAGACACATATAAACAAAAATAATGTCAATCATGACACACCATGAAAAGGTCTATAAGAAAGGAATGGAAGGACGGGAAATACCTTCCACTGGGAATGTTGTATTTTTTTTTTTTTTTTTTGAGATGGGATCCTGCTCTGTTGTCCAGGCTGGGGTGCAGTGGTGTAATCATGGCTCACTACAGCCTCAATCTCCTGGACCCTTCTATCTCAGCCTCCTGAATAACTAGGACCCCAGGCATTTGCTACCATGCCTGGCTAATTAAAAAAAAAATTTATAGAGATGGGATCTCACTATATTTCTCACTTTGGGCAACCCCTGGGCTCAAACCCCTGGGCTTAAGTAGTACTCCCACTTTGGCCTCCCACGGTGTTGGGTGTGAGCCACTGCACCTGACTGGAATGTTTCTTGATGAGGAAAGACCTGTTCTGACCTTGAAGGCGAGGAAAGTCTAACATGAGGTTCTCAAGACAGAGAGAGTGTTTTGAGTGAAGGCCCAAAAAGTGTGAAGGTGCAGGGGAACTTGAAAAATAGAGAAGTACGCAAGAACAATAGGTACAGTGGGAGTGAAGTCTGAATTGTATTTTGACATCCTAAGTTTGAGGATTCCTGCAGGGCCTGCTTATGGAGAAGGGTGGCCTGAATGGAGGTTAGGAGGGAGGTCAGGGATAGAAACGTAAATATCAGAGATAGCCTTGCAGAGGCCATAGTGGAAATGGTCAACATTGGTGAGATTACCAATAAGAGAGAAAAAAAAAAAAGAGCAGAAAAAGAACCTTGAACAACCACATTAAAGTCAGAGGCTTTTCTTAGCTGTAGATAAAAAACAGCATCAAAGGCCTGGCACGGTGGCTCACACCTATAATCCCAGCACTTTGGGAGGCTGAGGTGGGCTGATCATGAGGTCGGGAGCTCGAGGTCAGCCTGGCCAATATGGTGAAACTCCATCTCTACTAAAAATACAAAAACACTAGCCAGGCATGGTGGCGCACGCCTGTAGTCCCAGCTAATCAGGAGGCTGAGGCAGGAGAATTGCTTGAACTCAGGACGCAGAGGTTGCAATGAGCTGAGATTGCGCCACTGTACTCCATCCTGGGCAATAGAGGGAGACTCCACCTCAAAAAAAAAAAAAAAAAACAACCAGAATCAAATCAACAATCAGTGATCAAAAAGACAGGAGATAAATGTTGGCAAGTGTGTGGAGAAAAGGGAACCCTAGTATACTGTTGGTGACAATGTAGACTGGTGCAGCCATTATAGAAAACAGTATAGACGTTCCTAAAGAAATTTAAAATATGGCTTGGTATGGTGGCTCAGGCCTGTAATCCCAGAAGTTTGGGAGGCCAAGGCAGAAAGATCACTTGAGCCCAAGGGTTTGAGACCAACCTGGGCAATATAGCAAGACCCTGTTGCTACAAAAACTAAAAAAATTAGCCAGGCATGATGGCATGCATCTGTAGTTCCCGCTACTTGAGAAGGCTGAGGTGGGAGAATCACTTGAACCCAAGAGGTTGAGGCTGCAGTGAGCCGTGATCACACCACTGCACTCCAGCTTGGGTGACAGAGTTGAGAGCATGTCTCAAAATTTTTAAGGATTTACAAAAGACACACGTGTGCACGCGCGTGCACACACACACACACACACACACAGAGGAATATTATTAAGTCTTATAAAAGCATGAGATCCTGTCATTTGCCACAACATAGATGGACCTGAAGGATGTTATGCTAAATGAAATAAGCAAGACACAGAATAAAAAAATTGTATCTCACGTATATGTGCAATCTAAAAAGAAAGTGGTCAAATATAAAGAGGTAAAGAATAAAACAGTAGTTACCAGGGGCAGGGTGAGAGAGAGGAAATGGGAGATGTAGGTCAAAGTATACAAAGCAGAAGATATGTAGGCTGAACGAACCAAGAGAGCTAAGGTACAATATGAGGATTATAGTTAATAAAATTGTATCAGGGATTTGTGTTAAATAAGTAAATTTTGTCTGCTCTTGTCACAAAACTATGTGAGATGATAGATACATTAATTTGCTTCACTATTGTATTCATTTTACTATCCATAAGCATACCCTAACATCAGTTTACAAGTCTCAAATATACATAATATGTATTTTTAATAAATGAATTACTACCTAAGTCATTATAAATTTCATGCTGACTTCTGAGAAAAGAAAAATCTGAGAATATTTCATATTGTGGGCTTTATTCACTTCTAAACACTCAAAGTATTACAGTTAAATTAGGGTGATTAGAAAGTTGTGTTATGACACTGGTCCTTGGAAAAAGAACATGAACATCACCAGAAAATCTGAGAAATGCAAGATTTCTAAGGGTATCACTCCAAACTGAAAGTTTTCCAATAATCTATGTTTTAACAAGTTATATGGGAAATTGTGTCACGCCCTAAATTTGAGGACTACTGTCTTAAGAAAAGGAAGGTCATAAAAGTTTTGCACAGATCTTCAGTACTGGTTGTGAAAAGCAAAAGAAAGATCATCTGGTCTAATGAATAGTGGTCATTTTATTTTAAAACATCAACTTAAATGTAAGATCAAACACAAATCATGTTGATAAAATATTCTTGGACCAGAGACAGATTGCTTGCCTGAAAATATGTTGGGTATTTGATCATCTGCGATCAAAGCAAATGTTTATGAGAACGCTATAAGGGAATGATAATAAAAAAGGTCAAAGGGGTACTTGAAAATCATTAGTTGATCATCACTTTCTACAGTCCTATAAGACAACCCCAGCTTTATCAGAATATGGCAAGAGTAGATACAAGCCAGACCTCATGGATCATAATATTTTTCCCACCTCTTTCTGTAGCATATTTAGCTGAAATATGAAGCCCAAGAAATTCTGAAAATCAACTTGCCACACATAAAACTTAGAATGTGGCACTTTTAAATGGGTTATGTGGACTTGATTATCTCCTTTGTGAATACTTGTATTAAATAATTCATTTGTAGAGAAATATAAAACCCTGTCAGTCTTTCTTATATTCTGTACTGATTGTTATAATTATCAACCTTTTGTATCAGAGTGTGTTTTGGCTGAAAGTGAGAGAAAACTCCAATTTAGAGTGGCTTAAACCGTAAGAAAATATAACTGGGAGCCCAGAGGTAGAGTGGCTCCAAACTCAGCAGCTCAGGTCAGGGTTCCAGCTCCCCTTGCTCCTTGGTGTATCAGCTTTATCCACAGCCTGGCAGCAAGGCAGCTTCAGCTGTTCCCACTATCACATCCAGGTATGGCAATATCCAAAGGAAGAAGAGGGACCAGCCCTTTCTTAAACCTCTGTTTTAGGAGTAAGAAAACATTTCTGAGAAACTCCCCAGAATACTTCTCTTCCTGCCATACTGTCTAGAACTGAGCGACATTGCTAATCCTTAATTAGCTACCATAAGGGGAAGTGTGTAACTGTGATTAGCTTGGACTTACTCTACAGGCTGGAATAGGTGTTGGAAAGTCAACCACTACCATCGCTGCAAATGGCGATCTCCACCAACACTTACTATGTTTACTTTCCATTGTGCTAGAGACTATGCTAAACCCTTTCTGTGAATTACATCATCTAAAAACAAATCCAGAAGATAAATGCTTTTATTAATTTCATGTTACACATAAGAAAACTTAGCCTGAGGTCAGCAAATCACTTCAAATTCACAACCAGAAAACGCTGAGCCAAGACTCAAGCCTAAAGACTACTCCAAAGCTCGACTCACTCTAACGCTCAACTCTAACAACCACTCTGCTATAAAGAGAGAGCACATGTAAAATACTTTGTAAATTTAAATGTACAATTCAAATATCAGGACTATTATTTAGGTAAACATAACATAAACCTCAGCAGAATGGGAATGTAAAGATAGGAGAGGAGAGAAGACAGCAAGTAAGGATGCACTTTGTTGTTCTACATGCATTCAAACTTCTAGGTTTTAAAAATCATATTCTAAAGCATGGGAAGAATCTGTATATATGACTATATGTGACATCTGTGACATTATGGAGAAGGAACAAGGAGCCAGGAAACCAAAGAAAAGCAACTGCTTTAATTTTAAAGGAGCAAAAAGTAGGAGATTGTAAACTATATAATAACAGCTAACAATTATTGAATACTTCCTCTACGTCTGGATTGTTCCAATTCTGTGATGTAGAATTATTATTCTCTGCATTTTATAGATGAATACTGAACTCATGGGGTTTCTAAAAGGATTAAATAAGTGGTTAAGAAAGAAAGGTATTTAAAACAACTCCTGGTACACAGTAAAACCCTCCACAAGTGTCGGTTATTATTGTTACACGGAGATCAAAGCAATCCTCCATATGCCATCTTTATTACAGGCAATTTAACTCACAATTTATACCTGTCATTTGCTTTTCTAATAATTTTTATTAGCAATATTGTATTTAAAGGGGGTGCAATGTTAGATTAATTTGCAGGTAATGAAACAGTCAAGTACATTAAACGATTGATATGAGAGTCTATAATTTGGTTAGTCATTGAAGAAGGATTAGCACCACTAGTGGTAAGACATGAGGGAGCTTAACGCTCATCTTTCTGACTCACCAGTGTCAATGACACTTGAATCCAGCCTCTTCAGCAGTCTGGGGCCTGAGAGCTGAATTCCTCAGCTGAGCTTAAATTGCTGATCTGTTATTTACTGATCTTCCCCCCGCCATCCCCCGCAACTTTGTGTTTCTGGTTTTTGTCTGCGAGTAGTCATAAAAGTTTCATATAATGACAGGTAAGGGACTGGGAAAAGATGCAGACACTGGAAATCTAACACTCGAAAGACGTATTTGTCCTGCAATATACTCCAAACAAAGCATATTTCTGGGCATTAAAATAATAACAGTGAAAAACCCTACTCTTTTCTAATGCTAAATTGTTTTAGCACTGGAGTCATTTTACCCCATAAAGGGTTCCTTTTTTTCACATAAAACTAGATATGAGTTTGGTTCTTCAACATACTTGAATCTTTGGAATGTCTGAATAGTTTGGGAACGAGCAATTGTGCAAATTCTGAAGTCTGAGGGCACTTCGTCCTTTTTTCCCTCCCTTTCTTCCTTCCTTCTTTCTTTTCTTCAGGGAGGAATTTAGGTTTCAGTGATTGTAGGTCTTACTGTTGCACAATTCCCACTAGATGGCTGTAGCAAATTTCAGGAGATTTATTCTATTTGGAGCAGCAAATCATGCCAGACTCATGAACCCTTAGCATTTTAGGTTTCCCTGGGATGTGTATCAAAGAGCGTTGGCATTTAGGCATATTTGTAGAATTATTGAATATTTTTTGTTTTTCTATCAGTAAAGATATTAATGCTGAATCCATTCCTTTCCATTCCTCCAATTTGGTATCATGCTCATCTTCACCCTGAATGTATTTATTTACTGGTATAAGCAAGGAATGCCTCATAAAGCAGCCTGTACAACTGAACCCCTAGTATGTGGAAATGTTACGTGTGTATGTGTTGTGTGTGTGTGTGTGTGTGTGTGTGTGCATGCGTGTGTACGTTTCATGAAAAGGTGCTGGAATTTGTCAAATGCTGTTTCTGTATCCATTAGGATGATCATGTGCTTTTTCTTCTGTAGTCTATAATATAGTATACTATATTAATTGATTTGTATAGATTTAACCAGTGATATGGTTTGGCTATGTGTTCCCACCCAAATCTCATCTTGAATTGCAATCCCCATAATCCACACATGTTGAGGGATGGACCAGGTTGGGGGATGATTGGATCATGGGGACGGTTCCCCCAAGCTATTCTCATGATAGTCAGTTAGTTTTCACAAGATTTGATGGTTCTATAAGCATCTGGCATTTCCCCTGCTTGCACTTCTCTCTCCTGCTGCCATGTGAAAAATGGCTTTGCTTCCCCTTTGCCTTCCACCATGATTGTTAAGTTTCCTAAGGCCTCCTCAGCCATGTGGAACTGTGAGTCAAACCTCTTTCCTTTATAAATTACGTAGACTGAGGTAATATCTTTATAGCAGTGTGAGAATGGACTAATACAATTAGCTTGTATTCCTGGGATGCATCCTACTTGGTCATATTGTATAATATCTTTACATGGATTTGATTTCCTAGTAATTGTTGAGGATTCTTAGATCTATATTTCTAAGAGTTACTGGTCTTTAGTTTTCTTTTCATAATTTATGGTCTGGTTTTGCTATTAGGATAATACTGGCTTCATAGAATAAGTTAGGACATTGCCCTGTCCTACTTCGTGGAAGAGTTTGTGAAAGGTTGATGTTAATTCTTTTTTAAAGGTTTGGTAGAATTGATCTGGGAAGCCATCTAGGCCTTGGATTTTCTTTGTAGGAAGTTTTAAAATTATTAATTCAATGTCTTGTCATATGTTTCTTCAGATTTTCTTATTCTTCTTGAGTCAGTTTTGATAATTTGTGTTTTTCTAGGAATTTGTCTGTTTCACTTAAATTATTTAATTTGCTGGCATACAATTATTAATTCCATTCATACTTTTTCTTTTTAAATTTAGTTTTCTTTAACCAGTCCAGCTGTTTCTGTATCATTCATATTTTACTTCATGCAGACATTGATTTATTGGGGCAACATTATTTTAAGCAGAGAGCATTTACAATTACAATATGAAAGTAGCCATCTTCTGGGTT
>NW_012121154.1:11522751-11540696 GCF_000951035.1 Colobus angolensis palliatus
CAGGGGAATGGCATAAACCCGGGAGGCGGAGCTTGCAGTGAGCTGAGATCCGGCCACTGCACTCCAGCCTGGGCGACAGAGCGACACTCCGTCTCAAAAAAAAAAAAAAGAAAGAAAGAAAGAAAATGAGCTAAATTCTTTATAGACACAATCTCATTATCCATCACAATGACTCTGTGAGGTACATAATATATTTTTAATTGTTTTGCCTAATACCGATGCTCACAAACATGATATTATTTTATTCTCTTTATAGATAAGGAAACTGAAGCTCAGAGACATAAAGTTACATAGCTAGCAGGTAGCTAAGACGGAATTTGAACCCAGGAAATTTGATTCTAAATCAATATGTTTAACCACTATATTCTGCTTCCCTAAGAAACAGATTATATATATGAAAAGTCCTTGCTTTGTCCATTACATGTGGCTAACCTCACCTCCCTCAATCACCTCACTTTCTCATTAATAAAATTTGCACGTGTAATTTATTAAAAATTAAATTTGTATCCATAAATCTATTAACTGGTTAATTTAAGAGAATTCACTGAGAGGAAAACCAAGTCAAAACATCCGTCTTTTACTTAAACCCCTTCTTCTTAAATAGTCACACATCCTGTACCCATCCTCAGAGGCAGCAGCATTTTCATAGACTTCCTGAGAAGACATATTATGATAGAACTTGTGATGAACTAGGGTAAAATTGAAAGCAGTGGGCATAGCGCAAACATATTAGTAGCTCCTGGACCTGCAGATAATTTATATAAATTTAATGGTACCCTAACCTTTCAACTGCCACAGTATGAAATTCACATTCAAAATACTTTTAATTACCTACAACATGTGTAAAATGGAGTAAAAGTTTAAACTATGTGTTTCTATTTTCTGAATATATATACGGTCATCCCTTGGTATCTATGGAGAATGGTTCCAGGAACCTGTTGCCCCCCACCCAGTGAATACTGAAATCTGTAGATGCTCAAGTCCCTTCTGTAAAATGGCATGGTACTTGCATATAATATACACATATCCTCCTATATACTTTAAATTTCTCAGATTACTTATAACACCTAATACAGTAACTACACATCACTTCATTTGCGTGGATTCAATGCAGTACTCAGCATGCAACAAATCCTAGTTTTGTTTTTTAGAATTTTGTGGAATATTTCCTCGAATATTTTCAATCTAAAGTTGGTTGAATCCAGGAATGCAGAATCCACGGATATGGAGGGTTAAATGTAGAAAAACACTTTTAGTTGTTTTGTTGTCTTTGGGTTTCTTAGAAAATAAAATGGAAGCAGCTAGAATATGTCTAAAAGAATCCAAAGACTAAATAAAATAACGGTCTTGCTGAAGGTCTGCTCATCTATCATTACTTTTTTCTTTTAACAAACTCAAAGTCTTTTATAACAGAGGAGTCAGACTTTCCTAAAAATATCATGAACCAACACTCAGTACAAATCCTACCTTCACGTACTACTAGTAAGAAAATGAGTACAACCTCAAGCATCAAACCTTAGGACTAAAACAAATGGAACAGTCTGATGACAGGCCACTTCTTGATGTTCCTATGCTGAGAAGCTTACTTCTATCCTAAAGCAATTTAATACTGTGTATTGTGGTTCCAGTGCCTGTGTAATACACAATTGCCATAATAGGTTCTCCAATTGCCACTTGGTTCTCCAGCACCATGACAAACACATCTGATGAACTTGTGGGAAAATGTTCACAAGCACCATCATTCATTGTCTGGAGATTTATGATTCACATATTAGATCAACAGTCTGATGCACACTGATTATTTTCCTGCTGAACTACACCATTTGTCTCAACTCAGAAATATTAAAGATTTCTTACATAATGTCGCAGGATCATCTTTTAAGAAGCATTATCAATGGCCTTCCAACCTCTTTTGACTAAAGCAAAATTGATAGTGCTAGTCAGTCACTATCAGAAATTAAAGGACTCATTACAAATTAATATCCAATCCATGAAGATAAGCTTTTAATAACAGTTATAGCAAAAGGCAAAAATTGTATACTCCACGATATCTGAATATTAAATTAGATGTGCCAACACCTACTCTGTTTGTAGACTTAAGAATACAAAATGTGGATTCTAAATGCATTAGGGCTGCCTGACTAAAATAAACACTATTTAAAGTGTGGTCTGAGAGCTATGCTTAGCTACAATGACAGACTGTGCTTACCAAATACCCATGTGCCCTCCCTATGGTAGTGCCTTTAAAATTTATGCTGAGTACAGCATTCTTTTGGTACTTATTTTCTAAAGATCAGCCTACACCTTCATTATGTATGTCCCATTCCCCTCTCAGTTAGGTTAGAGACATATAACTAGATTTGGCAATGGTCTCTTATGCATCCCTTCCAGAATGAGGCATGTAGGAGCTGGTACATTTTCTCCAGCACTCTCTTCCCCAGTGTGGGCAACCTTGGAGAGCATGCGTTCCAGATGTCATAGAAGATGGAGGTCTGCCTGGCCACTATTGGGCTGTGATGAGAGTGAGAAATAAACTTTTATTGTGTTAAGCCCCTGAGATTTCAGGGTTGTCTGTTGCAATTAATTACTCTGAATAATGCAGCCACAAATATCAGATGGTGCTGAGATTTCTCACCACTAAGGACAAATCTCATTTTCACTATCAAATTGGACTCAAGTCAGGAAAGAAGTTTTTCTCTTCTCAAAGAAGGAAAATAATTCTTTAATTCACACTATTGCATTGACATTAAAAGTGATGTTGGTCACAAGTTTCCTTGGGTGCTTTTTTCTAAAGATCAGACTACAACTTAATCATGTTGATGGATGTATAAAATAAAGATTTCTGCTCAGTTATGGTTATTTTAGTCTTAATAGTAAATTAGAATAGCAACATCTAATTCCAACACCCCAGACAACTTGTTCTAATGAATCCCCAGACTACGGCAAGCCACCCCACCTGCAAGAGCTTCAATGTCAAATACTTTCTTGATCCGTTTTTCAGGTAGAGCGCATTATTAATTGCCTAGGATCAAATGCAGTATGGAAGGACCATGAGAGAAGGGCAGAGGAACCCAAGCTTTTAACAAGATTCTATCATGAGCGATCTGTCCATGAAGAATGACTTTTATGGGGAAATCTCATTGTTATTCCAGGAGGCATCTGTCACATTATCTTAGCCACAATAGGTGAAGCACAATGAAGCAATCGCTTGTAAGAGGTCCTTGGCCATAAGCTACATTTGGTGACCCAGAATTGATTACAGGATTGTAAAGATTGTAAAAGACTGTGGTGTATTTAAGAATACTGCCTGTAATTCATTAGAAGAAATCGTCTTCAGCAACACATGACCAAGAAGTTTTGGTCAGAAATACATGTCAATTTTCTATACCAACTCTAGGTGAGAATTCTTTATTTTAAAATATGTCTCAAAATATTTTTCCATTATTAACAAAATGTCTGTGTGTCTTCCTTTTTCCCCTAATGTCAGGTTTATTGCTGCATTAGGGAAGACCAAAGGAGATTCCTGCCTCTATGGGCATGGTGGACACAACAATGAATAGGGAATCAGCAGGTTCTAGGGGAACTGCAGGGTACTAAGTATTTCTCTCTCCACAGATATTGGTCCTTGTAGAGGCCATTAGCACAACACTCCTGGACTCTTTCATTTCATCTTCATCCCCAGGAAAAGATTCTTTGATCTGGTGAGTGACGTTAGGAGCAGGGACTTTGACCACATAGCCTAGTCCCTCCTCCCGCTCTTTTCTCTTTGACATTTGCCTGGTTGCATGTGCTTTGGTCTGCTCTCAGTCTCAAGGTAAGTTTAGTGGTAAAGGTTATGTCCCTGCAGGGGGAGGTCACAGTTTTCCCCTGCTACCTGTTGTGGTGGGTGGTTAAGCTGGTCAAATTCTGGTATTCAGCATCAGGAAATTATCTCTTATCACACACCTAAGTTACTCCCTCAAATTTAACATTAATCAGCAATAACGCTGATACTTTTATTTTCATTTGCTTGACTCCTTTATCTCCCGGTGCAGAATGTGGTATGGGTTGGAGGGAGGACCAACCTAGGCCAGAAATCCATCATCCTAACTATAGGAAATTTCCTAGCAGAGAGTTTGGAAGTCCCAAATTGGAAGTATTCAAATTCTCTGTATTAGTTGGCTGCAACTAAATGAGAAGAACTTCATATGAAGATGCAGTAATGTCTCATTAAACTCAGAGCAAAAAAGCTATTGGACCCTAGAAGAGAACTGGAACTAGGAAATATGAGACTGGCTGGATTCTTTCCACCTCTTGTCTTGACATCTTTGTGCACTTTTTTCATTCTTCTCTTTCTCTGCAGACCAGCTTTCTCTGCTTCTCCAGACCACAGCAAGTTTTGTCAGAGATGGCAGTGGGATTCATACTGATTCAATTAAGTGTGGTCATGATGGGGAGATTCATATGTAGAGCAATGCGTCTACTGTATCAATAGATCAATAATGCCAGTTATCCTCTAAGAGTAAGGAATAAGAAATTACTGCATGAGGTTTGGGGACTAAATAGTTTAAAATAATTAGATGAGAGAGAGAGACTAGAAATTAAGTAAAATAGGATAGGCAATCTGTGTTGAGGGTACCTGTGAGACTTGTAGTCCTATATTTAGAGTGAGCCCCATAGTTGAAGCTGCAAATACTTCCTCAGTCATGAATAGCTGCTGATGTCAAACAGAGCCTAAGCAGACAGTTGAGTTTAACCTGTTTTTTTGTTGTTGTTCTTGTGTGTGTTTTTTTTTGGTCACGTTAGTAAATCAGAGGAGGAAACTGTTGGTGTTGTAGAACAGGGAGTTATGAGAGTGATGGATTATGAAGTGCACACTGGAAGAAAGTGAGATATATGAGGTGAGTGATGGAGAGTTAAAATGTGGTGAAATCAATGGTGTGAAGGGAGTCAAAGATTTATTAATGATCACTCCTACATTGTAGTTGGTTTAGTTCATTAGTTGCTTACAGAGTTTTTTGTTTTTCTTTGCCTTTTTTTGGCCAAGAAAAGAACCATGATTTTTTTCACTATATTGCTTATAATTTGTTCTTATCTTCTTGTTTGTCTATTGCATGGAACCAATTCTTAAATACATTCTTATAGGAGCCCCCTGGCTTGCTTTCCTAATCTGAGCCAATTGCTTTTTCCAGGCTTGCTAGAGAATTCTCCTCTTGGAATTTCTTCATAGTGTGCACCTGACTTAGTACCATCATTTATTGCAGCCTACAACTCTCCTGTATTATTTTTTATCTTATTTTGTTAGAAGAAAAGTCCTCAGAAGGAATATTTTACATGTAACTTTTCTGAGACTTTATGTTACCATCAATGTTGGTTGATAACTTAGCTGAGCATAGAATTCTAGCTTGAAAATTATGTTCCTTGGAATTTTGACAGCATTGCTTCATGCTAGTTTAATTCTAATTCCTTTATAAGGTGATGTCTTTTTCTTCCATGAAAATATTTAGGATCTTTTCTCTATCCTTAGAATTCTGAAATTAGCAATGATATGTCTGTTCGTGGATTTTTAAAATAGATTTTGCTCAAAATTTAGTGAACAAATTTATTCTTTTTTTTATTTTTATTATACTTTAAGTTCTAGGGTACATGTGCATAACGTGCAGGTTTGTTACAACAAATTTATTCTTAATTTAAAATCTAGTTCAAATTACTACTAATTTGATTTCAATATTACATAGAAACTTTTCCCCAATACATATCCTTTCCTCCATTGTGCTGTTATTATTGTCATAAAAATTACATCTTTACATGTTATAAGCCGGTCAACATTGTTTTATGCAGTTAGCTTTTAACACAGGAGAAGAAAAGAGTTATGAAAAAGTAATTTTAATTTAAAGACTTAGGTCCCTCTTTAGTACTGGGACATTTTCTTCTATTATTTCGTTGAAAATATCCCTTTTTCTGTTTTTTTTTAAATGAAGTTCAACTAGTGAGATTTTCTGTCTTTGCATATTTTCTGTTATACCAACCCTTCTATTATTTCATCAATAATATTTTTAATTTCCAAGAGCTATTTGTTCTCTGACTGTTCCTTTTTCATAGTACCCTGTTCTTAAGTTATACATATATTATATTTATTAATTTAAATAGTAACATATACCCCTGGGACAAAACTTAACAGGTTAAAAAGTATATTGTGACAAGTAAGCTCTCTCAAATTTATAGCCCTCGAGACAATCTTATTATTTTCTTACATATCCTTCCAGAGATATTTGCATGCATTTAAAAACATACATACATACATACATTCCAGTTTTGCTTTTCTTATTCTCATTCTCTTGTCTTTCCTAAATTATCTCATATTGATTGGAGACCAGCTATTTTCTTTATTTTAGACTTTCCATTTTATAAGTCTGGTTTTATCTATTTGGTTTGTTGTCCATTTCCATGTAAAAATGGAGTAGCCCAGGTACGGTGGTTCATGCCTGTAATCCCAGCACTTTGGGAGGATGAAGTGGGTGGACTCTTGAGTCTCGAAGTTTGAGACCAGCTGGGCAACATGACAAATCCCTATCTCTACCAAAAAAAAAAAAATACAAAAAATTAGCTGGGCATGGTAGCATGTGCCTGTAGTCTCAGCTACTCCGGAGGTTGAGGTGGGAGGATCACCTGGGCCCAAGAGATTGAGGCTGCAGTGAGCTGTGATTGTCCCACTGCAATCACACACACAGGGTAACAGAGTGAGACCCTGTCTCAAAAATAAATAAATAAATAAATATTAAAGTGGAGTAGATTACCTTTTTAAGGCATTAGATGTTGATTTTTCTCCTATTGCATATGTTAGTATGTTTTCTTACTTCTTCTTACCCTTGTGTAGAAAGCTACCTGGAAGGTGCATGTTTATGTGTAGTAATGATGGTAGAAAAAATGGAGGGAGTTGACACACAGTATTTATTTAAGAATAAGTGGGGCTGGGCACGGTGGCTCACACCTGTAATCCCAGCACTTTGAGAGGCTGAGGCAGGCAGATTGCCAGAGCTCAGGAGTTCAAGACTAGCCTGGGTAACACGGTAAAACCCTGTCTACTAAAATACAAAAATTTACCTGGGTGTAGCGGCATGTGCTTGTAATCCCAGCTACTCAGGAGGCTGAGGCAAGAGAACTGCTTGAACCAGGGAGGCGGAGGTTGCAGTGAGCTGAGATCACGCCACTGCACTCCAGCCTGGGTGACAGAGCAAGACTCTCTCTCTCTCATAAATAAATAAATAAATAAATAAATAAATAAATAAATAAATAAATAAATAAATAAATAAGTGATGGAGAGTTGGTCTACATGCTGGGCAGATGAATGAATAGAGAGGCCAGAACCCACCCAGCAGCCCTAATCCTCTTCCGGCAGTTTGTTTTATGTCTTCCACTTCCAATTAATGTCGTGTTTTCCATCTTCTTTCTCCCACATTCTAATCCTGCCCACTCCAAGTCCAGAGACCCTCTGCATTTTGTCTAGCAGCCTGGCTGTCTCAACACTATCATCCTTCTTTGCATTTATACAGGACTATTCAGGACTATAGCTTCCTCCTGTTCATAGTACTTCTTAGCATCTCTCATCTGTTCATGGTTCCCTCTAGTACATCGTCCTTAAAAAACTGCTGGACATTGGAGAGTAATCTAGTTCAAGTACTCCAGACTACCCTTTTATGACATTTGTTTAGTACTTTAAAAGGATATCCTACATTGGGGCAGGTACTTCTCTACAGTAGGAAATATCTTAATGAAAGAAAATTGTCAATCTGTCATCGTAGGTTTGGAGACATAATTTTGGGGAGCCCTAGGATGGGAAGGGAGAGAAAATGCTATTTTTATTATTTTGTTCCTACATATTCCCCCACTCCCCATCTGGAGGATTGGTATTTTCATGAGAGACATCTGGCAGCCCTGTCTGTTCCATTCCATGGTTTCTCATTAATAGAACCAACAAGGAAAATGAGCTGCAGTTATTCTTTCTTTCCTGTAAATATAGCATCTTGCAATGATTGCAGCACTTTGGATATTATAATGGCTTTATCTCCCTGGAATAATTTCTCATTTTCTATTTTGAGGTACATTGTTCTATTCTTCTGATAGAAGGACTTTCACTCATTTTGATTCCAGCAACACTATAAAATTAGAGGGAAAAATCTTCAGAAGTTGCAAAACAGTAATGCTGTGGCCTTATTAAGTTAAGGGACATCACGCTGTTTACCCATTCACACATGCTTCTTGATTTAATGTTTTGTAAATTTAGCTTTCTTCAGTCTCAGCTGATGTGTGGGTGCATATACCAACCAGACTGATACTTATGCCATAAGTGAGAAATGACTTGATAATTTATGAGTGGTGAAACCCGAAGTCAAACAGTTTTTCCCTCAGGAAAGGAAAAAAACTCATGCAGCACATCTTAGACAACTCTCTTCTTTGATTCTTTCAAGAAATTGCACACCTATTAATGGGGTAATTGGAAGAGGGAACTATGCATTTTGGTCAGCCAGCCCACATTTTCCTCTACGAACTCTCTCTGAGAGAAATGTACCTGAATAACAGATTTCTTTTTCTCGCCTTTCCTCTGCATCTGCGCAGAGGTTGGGCCTACGCTAATGAGGACATCCTGTGAGTTTAGTGCCTACATATAGAATGTCTGAGGGTTAATACTAAGTGGCTGGCCCATGGAGATGCCATGCTGAGGGCGGAACTAGTAAAATATGTCCATGTAATGATTGATATAGGAACACCTCCCCTCTTTCTACGCCTCTGTGCTTTACAAAATAGTTCTCTGATATTGTTTTGTGTCCTTTTAAACAAGAGAAGTAGATTTGATCACAAAGGGCCCAAGCTCTAGTGGAGAGAAGGACATATAAGTTTGGGGAAGAGGGGGTAGGAGAGAGTTATTTCAATGCCCTCTGGGAAAAATATCCAAATAAACACACACACACACATGCACACGCATGCATGCAAATACTCATTCTCACCTACATGTGCTCAGAGATGAGAATGGGGAACACTAAAGTTAAAAAAAAAGTCAGCTGGTTAGTCTCTTCTTCTCCTCCTCATCCTCCTCACTCGCCTCGCATTTGGAGACGTCTATGGAAGCCCAAGGGCATGTAAGTTAGGAAACTGATCAAAAGTACAAATGCTTGTGTCAAAAATTCCTTACCCCCACAGCAACACGAATCCTTCAGAGACCATGGGCTTTGATATAAGACATAAACTGTTTTGACTTACTTTTGCCACTGGTCATTCTAGGGGAGAGAAAGAAACAGAAGTCAGGAAGTTGACTCAAATGCTGAAGCTGAAAAAAGAGGGAAAACTTGCAGGGTGACACACAGCATTCATTGGTCCATAGCAATTCTGATAAACAGCCAGGAACCGATCATTAACTTCTTTTTTTTTTTTTTTTTTTTGAGACGGAGTCTTGCTCTGTCGCCCGGGCTGGAGTGCAGTGGCCGGATCTCAGCTCACTATAAGCTCCGACTCCTGGGTTTACGCCATTCTCCTGCCTCAGCCTCCCGAATAGCTGGGACTACAGGCGCCTGCCACGTCGCCCGGCTAGTTTTTTGTATTTTTTAGTAGAGACGGGGTAACTTCTTAATAAATGCCCAATGCTGTTCCTTGGGAATGATGCTCTGCTCTTCATGGTTCTTTGTTTGAGTTAACAGTGCTTCCACCAGAATAAGTCTCTTAAATACTCTGTGGATTCTCAGTGAATCATATAAAGGTTCAATCCTTCTAAAAAAGAATTTCTTTTGAGACACAATCTCATTCCATCACCAAGGCTTGAGTGCAGTGGTGCAATCCTGGCTCATTGTAATTTGAACTCCTAGACTCAAATGATCCTCCTACCTCAGCCTCCCAAGTAGCTAGGACTGCAGGCTTGCTTCACTATGACTAGCTACTTTTAAAAAATTGTTTTGTAGAGACAGGGGCTCACTATGTTGCCCAGGCTGGTCTTGAACTCCTGACATCAAGCAATCCTACTGCATTGGCCTCCTAAACTGCTAGGATTACAGACATGAGCCACCAGGCCTGGCAAGAAAAGAACTTTTAAGAAAGCTACAACTTCAAATCTTTTAAGATAAGCTCTCTTCAACATTGGAGTCCTTATGAAGCTGCTGTGTGATAATCCCTTAAAATTCTAAGAAGCCCCATTGCTTAACAGAAAAGTTGTGAGGCACACCTTTAAGATCCTTAGAAGGATTTTTGTCTATTTAAAAGAATCTATGGGGTCTCATCTTAAATTATTCTGAGGTCTTAACATAATATTTTACAGGCCCATCCTGGATTTAACCTTTGTCTGAAAACCACTTCTTAATTTAAGAATATTTTGCCAATTTTAAGACATTGAGACAAGACATAGTTTTATTTTCATACCTCACTTCTTTATAATTCCTATAACTTTTGCTTGAAAATTAGTTACTTTGTTAGCTTTCTATTTCTGTGTAACCAATTACCATAAATTTAACAGCCTAAAGCAATACAAATGTATTATCTCATAGTTTCTATGGATCAGGAGTCCAGTATGCTTTAGCTGGATCTTCTGTTCAGGGTCTCATAAGGCTGAAAGCAAGGTGTCAGCCAGCTGCAGCCTCATCTGGAGGCTCAACTGGGGAAAACTCTGCTTCCAAGCTCCCTCATTCAGGTTGATGGTAGAAATTATTTCTTTGGACTGTGTAACTAAGATTCCTATTTCTTGCTGCTTTCAGCTTTTACAGGACACTCTCAGGTCTTTGTCATGCAATCCTCTTCATAGACCCTCTGGCCCTTCAAATCTTTTCACAAAATGGGACCAGTCCCTTTTAAGGGTTCACCTGATTGGGAAAAGTGCCCCCCCAGGATAATCTCCTTTTGATTAAATCAAAGTTAATGATAGGTGGCTTTAATTATGTTTTATATTCTAATTACATACAAAATTCTTTTTTTCCATATAACCTATTCATGAGTGCAATACCAGGGGGTTGAGATGGTGGAGGCCATCTTAGAATTCTGCCTACAACAAGATTTTGGTTCATCTCTTCTCCCATTTTACTACAGGCAGCTAAAATATCCCAGGTGGCACCATCAATGTTCTACATGAAAACTTCCTTAGCTAGATCATTAGTTTATTATATCTTTCTATTTTTTACATTCTGCTACTCTACAAGGGTTCCCTTTCCTGCAGCTTTCAATAACATTTTCCTTAAGGCTCTTATACCTTCCTTGGGACCTCTTAGGCTTCCACTAACATTATTTGCAAGGCTCTTTAGGTTTTCACTAATATTCTTCCAGCTTCCACCAATCATTCGGTCCCAAAGCCAATGATACATTTTAGGTTTGTTGTTGTTGTTGCTGATGATGGTGGTGGTGGTGGTAGTGTGTGTGTGTGTGTGTGTGTGTGTGTGTGTGTGTGTGTGTGTTTAAGACAAGGTCTCACTCTGCCACCCAGAGGCTAGAATACAGTGGCATGACCTGAGCTCACTGCAGCCTCGATCTCCCGGGCTCAAGTGATCGTCCTACCTCAGCCTCCCAAGTAGCTGGAACTACAGGTGTATAGCACCACACTTGGCTAATTTTGTATTTTTTGTAGAGCTGAGGTTTTACCATGTTATCCAGGCTGGTCTCAAACACCTGAGCTCAAGAGATCTGCCAGCCTCATCTTCTCAAAGTGCTGGGATTACAGGCGTGAGCCACCACGTCCGGCCTTAGGTTTTTCTTATGGCAGCAGTACCAAAAGCAGGCACAAGCACTAAAATCTGCATCAATTATACACAGCTGTGTAGCAAGTGACTCTAAAACTTGGTGATGTAAAACAACAACAATCATTTTTTAGTTCACAAAATTGTCAAAATTCAGGCATAGGTCTGTGTCTATTGAACCAATTACTCTGATAAGAAGATGAAATTGCCCTGTAAGGTTAAAAATCTCAAGACTAGGAGTTCTGCTTTTTAGCCATGGAAAATTAGTTGTTTGGAGCAAACTCCCCACTGAGAACTAGAAAACCTGGAAGACAAACACACACTCACACCAAGGCAGTTAGGATGTGTGGGGAAAATATCTTAGGGAGAAGATGAAAGCCCAAAGGCAAGTCGAGCATTTGTTGCCACTATCCTTTGAAGACAGATGGCATTCTTACAAGCAGTAGATGAGAAGCAGAGCAGAATTTTTAGCAGACACAGATCTACGGGCGACAACTAAAGTTCAAGGCTTAGCAAAGAGGAGGAATCTAGGTCTAAAGGGAAGTTGGAATTCCAGAGGGATATACACTGGGAGTATACTGGAAATATGCCAACCTCCCCAGATACTGAAATCCAATTTCAAATCATTTTAATTCCTAATTGTAAGGTAATCTGGAGGTCTTAACTCAAGGCTGACTTCCAGAAGTAAAAGAAAATTCTCTCTGAAAGAAGATAAGATTATCCAGAGCTTCAATTTTCTCTCCATTTTTCATATCCAGTGCATGGTATCCCATTAAAAACATTTGGGTATTCAAGAAAATATAACTTAACTACAAACCGAAGTGACAAAATATATGATAGATGTTTATTACTTTGTTTGGTAGGTAACAGACATGAACTTTAAAATAATATGTTCAAATAATAAAATAGAGAATTTCAGCAGAGAAATAGAAATTTTGAAAGAATGACACAGATATGCTAGCTGGTAAATCCTAATATTAATAATAACTGACATGAAGTAGTCAGTGATTAACACATTTGACCTAATTGTCATATGCCAAACAGTGCACTTAACAACTGCGCCACCATTTATCAAAACTGAACATATGCTATCCATAAGCTACTCTAATAAATTTCATAAGATTAAAATTACAGAGTATATTCTCTGACTACAGTAGAATTGAGCTAAATATCAATAACAACAGCTATAAAAAAAATAGAAAATTCACATTTGGAAATGAAGCAACACACTTCTAAATAACTCACGTGACCCGGAAGAAATGATGATGGAAAATAGAATATGCTTGAACTAATAATGAAAATAGTACATAATACATCTTGTGTGATGAAACTAAAGCAGCGCTTAGAGAGAAACAGACTTTAACATATATATTAGAAAATAAAGGGGCTTGAAATCAATTATCTAAGTATCTACCTCAAAAAGCTGCAAAAATAAAATCAAATGAAATTCAAAGTAATTAGAAACAGAGAAATAATAACTGTAAGAGTGGGAAGCATGTTTTTCAAAAGAAACATAAAAGAGAATTAACAAAGGCAAAGTTGATTCTTTGAAAAGACTACTAAAATTCGCCAGGCACAGTGGCTCATACCAGTAATCCCAGCACTTTGGGAGGCTGAAGCAGGAGGATCACCTGAGCCCAGGAGTTTGAGATCAACCTGTGCAAAATGATGAGACCTCATCTCTACAAAAAGAAAAGCAGCCAGCAAGGTGGCAGATGCCTGTAGTCCCAGCTACTCAGGAGGCTGAGATGGGAAGATTGCTTGAGCCCGTGAGGTCAAGGCTACAGTGAACTGTGATGGCACCACTGCACTCCAGCCTGGGTGACAAAAGAAGACTGTCTCAGAAGCAAAACAAAACTGGTAAACTTGATAAAACTCTGGGATAACTGATGACTGAACAAAAGAGAAAAGTCCCAAATAACCAAAAATAGAAATGAAAAAGGGATACTACCACAGGTCCTTCTGATAAGTAAAAGGATAATATGAGGATATTAGAATTATGATAAGAGATTAAAAATTTTAAGAAATATGAAAAAAATTCCCAGAACATACTCATTGCAACTGACACCAAAAGGTAGCAGCTGACCAACTGATTTTAAAGTTTATATGGAAATAGAAAGGACTAGTAAGACCTAAGATAATCTTGAAGAAAAAGAGTAGTAGACTTAGAGGAGTCACACTACTGAATATCAATATGTGTTATAAAGCTATTATAATCAAGATGATGGTATTGGCACAAGGATAGACTACTAGAGAAATGGAAAAGAATAGGATCCAGCAAAAGACCTACACACATGTAGACATTTGATTCATGTGAAGGGTGGCATAGCAGAGAAGAAGGGAGAAGATGGTCTTGCAATAAATGGTGCTTGGTCACTTGGATATCCATATGAAATGGGAAACTGAGCAGTTACTTCCAAGATGGCCGAATAGGAACAGCTCTGGTCTGCAGCTCCCAGTGAGATCAACGCAGAAGACGGGTGATTTCTGCATTTCCAACTGAGGTACCTGGTCCATCTCACTGGGACTGGTTGGACAGTGGGTGCAGCCCATGGAAGGCGAGCTGAAGCAGGGCGGGGCGTCACCTCACCTGGGAAATGCAAGGGGTCGGGGGATTTCCCTTTCCTAGCCAATGGAAGCTGTGACAGACTGTACCTGGAGAAATGGTACACGTCTGACCAAACACTGCACTTTTCCCACAGTCTTACCAACCGGCAAGCCAGGAGATACCCTCTCGTGCCTGGCGCGGTGGGTCCCACACCCACAGAACCTTGCTCACTGCTAGCGCAGCAGTCTGAGATGCACTGCTGCAGCTTGATCGGGGGAGGGGCATCTGCCATTGCTGAAGCTTGAGTAGCTCACAGTGTAAACAAAGCAGCCTAGAAGCTTGAACTGTGCTGAGCCCACCGCAGTTCAGCAAGGACTACTGCCTCTCTAGATTCCACCTCTGGGGGCAGGGCATAGCAGAAAAAAAGGCAGCAGACAGTTTCTGCAGACTTGAACATCCTTATCTGACAGCCCCAAAGACAGCAGTGGTTCTCTCAGCACGGAATTCAAGCTCTGAGAATGAACTGCCTCCTTAAGCGGGTCCCTGACCCCCATGTAGCCTGACTGGGAGACACCTCAAACAGGCAGGTGCCCCTCTGGGATGAAGTTTCCAGATGAAGGATCGGGCAGCAATATTTGCTGTTCTGCAGCCTATGCTGGTGATACCCAGGCAAACAGGGTCTGGAGTTGACCTCCAGCAAACTCCAACAGACCTGCAGTTGAGGGTCCTGACTGTTAGAAGGAAAACTAACAAACAGAAAGGAATAGCATCAACATCAACAGAAAGGACATCCACAACAAAACCCCATCTGTAGTTCGCCAACATCAAAGACCAAAGGTAGATAAAACCACAAAGATGAGGAGAAGCCAGAGGAGAAAAGCTGAAAATTCCGAAAAACAGAGTGCCTCTTCAAAGGATCGCAGCTCCTCGCCAGCAAGGGAACAAAACTGGATGGAGAATGAGTTTGACGAGTTGACAGAAGTAGGCTTCAGAAGGTCGGTAATAACAAACTTTGCTGAGCTAAAGAAGCATGTTCTAACTCATCACAAGAAAGCCAAAAACATTGAAAAAAGGTTAGATAAATGGCTAACTAGAATGAATAATGTAGAGAAGCCCTTAAATAACCTGATGGAGCTGAAAACTACGGCATGAGAACTTTGTGAGGCATGCACAAGCTTCAATAGCCAATTCAATCAACTGGAAAAAAAGATATCAGTCATTGAAGATCAAATTAATGAAATAAAGTGAGAAGACAAGATCAGAGAAAAAAGCATGAAAAGAAATGAATAAAGCTTCCAAGAAATATGGGACTATGTGAAAAGACCAAATATACGTTTGATTGGTGTACCGGAAAGTGACAGGAAGAATGGAACCAAGTTAGAAAACACTCTGCAGGATATTATCCAGGAGAACTTCCCCAACCTAGCAAGACAGGCCAACATTCAAAATCAGGAAATACAGAGAACACCACAAAGATACTCCTTGAGAACAGCAACCCCAAGACACATAATTGTCAGATTCTTTGAAATGAAGGAAAAAATGTTAAGGGCAGCCAGAGAGAAAGGTCGGATTACCCACAAAGGGAAGCCCATCAGATGAACAGTGGATCTCTCAACAGAAACCTTACAAGCCAGAAGAGAGTGGGGGCCAATACTCAAGATTCTTAAAGAAAAGAATTTTCAACCCAGAATATCATATCCAGTCAAACTAAGCTTCATAAGTGAAGGAGAAATAAAATCCTTTACAGAGAAGCAAATGCTGAGAGATTTTGTCACCACCAGACCTGCTTTACAAGAGCTCCTGAAGGAAGCACTAAACAAAGACAGGAACAACCGATACCAGACACTGCAAAAACATGCCAAATAATAAAGACCATTGATGCTATAAAGAAGCTGCATCAATTAATGGGCAAAATAACCAGTGAACACCATAATGACAGGATCAAATTCACACATAACAATATTAACCTTAAATGTAAATGGGCTAAATGCTCCAATTAAAAGACACAAACTGGCAAATTGGATGAAGAGTCAAGACCCATCTGTGTGCTGTATTCAAGGACCCATCTCAAGTGCAAAGATGCACATAGGCTCAAAATAAAGGAATGGAGGAAGATCTACCAAGCAAATGGAAAGCAAAAAAAGCTTGGGTTGCAATCCTAGTCTCTGATAAAACAGACTTTAAACCAACAAAGATCAAAAGAGACAAAGGCTACTACGTAATGGTAAAGGGATCAATTCATTAAGAAGAGCTAATTATCCTAAATATATATGCACCCAATACAGGAGCACCTAGATTCATAAAGCAAGTCCTTACAGACCTACAAAGACACTTACATGCCCACACAGTATTATTAATGGGAGACTTTAATTCCCCACTGTCAATATTAGACAGATCAACGAGACTGAATGTTAACAAGGATATCCAGGACTTGAACTCAGCTCTGGACCAAGTGAACCTAACAGACATCTACAGAACTCTACACACCAAATCAACAGAATATACATTCTTCTCAACACCACATCACACTTATTCTAAAATTGACCACATAATTGGAAGTAAGACACTCCTCAGCAAAGGAACAGAAATCACAACAAATTGTCTCTCAGAGCACAGTGTAATCAAATTAGAACTCAGGATTACAAACTCACTCAAAACCACACAACTACGTGGAAACTGAACAACCTGCTCCTGAATGACTACTGGGTAAATAATGAATTGAAGGCAGAAATAAACATGTTCTTTGAAATCAATGAGAACAAAAACACAACATACCAGAATCTCTGGGACACATTTAAAGCAGTGTGTAGAAGGAAATTTGAAGCACTAAATGCACACAAGAGAAAGCAGACAACATCTAAAATCGACACCCTAACATCACAATTAAAAGAACTAGAGAAGCAAGAACAAACAAATTCAAAAGCTAGCAGAAGGCAAGAAATAACTAAAATCAGAGCAGAACTGAAGGAGATAGAGACACAAAATCTCTTCAAAAAATCAATGAATCCAGGAGCTGTTTTTTCAAAAAGATCAACAAAATTGATAGACTACTAGCAAGACTAATAAAGAAGAAAAGAGAGAAGAATCAAATAGACACAATAAAAAAATGATAAACGAGATATCACCACCAATCCCACAGAAATACAAACTACCATCAAAGAATACTACAAATACTCCCTCACAAATCAACTGGAAAATCTAGAAGAAATGGATAAATTCCTGGACACATACACCCTCCCAAGACTAAACCAGGAAGAAGTTGAATCCCTGAATAGACCAATAACAGGCTCTGAAATTGAGGCAATAATTAATAGCCTACCAACCAAAAAAAGTCCAAGACCAGATGGATTCACAGCCGAATTCTACCAGAGGTACAAAGAGGTACCTCTCCTGAAACTATTCCAATCAATAGAAAAAGAGGGAATCCTCCCTAACTATGAGGACAGCATTATCCTGATACCAGAGCCTGGTAAAGACACAACAAAAAGAGATTTTTAGGCCAATATCCCTGATGAACATCGATGCAAAAATCCTCAATTAAATACTGGCAAAACGAATCCAGCAGCACATCAAAAAGCTTATCCACCACAATCAAGTCAGCTTCATCAGATGCAAGGCTGGTTTAACATGCGTAAATCAATAAACATAATCCATTGCATAAACAGAACCAATGACAAAAACCACATGATTATCTCAATAGATGCAGAAAAGGC
>NW_012121154.1:11541560-11543195 GCF_000951035.1 Colobus angolensis palliatus
GACAAAAACCACATGATTATCTCAATAGATGCAGAAAAGGCCTTCAACAAAATTCAGCAGCCCTTCATGCTAAAAACTCTCAATAAAGTAAGTACTGATGGAACGTATCTCAAAATAATAAGAGCTATTTATGGCAAACCCATAGCCAATATCATACTGAGTGGGCAAAAACTGAAAGCATTCCCTTTGAAAACCAGCACAAGACAGGGATGCCCTCTCTCACCACTCCTATTCAACATAGAGTTGGAAGATCTGGCCAGGGCAATCAGGCAAGAGGAAGAAATAAAGGATATGCAGTTAGGAAAAGAGGAAGTCGAATTGTCTCTGTTTGCAGAAGACATGATTGTATATTTAGAAAACCCCATCTTCTCAGCCCAAAATCTCCTTAAGCTGATGAGCAACTTCAGCAAAGCCTCAGGATACAAAATCAATGTGCAAAAATCACAAGCATTCCTATACACCAATAACAGACAAACATAGAGCCAAATCATGAGTGAATTCCTATTCACAATTACTACAAAGAGAATAAAATACCTAGGAATCCAACTTACAAGAGATGTGAACAACCTCTTCAAGGAGAACTACAAACCACTGCTCAATGAAATGAAAGAGGACACAAACAAATGGAAGAACATTCCATGCTCATGGATAGGAAGAATCAATATTGTGAAAATGGCCACACTGCCCAAGGTAATTTATAGATTCAATGCTATTCCCATCAAGCTACCACTGACTTTTTTCATGGATTTGGAAATAAACTACTTTAAAGTTCACATGGAGCCAAAAAAGAGTCCATATAGCCAAGACACTCCTAAGCAAAAAGAACAAAGCTGGAGATATCACACTACCTGACTTCAAACCATATTACAAGGCTACAGTAACCAAAACAGCATGGTACTGGTAGCAAAACAGATTTATAGACCAATGGAACAGAATGCAGGCCTCAGAAATAACACCACACATCTACAACCAACTGATCTTTGACAAACCTGACAAAAACAAGCAATGGAGAAAGGATTCCCTATTTAATAAATGGTGTTGGGAAAACTGGCCAGCCATATGTAGAAAGTTGAAACTGGATCCCTTCCTTACACCTTATACAAAAATTAACTCAAGATGGATTGAAGACTTAAATGTAAGACTTAACACCATAAAAACCCTAGAAGAAAACCTAGGCAATACCATTCAGGACATATGCATGGGCAAAGACTTCATGACTAAAATATCAAGAGCAATGGCAATAAAAGCCAAAATAGACTAATGGGATCTAATTAAACTAAAGAGCTTCTGCACAGCAAAAGAAACTATCATCAGAGCAAACAGGCAACATAGAGAATGAAAGAAAATCTTTGCAATCTACCCATCTGACAAAGGGCTAATATCCGGAATCTACAAAGAACTTAAAGTTCACAAGAAAAAAACAAACAACCTTATCAAAAAGTGGGCAAGGTTATGAACAGACAATTCTCAAAAGAAGAAATTTATGTGACCAACAAACATATGAAAAGAAGCTCATCATCACTGGTCATCAGAGAATTACTAATCAAAACCACAATGAGATACCATCTCACACCAGTTAGAATGGTGATCACTAAAAAGTCAGGAAACAACAGATGCTGGAGAGGATGTGGAGAA
>NW_012121154.1:11543945-11545347 GCF_000951035.1 Colobus angolensis palliatus
CAATGAGATACCATCTCACACCAATTAGAATGGTGATCACTAAAAAGTCAGGAAACAACAGATGCTGGAGAGGATGTGGAGAAATAGCAACACTTTTACACTGTTGGTATGGGTGTAAATTAGTTTAACCATTGTGGAAGACAGTGTGTCGATTCCTCAAGTATCTAGAACTAGAAATACTATTTGACCTAGCAATTCTATTACTGGGTATATACCCAAAGGATTACAAATCATGCTACTATAAAGACACATGCACATATATGTTTATTGTGGCACTATTCACAATGGCAAAGACTTGGAACCAACCCAAATGTCCATCAATGATAGATTGGATTAAGAAAACGTGGCACATATACACCATAGAATACCATGCAGCCACAGAAAAGGATGAATTCATGTCCTTTGCAAGGACATGGATGAAACTGGAAACCATCATTCTGAGCAAACTATCACAAGGACAGAAAACCAAACACTGCATGTTCTCACTCAGAAGTGGGAGTTGAACAGTGAGAACACATGGACACAGGGAGGGGGACATCACACACCAGGGTTTGTTGGCCAGGTGCAGTGGCTCATGCTTCAAGCACTTGGGGAGGCCAAGGCAGGTGGATCGTTTGAGCTCAGGAGTTTATGACCAGCCTAGTCAACATGGTGAAACCCTGTCTCCACCAAAAACACAAAAATCAGCCAGGTGTGGTGGCATGTGCCTATAGTCCTGGATACTCAGGAGGCAGAAGTGGGAGGATCACTTGAGCCTGGGAGGCAGAGGTTGCAGTGAGGCCAGATCAGGTCACTGCACTCCAGTGTGGGCAGCAGAGTGAGATCCTGTCTCCAACAAAAGTACAAATATTTTATCTGAATCCCATTTGCATTCCTGGAAATCTGGATTCACCAAGTCTTAGATGGGGCCCAGGCATCAGAATTTTCAAAAAACTTATAAAGGTGATTCTGCAATGCACTTTCCCAGTTGCCTGTAACTAAAAAGAGGCCATCACTACTAATTGACAGCCTCTGAGCCCCTATTTGCAATACTGATGGTCACATTTATACGCACACATGCACACACACGTGCATGTTCATTTAGCATATATTATTTCAATTATTACTTATTTTTACACATGATTTTTAATTACATTGAGCATTGCAAACTATGAATATACATTTTAAAGTGAAGATATATTCAACATTTTAAAGTACAAAGTCAAGCTGACTTGGTGAGCGTGCTTAATTTTTTTTTTTTTTTTTTTTGAGATGGAGTCTCATTCTGTTGCCCAGGCTGGAGTGCAGTGGCGCCGTGATCTCTCACGCCAGGTTCACACCATTCTCCTGCCTCAGCCTCCCAAGTAGCTGGGACTACAGGTGCCTGCCACCATGCCCGGCTAATTTATTTTTGTGTTTTTAG
>NW_012121154.1:11545397-11560307 GCF_000951035.1 Colobus angolensis palliatus
GGTTCACACCATTCTCCTGCCTCAGCCTCCCAAGTAGCTGGGACTACAGGTGCCTGCCACCATGCCCGGCTAATTTATTTTTGTGTTTTTAGTAGAGACAGGGTTTCACCGTGTTAGCCAGGATGATCTCAATCTCCTGACCTTGTGGTCCGCCTGCCAAAGTTCTGGGATTACAGGTGTGAGCCACCACACCCGGCCTGAGCATGCTTAATTTTTAAAAAATGTTTGATATCCCTATACAAATGACATCTCCATGGATTTTAAAGATACACTGATCTTTTAAGAAAACTGCTGACCCTACTCACATCTGGATTCTGTGATCTGTAGCAGAGTTTTTAGATTATGCAAACACACACCATAATTTGCATACATGCATAGGTTTTTGAATATTACAACAGCATAGCTAATGTTTATTGAGCACTTATGTTCCAGGCACTGAACTAAACTGTTCATATTGATTATATCTTTTGAAACTCAAACTACCATAAAAGGTAGGTCATTATCTCCTTTCATAAAGATTGGTATCTTGCCAGCTTCTACTCATGCCTCCTCATCCTTACAACTCGTGAGACAGGTATTATTATTATTGCCAACTTCCAGATAAGGGAGGGAGGCACAAAATGGTTAAGGCAATGAATCCTTAGGCATATACAATAATATATACAATAATGATTGGGTAATGAAAAGGTGTCAGAGACACAAATCAGCTCAGGTCTTCATGACTCCAAAATCTATGTTCACAACAACTGTACTAAAAAACACATGTAGAATCAGGAAATACTTATTTCTAAATATTTTGAAATAAGAAAGTAAAACAATGAAAGAATTTTGGCCATTTTTCCCTCAAATTAATAATATTCTTAAATAAGCCTTTTTTATGGAAAGAAGTAGAGTGAAAACTTGGCAAATGGGATTTTTTCTAATGATAACCTTTTTCTCTCAGGTAAGCAATGACCTTTCAAGTCAATATTTACTATGATTGATTGAAATCTAAGCATAAAGTTCAACTGAAAAAGAAAGTTTTGGTGTATCAAAGAACTTTGATGCAGATAAAAAAGAAATTATTAATCCTGGGAGAGTCAGAACTTTGATCCCATGTTTACCCTCAAGTGAATGGTAGTAGACACATAATGAAAGAAAAGTCATTAAAACGAATCAGGGACTTCAGGGATCCCTTGGATCAATACATAGCTCCCCCCGTGTTTGTAAAAGTTCATTTATCTCTGTGCAAACTGGATGAGTTCTGTTCAGACATCTCACAATACCACACATTCTCTGTGTATTAAAGTCACAAAGGTAGAACTCAAGATAGTTCAGCCATCAGGTAACATATTGTCCCATCTCCAAAATAAATGTCTTTTATTAACTTTCACTAAAGATGCTAAGGCAATCTGTGCACATGTGCTTCAAAGACTACCATAAAAAGAAAGAGCAGGAGATGTTTTTCTATTGCTTCTGGGTTTTGTTTTTTGTTTTAAAGATATACTACTTTCTTCTCTTTTGCCCTTCTACACCCAGAAGCATTTGCCTATTTCATAAACACAAAGTTAAAGAAACTTGCATTAATGGACTCTACATGAATATAAATAATGTCCAGGTTTCCATAGCAAACACTTAGAGCTGTTCATCTTCTCTACCCCTTACAGCAACTGCAAAGTAAAAGTTAGACACCAGCCTGGAGGTCTAATGAGCACCTATTTCTTTTACTCAGGATATAATTCAAGCTGCTATAAAAACTGCATTTGTAAAAAATATGAGAAATGATAAATAAGCTCCTCTTCCCAGAGGCATAGTATAGTAGCCTATCCATAGCTATTGTTTCATAAACAAATTCAACCCGATTTTCATCCCTTGGTGTCCCAGAGGAAAGCAGTACCTGCTTGGAAACAGAACAGGATCTGGCCCCTGATTTTAGATCAACTTCCCAGCTTTAGAACCCAATACAAGAACCTACTGGCTGTGTAATTTTGGGCAAGTCACTTAACCATTCTGTGCCTCCCTTTCTTATATGGCAGCTGGGAATAATAATATCTATCTCATAGTATAGATAATGATCAGTAGGCATTTAAAAAATAGTATTCAGGGCTGGGTGCAGTGGCTCATGTCTGTAATCCCAGCACTTTGGGAGGCCAAGATGGGTGGATCACCTGAGGTCAGGAGTCCGAGACCAGCTTGATCAACATGGTGAAACCCTGTCTCTACTTAAAAAATACAAAAATTAGCTGGGTGTGGTGGTGCATGTCTGTAATCCCAGCTACTTGGGAGGCTGAGGCAGGAGAATTGCTTAAACCTTGGAGGCAGAGGTTGCCATGAGCCAAGATCGCGCCATTGCACTCCAGCCTAGGCAACAAGAGTGAAACTCCATCTCAAAAACAAACAAACAGACAAAAAAACATAGTATTCAGCTATTATTTGACTGTTCCCATGGTTGTTGCATGGATGAATTCTCCCAATACATATCCATTTTATTTGCAATAGGATAGATGACATCTGGTAGAGTTAAGAAACCTCCAGATTAATTATATTTTCAATATATCCTGGCTAATTCCATCCAACCTCATGATCCTTTACAAATACTTCCTTCACGTAGAATCTTCCATGACTAATCTTGACCAAAAAGATATCATGTATATTTCTCCAAATTCTCAAAAATACCATAACTGCTGCCTGGCCCATCCTTGTGATTTAATACACATTGTCTTGTATTCTCAATTATACTTCTTTTTATTTATGAATTGTCTTCCTAACAAGACTTCAAGCTATCCCAAAGTAGAAACTATGTTTAATTTCCTCCTTTCTTCCTCCTTTGTTCTGCCCTTTTATTAATAGTAATAATATTAATAATACCCTCTCATATCTCTTTAGCTAAGGCAATTCTCCAAAAGGGCTGACAGCTGAAGGATCTCTGCTGGCAGCACTCCCAACAGATAAATCCTTCACTCCTAAAGGGGGACCTGGTTGGTGCATCAAAACTTCCATTATAATATTAAATTAGTAGTAGATATAATAAGCATAGGATACTTTCTCACCTTAGGCAGAGATTTTCTATATGTCCTTTTGTGACAGTGTCAGTGCAGACTTTTCTAGGGGAATAGATTGGATGACCTCTGTAGGTTGATCTTGTTTATTATCAGCCCATAAATCAATGGCAGGTGGGAGGCTTCCCTTGGTAAGCAATTATGTTTCTAGTAAACACTAACATCAATGTGAACCAAAAGATAGGTATCTATTTGAGTAAAATGTTCAATTACAGGTTCAAGGAATCCCATTTATGGTTCTCTTTCCCAAACCAAACCTAAGAGAAGCTGAAGAAAAGCTCAGAGCTGGCACTGAAAATGTTAAAAATTAAGAAACTGTGAGAAACTGTTTGAGAAATAGAAGGTAGTTGATTCTGGGGTAGGGTAGATAATGAGAAGCTCTCTAAAGCACCAAATGAGGATAGGCTGGCAGATAATTTCTTAGTTGTGTTATTTTGTCTCCCCAGCATTGCCCTGGGAGGATTACTACCTTCTATGCTATAACCACAGGATCAGAAGGATAATATCCTAGGAGTGTCAAAAGCTGCAGAGGTAAGTAACAAATAACGAAAGTGTAGATGGGCTAGCAGGTACCTGATCATTTTGCTCCTCCTCAAACTATCCTATAGTTTGAGCAATGATAATATTGTTGGATACAAGCTATTCCTGGGAAGAGGGACTAAACTCTGAAGGTAGAGAAAATGCATGCAGGGGTAGCTTAATCTTGTGTTTTAACACAGGGGCCTCTCCACCATAAGGCAGTCCCCCCGAATCACTTGGTATAGCACTCTGTGTCTCCTAACTAACTTGGAGAAGCAGTAGCTAGGGTCTAAGAAGTTTTTGTTCCTCTCTTCAGGTAGACATTACTAACTGAACATACTAGTCATCGTCCCGGGGAGACTATGGGACCATTTTAATAGTAATACTATTTACAGTTAGGCAATCAGCATATCACAGTATCTAAAGCTAGTAACAGGCCTGAAAGCGGACAGGGAAGTAGGTACTATCAGAATCACAGAAAGAAGTCATTTGGAGAGGCCTGTGTTGATGGAATTCTGATCTTTAATCATGGATACAGCTGACAGCATAAGGAGAGAAGTGAGAGAATAAATACCCTTGACTTCACATTCCTCTCTCCCAATATTCTCCTCCTGGGGCTCCCCAGTGGCTGAATCCAATGGGAAGGCAGAGAGCAAAGGGGTTTATTGATGTTGTTTGTACAGGTCAGCCTCCAGGAGCACTGAGCAGGGCAGGAAGAATGGAGAGGGGATGTGGAGGGGTAAACAGAAGATCTCCAGAACACCAAGTTAGCTGATGATCAAGGAACAAATAATTAGATGTCTTATGAGCGCAAGCACTATAAAATTAAAGCAAATAATGAAAAACTTGCACCAAAAATAAGCAAAATGAAAGAAACATACAAAAATTTAAATAAATAAGAAAATTTAGGGATAAGGAGGAATATCAGAAACACAAGGTGGAAAAAAAGCAATGATGAAATTCAGCCAATAGGACGTTTGGCATGGAAATTAACGCAACAAATGGATTTAACAGCAGAATAGATACAGTCAAAGAACAAATTAATGAACTAGATTAGGCCAAGGAACTCCTCCAGAAGGTGCTGGGAAAGTATAACAAGATGAAGAGAATGAAATATTGGAGAAAAGTTAGTATCTATCTGGTGGAAGCCCCAGATGCAGATGACAACTAAAGAAACAAAATACATTTTAAGATATAATAATCAAGAATCTCCCAGAATTGAATAAACATCACAAACTCTAGAAAGTCAGGATTCGCAGTGCTAAAAAGAGCAGAGAAAAAAAAAACCCACCCCTAAATGCATTAAAGTGAAATTGTAAAACATTAAAGAAAAAATAAATCAGATTTCTCAACTGCAAAACTGAACAGAAGACACATATATAATCTTTTTAAAGTACCAAAGGAAAACAACTTTCAACCTTGAATTTTATAATCAGCTAATCTATTACTTAACAGTAATGAGATAAAAATATTATCAGGTTTACATGTCTCAGAAAGTTTACTACACCAACACTCTCTTTCACAAAACACTTTGAGTATGTATTCTAGCAACAAGAGAAATTAGTACAGAAGGAGGCAACAAAATATGGAAAGAAAGGATAAATAAAGATATAGTAAGATTTATTTTGTTTAGATTGCCTTGGCCAAGACAAACAAAAAAACTATATCCATAATTATCCAGAAGTAAAATGGTAGCTGACACTCATATGGTGGGGATGTGCATGGGAAAGTATCAAAGAGAAGGGAATGACAATATGCTAAACATCCTGACTTCCTTGGGAGGAACCATAGTTTTTGACTCTTGGATATCGATGGATAAAAGATAAACATAAAAGAGAATTTAATAAATTAGCATTAACTATCTTGAGAATAGTAATCGTCTTTTATTTTTTAATCATGGCTATATTTTAGTTGTACATATTTAGAGTATACGTGATACTTTGCTACACACAATGTATAATAATTGTATTACTCCATTTTCATGCTGCTGATAGAGACATACCTGATACTGAGAAGAAATAGAGATTTAATTGGATTTACCATTCCACATGGCTGGGGAGGCCTCAGAATCATGGCAGGAGGTGAAAGGCACTTCTTACACGGCAGCAGCAAGAGAAAATTAGGATTAAGCAAAAGCGGAAGCCCCTGATAAACCCATCAGATCTCGTGAGACTTATTCACTATCACAAGAATAGCACAGGAAAGACCGCCCCCATGATTCAATTACCTCTCCCAGGGTCCCTCCCACGACACGGGGGAATTCTGGGAGATACAATTCAAGTTGAGATTTGAGTGGGGACACAGCCAAACCATATCAATAATAAAATCAGAGGAATCTGGATATCCATCACCTCAAGAATTTATTTCTTTGTGTTAAGAATATTCCAATTCTACTTTTTAAAGTTAATTTGAAATATACAGTAAGTTATTGTTAACTATAGTTACCTACTGTGCTTCTGCATGCTAGATCTTATTTTTTCTATCTAACTTTATTTTTGTACCCACTTATCATCCCCTTTTTAACCTCCCCATTACTTTTTCTGGCCTCTAGTAGCCATCATTGAAGAATAGTAATAGATTTTTAATGTTCAAACACAAGAAGACAATTGTAATCTATCCAATAGAAGACAAGAAACAACAAAAAAAGAATTTTTGTAAATCAGAAATCTATGTAAATGGAGCAAATGAATTGCAGATTTTTAGATTGGATTTAGGGGTAAAATCCAGTAATAAATTGTTTACAACAGACGCATTTATTTATTTATTTATGAGATGTAGTCTCACTCTGTCACCCAGGCTGGAGTACAGTAGATTGATCTTGGCTCACTGCAACCTCCACCTCCCAGGTTCAAGTGATTCTCCTGCCTCAGCCTCCTGAGTAGCTGGAACTACAGGCATGGGCCACCATGCCTGGCTAATTTCTGTATTTTTAGTAGAGGCAGGGTTTCACCATGTTGGCCAGGCTGGTCTCAAACTCCTGGCCACAGGTGATCCCCCTGTCTCAGCTTTCCAAAGTGCTGGGATTATAGATGTGAACCACCATGCTCTGCCAACAAATTAGTTTAAATTAACCTCAGATTCAGTTTCCAATGATACACACACAAAAAGAAGAAAAATAAGTTGACTTCAGATACAGTTAAATGAGAAAAAAAGAGATAATTTTAATAAATGGGGAAAATCATTTGATAAACTTTACCTATATTTTCTGATGCAGGAGCAACACAAATAAAACAGAACACAGATTCTAGCAATCAATCCACGAATATATAAAAACTCTATACACAATGGTGATACCATTATAAGTAGTAAAAAAGCAAGAATCATTTAGTAGATGGAGTTGGAATATATACAGAAAAATAAGTGATGGCTTAAGAATAATTTAGTAGATGTTATTTCACTACATAGAGAAAAACAAGGATGCTATGTTGAACTATATTAATTAGAATTGGGTTTATATACATTTAACAAAAAAAAAGTGGTGATGGCTTAAACAAGGGAGAAGCTTATTTCTCTCTCCTGTAAGAGAAGTACAGAGGTAGGATTTAGGGCTGGAATTGTAACTCTATAGTGTCATCAAATCCTTCCCATCTTTCTGCTCAGCCACACTCAGCATATAGCACCCATCCTCAAGGTCCTTCCATGGCCCAAGATGGTTGCTGATACTCCAGACATTATTTCAGCAGTCTAGGTTGGTAGTAAAAAGAATCAAGGAGAGAGAAGGAGGAACTTATATTCTCCATTTTAAAGAATCTTCCCAGGAATAACCATAGTACATATTTCAGAGAGTTGCTGTGAAGTATGAATACAATAAAGTTCTTGGTCCACTTCCTGGCCACAGAAATGTTAGCTATGATTGTTGTTGTTAAGAATGCAGGCACAAACAGTAATTACAATTCAGTGTAGTAAATGTCTGGTAAGTGATGTAGGCACAGAAAAGGACCCTGTGTGTTAGGGAAGGCTCTATACAGGAGGTCATAGTTAGGCTCTGTCTTCAAGTATGAGTAAGAGTTCACCTACAAAGAGAAAAATTAACTGCTAGTTGGAAGAAACAGCACATTCACTGGCGTGGTCATTAGAAAAGTGTGGAGTATTTACGGGATGTTGAGAAGTTCAATGTAGCTAGGGTAATGTGCATGTGTCCAAGTTCAAGATGCACACTGGGGCCTTCTCTGCCATATCCTTGAGCAATGGGAATGGAAAACCAGCAGAAAAGAACTTCAGCTTGTGAGTGGCACAATTATACTTGTATTGTATTGCATTTTCTTTTCCCTTATCCCCCAGATTCACATGAATAAAGCTGTGATCATGCTTCTTTCAAAAAAAAAAAAAAAAGAATCTTCCCAAGGGTTTTATGCATACGTTTGTTTATATCAAATAAATGACAATTAAGTAAAATGGCCTCACCTAGCTGTAAGAGAGTCCAGGAAATGAGTCTTTATTATGGGCAGTAATATGTTAATCTAAAAACTGAGGTTATAAGCTCCAAATTGGTTAAAGACCTAAATACGAGAGGTACAATCATACAGCCAATTAAATAATATAAAGCTAAGAAAATAAATGTAGAAGACACTTGTAAAATTTATGAAAATATCTTTGTAATACTAGGGGTTGAATTTCAGAAATGAAACATAAGAAACCAAAACCATAAGAGGAAAATGGATAGATTTTATTACAACAGAAGTAAAGATTTCTGTTTAATGAAGGACAGTATAAATCAAGTTCCCACAGAGGAGGTGACAGACTGGAAAAGGTTTTTTGCAAGACCTTAAACCAACAAGGGATTAATGTCTGAAGACACAAAGAACCAAAATTATCAAGAAGAAATAGCTATATTTTATAACAAGGTCTTTAAAGAGGTGAGTGAGTTAAAATGAGACTGCTAGGATGGGATCCTAACAAAAAAGATGCTCTTATGTCAGTGATGAGGTATTCCCAGCAAGAGTCTAGGAGTACTGATTTATTCACATGGTAGGACACCGGCATTCACCACTGATACAGGTAATAGATGTGCAGGGAACCAGTTATACGGACATTGTATCGCAAGGTGAAGACTCCAGTTCACAAGAAACTGGGGTTCCAAGCAATGGCAGAGCTGAAACAAACCAACTCTGCCTTGATACTAAGCTCACTAACATCTTCCACTCCTTCCTTTTGTTCTCTAACCTTTCATATACACCACATATCCTCCTAGCCTTCCTCAAATCTATCCCAAGTACATAAGACCAAAATTGTTCTTAAAAACCTACAAAGGGAGGTTCCTGAGTGAGGAACCTCAGGCAAGGTGGGCTACAGTTCCCCAGGCCTGCCTGCGGGGAGGCAGATGAGTCTTGGCAAGAATTCGAGTGCCGTGCGGGCCGGCAGGCAGTGCTGGGGGACCTGACACACCCTCCATAGCTGCTGACGCGGGTGCTAAGCTCCTCACTGCCTGGGGCCGCTGTCTGGCTGCTCTGAGTGTGGGGCCTGCAGAGCCTGGCAACCTGGCATTCGCACTGGCTCATGAGCGCTGCCTGCAGCCCTGGTTCCAGCCCGCGCCTCTCCCTCCACACCTCCGCACAAGCAGAGGGAACTGGCTCCGTACTCGGCGAGCCCAGAGAGGGGCTCCCACAGTGCAGGGGTGGGCTGAAGAGCTCCTCAAGCACCACCAGAGTGGACGCCAAGGCTGAGGAGGCACCGAGCACGAGGGCTGCTAACACGTTGTCATCTCTCAATACTATATGTATGTAAATTATTACTATTATTTGGAAGAAATTAACAAAGGAAGTTGCCATGTTATTATGACTGAATAACTTCTGAGATGTGGATTTTCTTTACACAGTAATATCTCATAAAGAAACTTTGAAGAACTATTCCCATGGCATTGGGTACTTTTAACCTATATTTTAAATTTTCTGCCTTTAAATATTTCCATTTATTACCTGAACCCAAATTAACCCATATAGTGGCCTCAGTTATCATGAATAACTGTTAAATAGTATTTTGGCTTACATAGCCACAGAGCTGCAAAAAAAAAGTCTGTCTCTGTTATGCTTCTAAAGAAAGATATATTCATATTCTGATGTTTTTATTATCAGGAAAGTCAGTAAATGATCTACACAGAGTTCACACTAGAGACGTTGACAGTGTGTGATCCCATCATCTGAAATGCGTGTAGGTTTGGCTATTGCAGCTGTAAATCAGAAAGACGTTTGCGCTGCCTGGTTCTCCTTGCAAGGTATCGCTAAATTAAAGTTAAACTCATAAACTGCTTTCTTGAGATAATCAGAAAATCAGATTCTGGGGAATCCAATGCTTACCCAATTTATCCCCAGCAGAGGTTGGAAAGTTGTACATTAAATCTTTCCTGCCTTTCCTCTCAGCCCTCCTTGCTAAAGGAACAATAAGTATCAACTTTCTGTTAAAAAAATAAATAAAAAAACACTTAGGGGAGAGAGGGTTCTTCCTCTGGGCTGTTCAATCCCCTGTGTCTGATTTCCTACAGAGTGCTAATTATCAGTAGAAACTTGTTAGATGAAGTCTGTGCATTGCGCATCTTGGTGCAAGAAACAGAAATGAAATTACCACTTCATTTCACATAAATATCAAGCAGTCACCAAGAAGGCAAGAACCAGTGCCAACTTCAGATGTGAACTGGTGACTTCCAGGGAGCATGCTGGGTTTAGACATAAATTAAGTTGGGTGCTGGGATGGGTGAGGAAACCAAGCTAGCCAAAAAATAGCTCCTGCTTGTACTGGATAGTATCTGCAATTCCATGGTGTGGGTTTCACTCCTTAGTTTAAGACTTTCCTAGGTTATTAAATTGCAAGTAATCTAAAGAAGGAAGACATCTTAAATCTTACCAGTTTCTTGTATCTTATTGTGAATGAGTTTCAGATCCTATCCCGCGAGTAAATTTTAGAAATGGAGAGAATTAGAACAGAATTAGAGAACTCGGGAAGAGAGACAAGGGCAGGAGCTTAGAACAAACCCAAGGTGTCCCAAATCCTGCTTTGCAGTGCTGGCTCTGACTCATCAGTCTTTTGCTGGACTACTCAGTCACCCAATCCCAAAGGGAACCAGAAAGCCCTCAACTATTCCACAGGAGGAATTAGGAAGAATTTTGTGGTTAAGAGGAAATCACAGCCCCTTTCTCCCCCACAGGTTGGTAACACCTAGTTAGGTCATAAGCCAACATATTTGATCAACTATAATGCAGTAACTATTTGGGGCAATGTTCTATTTGAAGGTGGTGAAGGAAGAAGACCAAAATGAAATAGAAATAAAACTAGTTGTCCTTGTCCTTTGATAATACAGTAAGAAAAACCCTGTAACATAGAAAACAACAATAATGCAAAGCAATGTGTCTGATGGTACAAATGAATAAAATAGAGGCAGTGTATATAAGTGAAAGTTGAATCTGAGCAGGATTGATTACAGAAGACAGGGGCTAATGTCAGACACAAAGGAGAAGCCATTCCCAGGATGTTTTTTTTCTTTTTGGTAAAGAAGAAGTCTTGCTGTGTTGCCCAGGCTCATCTCGAACTCCTGGCCTCAAGCAATTCTCCTGTCTTGGCCTCCCAAACTATTGGGATTACAGGCATGAGCCACCACTCCTGGCTTCCAGGAATTTAAAAAAAAACAAAAAACAAAACAAAAAAAACACTACCCAACATGTACACATGAGGGTAGACATTGGTTATATGGGCCTCAATTACCCTGTTAGAGAAGTGCAATCTTCAATGAAACAAACTGTTCTCGCTGTCACTGAAAGTACTAATATAGCTGTGGATTGTTGCTGTGAAAAGTTTTCCTAAATCTCCCTTCATCTGTGATCTCATAATACCCAGTATACATCCTTTAGTTTGCACTAAAGGATTATGATTTGTTTATGGCTATTTTCCCCAAGAGTTTGGAAGTTCCTGAAATGCTGGGATCATGTCTTATTCATTCTAGTAACCCCAATACCTGACACAGGGTATGATATATAGGTAGCACTCAATAATAATCATCAATATTTATTGAGCACCTGCAAGATGCCAGGTAGGATAGAGTGGTGAACAAGATAGATGGGACTCTTGTCCTCATGCAGCTTATGTACAATACCAGTCAGTGCATAGGTAAATGGGTGAAGCACTGAATGGATGTGTGTTTGTGTTTGCAGATAATGCAGATGCTGTCAGGACATTACAAAGTCTATAAGGCCCTTTTTACTCCTTGAAAGGGATAAAACGCCTTTGTTGAAAACTTCTCTTTGTCACAGAGACACAAAGCTTCATCCTCCAGGAGAAAGCTTTGTGGTTGGATGAGCCAGAAGGAGGCTACCAGGGATAGATGGACTGGCATGATGACAGAGTTCAGGTAAACAGTCCACTAGCCTAAAGCACCGAGAGAGCCCCTTCATCAGTGGTAAGGAGGTTTGTCTATATAATACTTCACATAAACTCTCTATTCTCACTAGTTCCTGATTCATTAAGCCCATCAATCCTATTTACAAGATGTCCAATACTTACATGCTGTTCCTCTCAAGAATCCCATGGTCTGAATTTCTAGCTAAGTCTGATGTTTCTCTTCTTAATCTCCGAAGACTGCTGTGATGCATCTTTTCACCAGAAGCTTGGAAAACAAAGCTAGCTATCAAAATAATAGGTCTCAACAATTCATCATCTAATCCTAAGTGGCCCTGAAATTTTTCTAAAAAGATTCAGATTGGGCAGTAAAACATGTCTTAAATTTATAAACTAAAAGAATGAGGGTAGAAATTTGATTCATCCTAAAATAATGGTTTTGCATTTCTCACAATTTATTGGTGAGAGATGCTTCAAGTCCTAGAAATGCAGAATTTTAAAATAGTAATCATTAACATCTGTATAGCATTTTACAAATTAAGTCTCACAACCAGCCCATAAGGGAAATAAGGAAGGAATTCACTATGAGACAAATAATGAAACTTAAGATTTTTCTAATATTTTTCTCCAATTTTTTTATGAAAAATTTCAAATGCAATAAAATTGAAAGAAAAGAACATTAGACACCCAGGTACCCATCACCTAAACTGAACTCTTGCCAATATTTTGCTAACTTTGCTTTACCTGTACATTTATTAAAATATTTCTTTTTTGCTGAACCATTTGTAATTAAGTTGCAAATATCATAAATGTTATCCCTAAATGTTTCAGAATGCATCAATTAAAAAAATGACTTTTTTATATTGATAATTTCGTTTTTACCATGAGAAAATTGGCGCTTATTCCCTAACATCATCTAATATTTAATCCATATCTAAATTGCTTCAGTTGTCTTCCAACGGTCTTTTTTGTTGTTGTTGTTGTTGTTGTTGTTGTTTTAATTGAGACACAATTCACATACTGTAATGGACACCCTTTCAAAGTATAAAATTTACTGGAGTTAGTATACTCCACGGCCACTATCTAATTCCAGAACATTTTCATCACCCAAGGACATCTTCACCCACTCATTAGCAGTTAGTCTTCATTCCCTCCTCCCCTCAGCCCCTGCCAATTACTAATTTACTTTCCATCTCTGTGGACTTGCTTATTCTGTACATTTCATATAAATGGAACCATACAAATATGTCCTTTATATCTGGCTTCTGTCACTGAACATAATGTTTCCAAGGTTCATCCATATTGTAGAATGTATTTTGCCACTAAAAGTAATGGCAAAAAGTGCAAATACTTTTGCACCAACCTAATAGCACTCCATTTCTGTTATGGCCGAATAAGATTCCATTTCATGGCTATGCCATATTTTCTTTATCCGTTCATTAGTTGGCAGAAAATTTGAATTGATCCCATTGCTATGAACATTCATGTACAAATTTTTGTGTGGACACATGTTTTCAACTCTTGAATATACATATATCTAGAAGTGAAATTTCTGGGACATATGGTAACTCCACGTTTAATATTTTAATGAAGTGCCAAGGGTTTTTCAAATGGCTGCATCATTTTACACACCCACCAGCAATGTATGACAGTTCCAATTTATCTGGGTTCAGTGTATTCTGCTCGGGTTATGGGTGCACCAAAATTTCACAAATAACAACTAAAGAACTTACTCATATAATCAAATACCACTTCTTTCCCAAAAACCTATAGAAATATTTTAAAAAATAAATAAAAATCAAATGAAATCATAAAAAAGAGAGGGTTACAGTTTCTTCATATCTTTATGAACACATGTTATGGCATCTTTTTTATTATTGCCATCATAATGGTGTAAAGTAATATCTCATTATGGTTTTGACATGCATTTTCCTAATGATGAATGAAGCTGAGAACTGTTTCATGTACTCATTGACCATTTATATAGTTTCTTTAGAGAAAGTCTATTCAAATCCTTTGCTCATTTTAAAATGAGATTGCCTTGATTTTATACTTAGAAAATCCCATCATCTCAGCCCAAAAACTTCTTAAGCTGTTAAGCAACTTTAGCAAAGTCTCAAGACACAAAATCATTAGCATTCCTCTACACCAACAACAGGCAAGCAGAGAGCCAAGTCATAAATGAACTCACATTTACAATTACTACAAAAGGAATAAAATACCTAGGAATACAGCTAACAAGAGAAGTGAAATCAGAGAGGACATAAATGGAAAAACATTCCATGCTCATAGATAACAATATCATGAAAATGGCCATACTGCCCAAAGTAATTTATAGGTTCAATGCTATTCCCATTAAACTACCACTGACATTCTTCACAGAATTAGAAGAAACAATTTTAAAATTCCAAAAAAGAGCCCAAATAGCCAAGACAATCCTAAGCAAAAAGAACAAAGCTGGAGGCGTCATATTACCTGGCTTCAAACTATACTATAAGGCTACAGAAAACAAAACAGCATGGTACTGGTACAAAAACTGACACATAGATGAATGGAACAGAATAGAGGACTCAGAAATAAGACTGCACACCTAAAACCATCTGATCTTCAACAAACCTGACAAAAACAAGAAAGGGGGAAGGAATTCCTATTTAATAAATGGTGCTGGGAGAACTTGCTAGCCATATGCAGAAAATTGAAACTGGACCACTTTCTTATACCTTATACAATAACTCAAGATGAATTAAAGACTTAAATGTAAAACTCAAAACTGTAAAATCCCTAGGAGAAAATCTAGATAATAACATTCAGGACATAGGCATGGGCAAAGATTTTATGATGTAAACATCAAAGGCAAAAATTGACAAATGGGATCTAATTCAATGAAAGAGCTTCTACACAGAAAAAGAAACTATCATCAGAGTGAACAGACAACCTACAGAATGAGAGAAAATTTTTGCAATCTGTTCATTTGACGAAGGCCTAATATCCACAGTCAACAAGGAACTTAAACAAATGTACAATAAAAAAA
>NW_012121154.1:11562307-11673283 GCF_000951035.1 Colobus angolensis palliatus
AGAAATAGGAATGCTTTTACACTGTTGGTAGGAGTGTAAATTAGTTCAACCATTGTGGAAGACAGTGTGGTGATTCCTCAAGGATCTAGAGCTAGAAATACCATTTGACCCAGCAATCCCATTACTGGGTATATACCCAAAGGATTATAAATCATTCTACTATAAAGACACGTGCACACATATGTTTATTGCAGCACTATTCACAATAGCAAAGACTTGAAACCAACCCAAATGCCCATCAATGATAGACTGGATAAAGAAAATGTGGCACATATACATTATGGAATACTGTGCAGCCATAAAAAAGAATGAGTTCATGTCCTTTGCAGGGATGTGGATGAAGCTGGAAACCATCATTCTCAGCAAACTAACACAGGAACAGAAAACCAAACACCACACGTTCTCACTCAGAAGTGGGAGTTGAACAGTGAGAACACATGGACACAGGGAGGGGGACATCACACACCAGGGCCTGTTGGCGCGGGGGGCTAGGGGAGGGATAGCATTAGGAGAAATACCTAATGTAGATGAGGGGTTGATGGGTGCAGCAAACCACCATGGCAAGTGTATACCTATTTTACAAACCTGCACGTTCCACACATGTATCCCAAAACTGAAAGTATAATTTAAAAAAAGAAAGAAAATATGGCACATGCACACACACACACACAACATAAAAGTTTTACATTTTGATGAAGTTCAGTCCTTCTGTTTTTTCTTTTGTGATTTGTTCTTTTGGTGTCATTGCCTATGAAATAATTGTCTAATCCAAGGCCATGAAATTTACTCCTGTTTTCTTCTAAGAGTTTTACAGTTTTAACGCTTACATTTAGGTCTATAGTCAACTTTGAATTAATTTTTGTGTAAGGTGTAAAGTAGGGATCCAACTTAATTTTTTTCCACATAAATACCCAGTTATCCCAGTACCACTTACTGAAAAGATTATTCTTTCTCCATTGAATTGTCTTGATACCCTTGTCAGAATCAGCTGACCATATACCTATGGGTTTATTTCTGGGATCTCATTTCTATTCCACTGATCCATATGTCTATACTTATGCCATATTTATGCTGGTCTTGATTACTGTAGCTTTGCAGTAAGTTTTGAAATCGGTAAGTATGTGTTCTCCAACTTTGCTCTTCTTTTTAAGATTGTTTTTGCTATTCTGGGTTCCATGTATTTCCATATGAATATTAAGATCAGCTTATCAATTCCTGCAAAACAGATAGCTAAGACTTTGATAGGGATTGTGTTTAATATTTTTTTTAACTTACAAAGAGTGGCTTTTAGGTAATAGTCAATAAGCTTTTCTAAGTGAAGGAGTTTTTCAAGGACAGTCACTTTTAACTATTTTAATTGTTCCAAACGACTAAATATGGGGTATTTATTATCATTTTTAAATAACTTCATTCATTTTGAAGAAAAATTACATTAAATACATGCAAAACTGAATTTCAAAGGGTGTTCATGAATAAAGATGCGTGCTGCCGAGTAATCCACAGCACTTTTAGCAAGAACCAGTGCTCTCTAATCAGCAACTTTTTCTAAAGATAATTTTGCAAGAGTTTTTTTGCTTTCACAGAAATCTGATTGCTAATTATTAAAAAGAGTACTACACAGTTCTAAGCACTAAGAAAGTGAGGAACAGATTGAAAGATGAATTTTCAGTGAATGAGAATTCAAAAAGCAACAACCACACTTCAATCTGTTGGGGTAGGCTCTTCAAATGCCCCTTTATGGAAGTCTGATTGCCTGGGATTTCAGTTAGTAATACTGTCAGAGAAAAATATCTCACAGTGCTTCCTCTTATGAGTTTGCATGCCTAACCCTTGCAAGTGATTTTTTTTCCCCTACTGCTCTTTCTTCTCCTCAATGCCTCTTTATCGCTTACCTCCAATTCCTCTTCCTTGAGGCCTCACTTTTTTCTTTTTTTGGAATTTCATGTTTAGATTTTAAAAAGTATTTTAGGCTGTTTGTGGTGTCTCATGCCTGTAATCCCAGCACTTTGGGAGCTTGAGGCAGGGGGACCACTTGAGGTCAGGAGTTCAAGACCAGCCTGGCCAACATGGCAAAAACCCGACTCCACTAAAAATACAGAAATTAGCCGGGCGTGGTGGTGCACACCTGTAATCCCAGCTACTCCGGAGGCTGAGGCAGGAGAATCACCTGAACCCAGGAGGCAGAAGTTGCGGTGAGCCATGATCCCACTGCACTCCACCCTAAGCGACAGAATAAGATGTCTCAAAAAGTAAACAAATAAATAATTAAATAAAAAGTATGTTAAAGTATAGTGAAAATACATTGTTACTTACATAATTTTTTCTACATCAAGATCACTGCCAACTGATTATACATCCTGCTAAAGTGCCAGGGTCCTGGCTGGGGAATATGGGGATCAGTTTGGATGAGCATGCTGATGATGTATGTCAAAACATGATGCTATCTGTCCACTGACTCTGCAACAAGACAGATTTAGGTGTAACATTTCCTAACAAAATGTTTTGGTACTTCTAAGACAAATTTTTCTTCAATAGGACTCAAGATTGAAGAGATAAATTTTTCTCTGTGACAAACACTATTCTATAAAGGAAATAACACTTAAATATGTGCGTCATAAATGTGAATTTTGCCAGCTGTAAAATGTCTTATCAGATGGCTACTTCATGGATTATATGAGGAAAATTTTAATTCCATGGTGGCAACTTTGGCGCACTTGGTTCTCTTCTGAATCAGCCACCTTCCTACACCATCAGAGAATCTATGTTCAGGGAAGAAAAGTCCTTTTAATATAACTGTATATGAAATATAAGTAGCGGAATAAATCTAAAAAAGAAAAGTAGCATTTTCCAAAACGAATATGTGATTTTTTTTTCTTATCTATTATTTTGAATTCTCTGACCCACTAGCCTCCTATGTATTATCCTAAATTACCAAAAGTTTAACACATGGAGATTTAACATGTTTGGGCTTTCTTTAAAAGGTAACACATTTGGCTGGGTGCTGTGGCTCACACCTGTAATCCCAGCACTTTGGGAGGCTGAGCCAGGCAGATCACTTGAGGTGAGGAGTTCGAGACCAGCCTAGCCAACATAGTGAAACCGGGTCTCTACTAAAAACACAAAAATTAGTCGGGCATGATGATGCACGTCCATAATCCCAGCTACTCAGGAGGCTGAGGCAGGAGAATTGTTTGAACCTGGGAGGCAGAGGTTGCCCTAAGCTGATTATCACGCCACTGCACTCCAGCCTGGGCAACAGAACAAGACTCTGTCTCAAAAAAAGAAAAAGTGACTCACACCTGTAATCCCAGCACTTTGGGAGGCCGAGGTGGGCGGATCACGAGGTCAGGAGTTCAAGACCATCCTGGCTAACACGGTGAAACCCCGTCTCTACTAAAAATACAAAATAATGGCCAGGCGTGGTGGCGGGCACCTGTAGTCCCAGCTACTCAGGAGGCTGAGGCAGGAGAATGGCGTGAACCTGGGAGGCGGAGCTTGCAGTGAGCTGAGATTGCACCACTGCACTCCAGCCTGGGCGACAGAGTGAGACTCCGTCTCAAAACAAAAAACAAAAAACAAAAAACAGTAACACGTTCAGTCAAATACCCATTTACCCACAGATACATTCACCATCATTGGTGTTACTGAAAGATTTAATCTGCTAGTTAGGTGTGTTTCTGAGAATATCCTTGTTTAGTCTGATTTGAAAAAGCTCAAACCTCTCCTTGGACTCTCCTTGCCACAAAACCCTTGTGGAAATTTTATTGCAATAGTATACTTTCGCAAATAATTGGTATTTTAAGGCCTCTATATTTTTCTTAATTTGTAATTTGGTATTATTAAAGAACGCACTCCATAACAATAGCTTTGAAACTGTTTTTGATTATGACCCACATAAAAAATACATTTTACCTTGCAACTCACTACACACACACAGGTGTGTGTTTGTGTGTGTGGTATGTCAAACAACAAAAGTTTTATGAAACAGTATTCACCCTTACCACATGCATGCATGCTGATATTTTCTATTCTATTTCTTTCCTTTTGTAAAGATGCTGGGTAATCTATCTAGCTGCTGATGTCACAGCTCAATAATGGTTCCCAACCTGCAGTTTGATCAACATTGTTCAGAGAAAAGACAGTCTTATCACACCAGAGTAATGCAAGAATAGGATCTCAGTTTGTCCCCTGATAACCCTAGCTTTGAATGAGACGCTACCCCATTTTGAGTAACCTCTAAGCCTTGCATTCTTTTCTATTTTCCTTCTTCTGTAATAATCTCACATGCCATCTACCACAGGTAAATACAACTATGCAAAGAGATAAGACAGCAATCCTATAGTAGTATCAGTCACAGGCTTTTTAAAAAAAATCCTCCTCTGCAGCATAACATTCTATAAAATTGGTGGTTATGTAATCAGCAATCAAGAGAAGGGCAAATATTGAAAAACAACGAGTCCCGCAAAAGCAAAACACAAATAGCATATAACAGTTTACAGTCTCTCTCTCTCTCTAGTCTTTTTATCCTCCATCCTCCCTAATGCCAATTTTTTTTTTTTTTTTTTTTTTTTTTGCCCAGTGGGTAGAATACAGTTGCCTTCTTTACCCAACTTTCTGCTTTCTTTCCCAGAAAGTTGCTTTTCTGTTAGACTCATGGCAGCCTTCCATGCAGTCTCTCCCCATTCTTGTCTAGCACTCTCTGAATAATGGAAGCTCTTTTATTCAGTCCTGGGCACTAGCTCTCACTTGACTCCTCACCCACTAATCAATCACTCATCGCCCAAGGATTCCCAGTAAACTCTGGCTTCCCTTCCTCCCCTGCCAGAACATCTTTTCAGCTTTCATCAAACAAAGGCACATGATTACATAGCCAACATAGACAAGAACAACACAAAACAAAGGAAGGGGTTTTGTTTTTTTTTAAGTTTATTTCATTGCAGACAACATAGAATTCCATTGGGTAGATATTATCCACTGTATCAACTCAGCATAAGATAAAGATTTTATTTGGTTTACCCAGGGATTAGGTGAAATTAATTGAGCAATAGGGAATTCCCTGCCCCTGCTCTTGCTGGAGGAAAAGTCCCTTTAGTAGTTATGGCCTTTCTGTTTGACTGTACATATACGGACCTTGCTAGTGAGGCTGTGTTATTTTTAATCTTCCATCTTACCACTTGTGAATTTTGTTAATTGCTTTTCCTTTTTCTACAATGAATCTTTCTTTTATTGTTACTCAGACACCCAAACTAAATAAAAAACCTGTAACTCAGAGTGGAGTAGAAGTGTATCATCAGCTTCCTGTTCAAAACATGTTGTTTCAGCATTTGCCATATTATCTTTTTGGAATCCATACTTAATTATATTATTCCACCTAAAAATATTGGCCAGATAACTAACCTATTTGGTCTTTTTGCTTTATTGTTTTTTCCCATGATTTTAATTAATAGATATCCATATATATTTTTTCTAACATTATATAGTGGTATAAAAATAAAAGTGAAAATCAACTATTATTTTGCCCCCTAGACATAACCACTGAAAACACTTTGGTATATAGTCAGGGAGACATTTTATATATATACATATATATATGTGTGTATATATATATGCCTCACACATATTAGTGCAATATTTTAGGAAATCTCAAAAGTAGTTGCCATTGAGTGATTAGAAATAATTTTTCTCCACTTCTTTACATTTTTCTCTGCTTTTTAGATTTTTGGTAATGTCCATACATTGGTTGTAAGTCATAGTAAATGAAAATAAAAACATAAAAAGACTAGCCAAGGAACCATGGCAAGGAGAGAGGTCATTTTGCTGGCAGAGCAGATGGATGGTAGGGGAGGTAGGGTGCTGGGGAAGGGGGAAGGAGTGCAGGTAGGGTGGGGAGGGGTCTACAGGGGAAAGAAGTTCTGACTAATGATACCTAATCCTCAGCTTCTGTTGTTGTTTGTTCAAAACTTTCATACTTGGGTACACTTTCATAGTCACTTCCAAATATATGTTTATATTTTCCAGGACTTCATAAGGGCTGATTAAAACAAACAAACAAACAACCTAGGTCTTTTGCCAATGCCAAGAAGTGAGGAATAATTTAGAAGTATTTCCTTAACTTCTGCTGTTTGGATCGTTATGAAAAATCTCTCTCATAGATAGGATGTAGCTGGCAGGAAAGATGTGATTATTATCTGTGTTCCCACCATCAGGCGCAGAGAGGAGGAAATGCACACGTCTCTGCAGGGCTAGGACTGCCTCCCCATAGACCACTATTTCAATGCAACTCTATTAAATTACACTCCTTCGCCAATCCCAGGAAACTCCCGTCTTTCCCTAATGAAGCATTTATCACCATCTCCACACTGAATCTACAACCCATGCCCTCTCCTGCACCCTCGTATCTCAGCCCCATCCATCTCTTCTTCCCTTTGTTTTACTTTAGGAGGGAGGCTTGTTATATATTGCATGTATAATGCTTTAATCATGGATTATGGCTTGCTTTACAGCTCCCTGAATGCCTTGGCAAGGTCTCTATATGAATAAAATTATTATTATTAAAGTCAATTAATCAGAGACACAATTCACTTTTCAGCATCTGACATCCCGAACACTTACTGATGCAGAAGTCTTTTTGCTTATCTCCAGTGTAGGGATATTTTTTGGAATCAGTGATATAGAACACAGTTCTACAGATTTCTTTAATTAGATTTGTACATATGTACAAATGCATTGACCTGTTAAGGATCAACAATTGACCAGCAGTGAAGAAAGATATGCTAATGAGTTTTTTGTTGTTTTGTTTTGTTTTGTTTGAGACAGGGTCTCATTCTGTTGCTCAGGCTGGAGTGCAATGGTACAGTCATAGCTCAATGCAGCCTTGATTTCCCAGGCTCAAGCCATCCTCCCGCCTTAGCCTCCCAAAGTGCTGGGATTACATGCATGAGCCACTGCACCCAGCCAACTACTGAGTAATGATGTTTAGAGAGAGCTAGTAAGACTTATCACATAATTTACAAGCTTTTTTTTTTGAGATGGAGTCTCACCCTGTCACCAGGCTGGAGGGCAACAGCATGATCTCTGCTCACTGCAACCTCCGCCTCCTGGGTTCAAGCGATTCTCCTGCCTCAGCCTCCCAAATATCTGGGACTACAGGCACGTACCACCACATCCAGCTAATTTTTGTATTTTTAGTAGAGATGGGGTTTCACCACGTTGGCCAGGATGGTCTCAATCTCTTGACCTTGTGATCTGCCCGCCTTGGCCTCCCAAAGTGCTGGGATTACAGGCGTGAGCCACCGCACCTGGCCTACAAGCTATTTTTTATTCATACTCAGCAAAAGAAACAAAGAAGCAGCAGCTCCCTGTGTAATTAGAATCTCTTATCTACCTTAATTTCTTTTGATAGGTTATCTGTCTGAAGTAGCTAATTATTTGATTTTTCTTCAGTAAACTTTTTGTTAAAGCATACATAGTATACATACAGAAAAGAGCACAATTCATAATCATACTGCTCAATAATTTTCACAAAGAAAACACAAAGAAAAGGGCCTCCCAGATATTAAGCAAAAGAACATCACAATTCTTCAGAGGCCCCCTCATGCCACTCCCATTTACTACTCTTGCTCAAAAGTAATTCTGACTCCTGTCCCCAGAATAGTTTTGCCTGTTTTGGAACTTTGTGTACACACAATCACACGGTGTATTCTTTTGTGTCTGGCCAGTGATTTGTATTTTATGATCCTTAGGTTTTAAAATTTATTATCTATTAAGTATCTGCCATGAGGCAGGAACGATATTAAGGGAAGGGACTACAAAGAGTTAACACATATGGTCCCCATGTTTGGTAATGTTTCAGTCCAGCAGGATGCCCGACGTATACACAGATGGGGACAGGTAAGTGTTAGCGGTTCTGCGAAGGAAGACAGTGGGGCTCGAGAAGACAGGGCTCAGTCCCACAGGGGCTCACAAGGTGGATAGAAAAGACTACCGAGACACCCACCCTGATACCTATTATATGCCTTGGAGTTCTCTAAGGACTTGAATAAAGGATAGGAAGATATGGAATTGGTTGGATGAAATCATTCTGGAGGGCCTTCCTGGGTTGTTGCTGGGATCCTCTTTTTTCCTCCTTTTTTCTGGGTCATTTTCATTCTTCCTTTTTTAGTTTTTCCACACCCTTGACCTCCTCTACTGTCCCTTTCTCTTCTCTCAATTTTCCTCCCTCTCCCCTCTTCCTTGGTCTCCCTCCTATCAGAATCTGGAGATCCTCCTCCCACAACTGCCCTGGATCTTTCTTTCTGACAAGTCCTTGCTTCCAGGGTGAGAAGAGACAGGAGCTCTAAGCCTCTACACCTGTGCTGCCCACAGGCTCTACCTACTTGCCTACCCACTGAATTTTCTTATGGGTAGTGGGCCCATGGCACTTCTGGCAGCCGAGGGTTGAGCAGGTGGAAAGAACAGATAAAAGGAAGGATAGATGTGGGTGGAGGATGGAGAAAGAGGACAAGCAAAACCATTTCAAACAATTCTTTTTGGTGTTCCACTTTGAGTCCTTCAGTCAATAGAATTGAGTTTCGCCGATTTAATATTTTTGTACTCCTTGTACCACCACCAAGTACTATTCAATTTCATATGTCAAGGTGGAGTGGATGTGGTTTTGCTCTGTTGTTTTGCTTTGGCTCCAGCAAATCCATCTTTCTCTTTGAGAACCCAAAAGGTGGTTTGTGGTGATTGCTTGTCCACTGAGAAGACGCTGCTCTTGTGTCCCCTGCCAGAGGGATGCTCTCTGTTCAGTGTCAATAGGAGACCATTTAAAACACCAGCAAGGGATCTTGTTTCATCATTATGCCAAGAATCCCCCGCCTGTATTTCTTTTTCATCTGATTCTGACAGGGTGGTTTTTGTATCTTACCCATTGGCTGCCTAAATTGGAGACTTGGCTGAAAATACATTGGCTGAAGTTCAATCCAGACAAGATGAATGCCCAGGGTGGGTAAACTATAGAAATTGGAAGACATAGCCCTAGTACCTCTTTTCATGGGATTTTTCCATAAGGGGATGTTGGAGTTTCAAGGGACAGAAAGTGACCATCATTTGACAAGTGTTACGTAATATTAAGAGGCAGAGTAGTGAGATGGGGAACATCCAAGAGCTTTGCATCAAACAATCTGAGTTTAAATCCTGGCTGCATCAACTGGCTGGGGGACCTTGAAGCCTATTCTGTCTGTCATTTGGGGTGGTAGCGCAGGCCTCAAAGGTGTTGAGCTGGAATCAGTGAGATCCAGGTGCTTGGCACAGCTCTCTCCATAAGTTGTGTCTTTTATAGCTCTTGGAGATGATTCTGTTTTAAAACCAGAGGATCCTCTGGTGTAAAATGCCAGGGTTTGCCAATGTCAGTGCTCTGTGATAAAAAGCATTTTGGAGGTCAGATTTCACAAGAAGCATGGTTGAAACTAAAATTTTAAATCTCCAATTTGCATGTGAATGAATACATCTTATGGAGTGCCAGATCAAAGGCCTACTGATCCCATCAACTCTTCAACATGTAGATTCTGTGTGAGGATCAATGATCCTACCTCAGTATCCAAGTCCTGGATAATAGACTGGCTGCAAGTTCATTTAGAGACCTAAGGTGCTTATTGTTAAATACAAGGAAAGCTTGATTTATGATGTCTGGAACTTCCTAAAGAAGTTCTTTGTGCTTCTTTGAGTTGAGAATTCCAATAAAATCAGAAAAAACAACTTAACCAATATGGCAGCTCAAATATCCAAGTCCCATTCTAAGGTAAAAACCATTGAATAAGAAGCAATACCCTGGCCAGTCACGGTGGTTCACCCTTGTAATCCCAGCACTTTGGGAGGCTGAGGTGGGTGGATCACCTGAGGTTGGGAGTTTGAGACTAGTCCAACCAACGTGGTGAAACCCCATCTCTACTAAAAATACAAAAATTCGCCAGACATGGTGGTGCACACCTGTAATCCCAGCTACTCAGGAGGCTAAAGCAAGAGAATGGCTTGAACCTGGGAGACAGAGGTTGCAGTGAGCCGAGATCGCACCACTGCACTCCAGCAGAGTGAGACTCCATCTCAAAAAAAAAAAAAAAAAGAATCAATACCCTATAGATATTGATAGAGATATTTAATAGAGGGTAAGTGATGATAGGGTGCTGAGGTTATTTGCTAATTAGTGTCTTAAAGGATATATGAGAGAATTACATGTGTATCTTGTGTGTGAATGAAAGTGCAATATCCTTATGCCATAAAGTATTTATTTATACCTGGAGCCATGCCTTGTGTTGTAGTTAGAGATGGGAAAACACACAGTGCCTATTCCAAAGGCGGCCACAATCTAGTATTTGAAATCCAGGCTCCTCAGTGCGATTTTCACATGTGATGGAAAAGTTTCTTCAAGGAAGAACATCTTTGAAGTTATAGTAGAAAATAAGATGTGAGGCCAAAACAATTGATTTCCCTTTTTTTTTCTTATATGCTACGTAAGGAAATCCTCTTAGCTCTACCTTGAAAATATGACTGGACTCTATCTACTTCTCACTACCCCTCCTGCTACCACTCAAGACCATGCCATCATCATCTCTCACTGGGACTAGCCTCCTAACTAGGCCCCCCACTATACTCTACACAGCAGTCCAGTGATTCTTTTAAATAGCACCACTCCTGCATTCAAGGCCCTATGCTCACTCAGAGTAAAAATCTAAGTCCTCACAATATGAGATCTGAGTTCATATTTCCTCTCTGGCCTCATCTCTCACCTCGCCTTGACCACTCTGTTTTACTCCACTGACCTCCTTACTGCTCTCGGATCCCCCATCCTCTCAGCTACACTACCCCAGGACATTTGCACCAGTTTTCCTCTTAGCGTGGACCATCCTTCCTCCATAAAGCCATGTGACTAATGTCTCTTGATCTTTAAACTTTTATTCAACGGTCGCAACGAGGCTTACCTTTACCACAGTATTTTAAATCATCAAACCCCCCCACACACACACACACACCACCCCAACTCTGGTACTCTGATACTCCTAACTTTTATATTTCCATCATTGACTTACTGCTCTACATTTGTGTGATTTACTTTCCATTATGGTTATTGTTGGTTCTTTGTTCCCTTCCACTAGAATGTAAACTCCATTTTTGTTATTTTATTCACTAGTCTATTCTAATCACTGGGAACATTTAACAACACATATTTATTAAATGAATAAATTAATCACAGAACAAGGATAGAAAGACACCTTTGAAATAATCTGATCTCCAACTCGATACCTCAGATTTTTCAGGATGCGTCTAATATACAAACCAAGGACAATCTATACTCATGTGCTCTAAATTCAGGTATGCAAAGAATGGGCTCCTTGGCAATTGATTTATTTACAAAGTTCAACTCAATTTCAACCAGTACTCCTAAAATTATCTGTGGTGAAGAAATTTTAAAAATTCAATCTGCCATGAAGCAAGACTTTTATGTGTTACAATAATGATGAATTTCTAGAAAACCAAAATTTAAAAATACACATACAAAAATAATTAATGATAATATATAATGTATGTGTATTAGGTTCAGTAGTAATATAACTACTCTGTCAAACTGCTATACAAATTTGGAACACTTTCAATTTCTTTTCTTATGGCATGGTGGGCGAGTAATGACAGTTGGAGAAACACATTGAGGAGCATGTCCAGTCTTGACTTTGGAGCTCACGCTTCAATTGTGCCCTTACCAGACTGTCAATACCGCCCTCTCGTGCCCTCAATTTAACAGGGTTGTCCTATGCACTTTGCTAATTGTGCTGTCCACAGTGTCTTTCTGGAGGAGACCTCGAGAGCCTTCCTTGGGAATTCTTGCAAATTCTAGTTTTTCAGAAGCCCAGTGAGTTGACCTTCAAAATGTAAGGATAAAACCTTAGCTTTCCAAAGTTGCTTATTTCTTCTCTTTATTTTATATGTTATTATATTCACTCTTACTAAGAAACATGTTTATTAAAATGTAGCAAGCTTAATACAGCTTGTATGTATAATACCTGGGGACATCTAAAAATAAATCTAGAATTTTATTAATATGTGTGAATGAAGTGAACAATATATTTCTCTTGTCTCATAGCAGCTGAGTCTATTGCCTGGACACAGTAATAAGAAGAATTGTATCCATAAAAAAGATGTGACCATTTAATGTTTTGGGGGAGGAAGTTGAAATAGAATTTGCAAATAAGAAAGTAGTAAACTCATATTTCTCTAGATATTTTAAAAATATGATACATGCAAAAAGAGTTCACATTTTAGCGTGTTATAATTTCTCCTCTGAAAAATATCCTAACTGAGGATGTGTGATGTTACCAAGCATTTGTTTTCAGTTTATGTACGGGATTCTCCATGGAGATATGTCCATAACATGAAGGCATCCAATATAGAAAATGACATGCAATGCCTTTATTCTTCCAGTTTAATTAATGCTATGACAACCACTTGGCAGAGACTGTGGTTAAGAGGAGGCCTCTGTAGGGAACTGCAAGTTATAAGCAGTAAGGAGACTGTCAAACTGTTTTTGGGACCCAACGTATGGAAACTCAAAGCTTTTTTAGCAGCTTCACTGGAGATAAATTCCAAGGAGAACAAGTAACTCAAAAAATTGGGTTGTTTAGTCTAACAAAAGGAAAGTTGATAGTGGTAGGAATCATATTTTTAGAATGCATTGTGAATATATAGAAAATGGTTTCCAAATTTAGAAAAAAAAAAAAAAAATCCTGGCCAGGTGCGGTAGCTCACGCCTGTAATCTCAGCACTTTGGGAGGCCGAGGCGGGCGGATCACAAGGTCAGGAAATCAAGACCAGCCTGGCTAACACGGTGAAACCCCGTCTCTACTAAAAGTACAAAAAAATTAGCTGGGCATGGGGGCGGGAGCCTGTAGTCCCAGCTACTTGGGAGGCTGAGGCAGGAGAATGGCATGAACCCAGTGGTGTGAGCCAAGATTGCGCCACTGCACTCCAGCCTGGACAACAGAGCGAGACTCTGTCTCAAAAATAAAAAAAAAACCTAAACCTACCCAAGCTGTGTGTTTTCACAATGCCCTGAGTGCTTTGAGAAATTCAATATTACTTCCTTCCTGCAAGGGTGATTTATTGAGCCCCATGGCTGTACTGGGTACAGTGGTGAACAAGACAAAGTCCCAGCTGCCACTGAGTGAGCCAGGGGGACAGATAAGCAACTTGTCAGATACAGAATAGGTGGACAATGAGAAAGACTGGGGAAAAATAAAACACTTAGGACTAGAGAGCAACGTCATTGCAGTCAGGGGAATCAGGGAAGGCCTCTCTGATGTTTGGACTGAGATCTTAGTGAAAGGAGGGAATGGGCCACCAGGAAAAGTATTCCAGACCAGGAGAGAGCTAGGGCAAAGGACCAAAGCCCATGCCTGTTTGCTGAGCTTGAGAAAGAGCAGACCAGTGTGATGGAGCACAGGGAGCAGGTGGAAGGTGGCAGGAAGGGAAGTGAGGGAGGAGCCAAGAGCCCATCTTTGCAGGACCTCATGAGGGTTCCCAACTCTATGAAACCAAGGCCCCCTTTAGATAACTAATATTTCCCAATGGCCCTTTTATTTATTTATTTATAGAGATGCTTATAGAAGTTTCATTTGTAATAACTAAATGATAGAAACAACTCAAATGTTGTATTCTGGGATAATTCAGTTTGTGGTAAAACCTTATAAAAATTTGTGTTTATGTGTAAAATGGAGTTAGGATCTAGGCTCAGATCATAATTAATAGGACTTTCAAAAGTCTTGCTGGACCTAGGACAATTTTTCATTGTGTGAGACTTCTGAGCATTGTGTAACAGCTGGCGTTCCTGACCCCACCTGTTAAAGGCCAGGAGCACTTCCACAGGTCTCCCATAAACCCTCAGCAGACATCATCTTCTTGAAAGCCATGGTGATTGGCTGTGATGGAGTCTGGGTTTTATGAGACGGTATTGGTGAGTTTAGAGCATTGCTATCGATCAGTGCTGTTCCATAGAACTCTATGCAAGGATGAAAATGTACTGAAATTACCCCTCCAACAGGTAGCTGCTAGCCACAGGTTGCACAAGGACTTGAACTGTGGCAAGACTGAGGAACTAAATTTCTAATTTAATTTAATTTCAATTTATTTAAGTTTAAATATCCATGTGGCTAGTGGCTGCCATGTTGGACAACACTGCTACAAACTATAAATATAGATCCCTAACAACCGGTTTTTTCTCTTGCTCCTTTGCCACCCCTTTTTACTTTCATGGCCATTTCTTTTTGATTCTGCTGATTTGAAAAGCCAACTCCTTGGAAATGTCGGACTCGGAGCACTGCACCAACACTTACTTAAGGGCTAATAAATATATAATGGTGGCTTCCCTGAATTCCTTATGTCTGGTTACAGCTGGGAATAAGCCCCTTTCACTTGATAATACCCAGGGTCTCTACCAAATACTGGGCTAACAGTGACTGGGGCAGTTACCCAGAAAACAGAATGCCTGAATGCAGAAGTGCCTCTCACCTACAGATGGGGACTGAAGTATCCCAGCAACTTGAGCTTTACAAGACCAAGTTCCAGCACAGTGAGGGCAGAGATGAGAGAAGAAATAACAGGGAAAATTAAAAGAGAGTTGATACGGTTGGGCTGTGTCCCCACCCAAACCTCATCTTGAGCTGTAGCCCCCAGAATCCCCATGTGTCATGGGAGGGACCTGGTGGGAGGTAATTGAATCATGGAGGCAGATTTTTCCCATGCTGTTCTGGTAATAGTGAATAAGTCTCATGAGATCTGATGCTTTTATAAAGGGCAGTTCCCCTGCACATGCTCTCTTGCCTGCCGCCACATAAGACGTGCCTTTGTTCCTCCTTCTCCCTCTGCCATCATTGTGAGGCCTCCCCTAGCCATGGGGAACCGTAAGTTTATTAAACCTTTTTCTTTATAAATTACCCAGTCTCGGGTATGTATTTATTAGCAGCGTGAGAACAGACTAATGCAAAAGTACAAGGAGCCAAGAGAGGATTCAGGAATGATCCACGAGTACAGTTTAACCTGGAGCCGAGTGAGGGAAGCCTTTAACAGTACAGTAGGATCGAAACCAGGGGACAAAGTTATCTTGCTACATGAATGTTGGAATCCCAGTTAGCTGAGGCTCCTCTGCCAACCAGACCTGACCCTCACTCTTCCTGAAGAAGAAAGCGTTTCTTGCCCCCTCCAGTTTTTGCTTACCATTTTTCCCTTTAAATAGTACCAGTTCTTCAGTGCCTAGATCACAAGTCACCATGTTTCTTCTAGGCCTTCCCACTCCTCCACCCTGTGTGCCTCTATCACAGCACTCATCCCAACCAGCTGCAATCAAGCCTCCCCAGAACCTCTAGTGGGGATGGCCTTCTCCTTTCCTGAACCCCCTCAGCACTTCCTTGGTCATGACACAACATGGCTGTGTGCATCCTGGTCCATCTCCTTCACTAGAGGAAGCACCTACAGCCAAGGATGGGGTCTCATGCATTTATGTATCCCCTGCACAGAGCCTGGCCAAGGTGGGTGCCTGATGAACTTGGGTGTATTAGAATCTAGTTACTTTTCTCCTTAACAAAGAAGAGAGTCTGCATGTTAGGCATAACAATAGCCCCCCAAAAAAACATCCACCTCCTATTCTCCCAAACCTGTGAATGTGTTGCCACGAACTGCAAGAGCGACTTTGCAGATGTGATTAAGTATTTTGAAATAGGGGGATTATCCTGGTGGGCCCAATGTAATTACAAGGTTCTTACAAGGAAAGGAAGAGGCAGAAGACAACAGAAGTGGGGCCAGAGACAGGGATTTGAAGACGCTATGCTCCTGTGTTTGTAGATGAAGGAAGGGGCTAAAGCAGGGAATGCAGACAGCTCCTAGAAGCTGGAAAAGTCAAGGAAACCATCTCCCCTAGAGCCTCCAGAAGGAACTCAGGCCTACCAACACATTGATCTTCAGCTCAGTGAAACCCATTCCAGACTTCTTACCTCCAGAGCTGTAATATCACAGCTGTGTATCGCTTTAAGCCACTAGCTTTGTGATTTGTTACAGCAGCAGTAGTCGAGTAATATTCCCTGACTGCCCTTCAGCTGCCAGAGGCCTCTCTCTTTGGGCCACGTGAGCCCTAGGGCAGCCTCAAGGAGCACTACTTTGAAGTCCATGATTGCCCTTTAAACAATGAGGATGTTCTACGTCTTTCTAAATGTGTCCACAGGCTGTGCAAGGTGGCTCGTGCACTTTGGGAGGTCGAGGTGGGTGGATTGCTTTGAGGTCAGGAGTTCGAGACCAACCTGACCAACATGATGAAACTCCATCTTTACAAAAAATACAAAAATAATTAGCTGGGCATGGTGGTGGGTGCCTATAATCCCAGCTACTCAGGACGCAGGCTGAGGTAAGAGAATCGCTTGAACTCAGGAGGCAGAGGTTGCAGTGAGCCAAGATCATGCCATTGCACTCCAGCCTGGGCAATAGAGCAAGACCCTGTTTCAAATAATAAATAAATAAATATCTCCACAGAAGCAGAGGCCACTTCCCACCCTACCATCATAGGGACCAGGGTTTTCCTCAAGGGAGGAAAGTACCACTTAAGGAAAGCCTGTATTTGATAATGAATTGTTTTTATTTAATACATTGATAAACCCAGATATGTTTTTACACTGTGTATCCTGAGTCTGGGCAGAGGTGGAACCTTCCTAGGGCAGCCTGTGGTGCCAGGGAGCAAGCAGTTTTCTGCAGAGGAGGTGGGCACCCCCTCAGCACTATCTGTCTGTCAAGGCAGCTCTCACAGACTCAGCGTGTTCCCGGCATTCCCTGAGTCCCATCACCATTGATCGTTACTGCCTGTCCAGTGGCCCTCTTTCCTGCTGGAGTGTGCGCCTTGTGGGCACACGTTCTGAGTCTGATTTGGTGCTGCATCTCCAGGCTCAGCACAGGGCCTTGCTCACAGTGGGCGCTGGAAACCTATATGGAATGAATAAAGCCACTACCAGGTGCATTGCCTAGAAGGAAAGAACTATTCGAAACTAAAGCCCACGGGCAACTTAGGAAAGTAGGTGCACCGGTTGGGTCCCTCACTCCAGTGCCTGGCTGTCAGCCTTTGCACAGGGGTTCTCAGTATTGGCAGTATGTTGGAATTGCCTGGAAAGCTTTAAACTATTGCTGTCTCAGAGATTCTCATTTAATTGGACCAGGGTATAGTTTGGGCTTGGGTTTTTTTTTAAGTTTCCCAAGTAAGTCTAATATTAAGCCAAAGTTGAAAAACATCGCTCTGCATCAACTTCCCTTGCACTGAGGAAAGTTTTTGTTGTCATTTTGTTTTTATCACCTAGAACCTCAAACTCATCTGAGCCTCCTGTTCTTAGATAATGAAAATAGATACCATTTGTTATTTATTTACTATTGCTATGCACTATTCTAAGCACTTTGTGAGTAATAACTCAATCCTCAAGCAGTTCCATAAGGTGGCTGCTATTATTCCTTTGTTTCTTTCAGACAGGTTCTCACTCTGTTGTCACCCAGGGGGTGTGCAATGGCATGATCACAGCTCACTGCAGCCTCAACCTTTCTGGCTCAAGCAATCCTCTCACCTCAGCCTCCTAAGTAGCTGGGACTACAAGTGTGCACTATCATGTCTGGATAATATTTTTATGTTTTGTAGAGATGGAATTTCACCATGTTGCCCAGGCTGGTCTTAAACTCCTGGGCTCAAGCAATCCTCCTGCCTCGGCCTTCCAAAGTGCTGGGATTACAGGTGTGAGCCACCACACCTGGCCTATTCTTTTTTAATAGGGGGGAAATTGATAAGAAAGGTAACTTTGCTCATAGATGGTAAACAGTAGAGTTGAGATTTGGACGTAGACAATCTGACTACAAAGACCCATGGCCTTAAATACCTGGTTCCACTGGGAAAGATAGTAGGGATTTCGGGACTCTACCTCAGAGTAATGGCTACCCATTTGCCTGCCCTCCAGCTCAGCAAATTGGTCTCTGACTGGCCTTGTTACAGTAGGTAGCTAGTCAGGTATGAGCAGGGCAGGAGAGGAGGGTTGGGCGACCATCACGTGATGGTTAGGCGGTTGTTAACTGCTTCTCAAAAGTAATAGGTCACAGCCGGCACCAGGGGAAGGCAGGCTCCACATGAGAAGAAAACGCCTGAAATTGGATCACAGATTCCCAATAAGATCGTGGAAGTATGCCAACGCATAAAACCCCAAGTCAAGAGGTCAGGCTGCGCACTTGGTTTTTTTAAGTTGCTTGCGTTGCCCTCTTACAAGTTGTACTTTCTTTGCTTTCCTTCCCTTCCTTTTCTTACTGTTCCAAGATATTTTAATAAATTTCCACTCCTGCTCTGAAACTTACCTCGATCTCTTCTTCTGTCTTACGCCCCTCAGTCGAATTCTTTCTTCTGAGGAGGCAAGAATTGAGGTTGCTGCAGATCTGTATTCACCACCAGTAACTCGGAGCTCTTCCACCCCTCACAACCTTAGTCTCTGGTGTCTGTGCCACTGCTTTGGTCACCAGTCTAGGTAAAATATTATGACTATGAGCTTTATACATGGCTATGGTTACAAACCCAGCTCCACCACACCTGGCTGTGAGGGTCGGCTTCTTCATTTAAATGATAGCAATAATATTCTCCTTGCTAGAAAGATTCACTCTGGCTGAAGGTTAGGGAGAGGAAAATCATTTCAGAATTGAGCCTCAGTCAAATTTGCATGATCTCCCTCCTGTCAGGGGTCTGAGGTCCGAGGGGAGTCGGTGGGCGAGTGGCGGGTGGCTGGAAAGACACTTGAGGAATCGTACACAGTTTTGACATGGCTTTACTCTCCCTGGGCATAAGTGAGCCATATGTATAGTGTTAGCAGGGTAATTATACCTTTTACAGACAATAGTGGCTCAAGCCAAGCACGAGCCCACGTGGGTGATCATCTAATGGGCCTCACATGGGGTGGTTACGTAACATGAGGGGTTGTGCGCCTGAACTCCAAACCCCAAACCCACTGAATCATGCAGCACTGGAAGGCAGCCTTGGCCTACTCCTGACTAAAGTGAAGTCATTTTCCTTATACCTCCCTTCGCCTTTCTGCCAGGAGTTAGCAAATTTGAGTGGGAGGGCTCACAGGTAAATCTGGCATCCAGGAGGGGAGGTCTGATATCCTTTCTGGTTCCTCTGCTGTCCTCTGGGTCCTCCCTGTCCTCTAAAGATGACCTTTGTCTTTGTTCACCAGACATTCATATCCTGTGAAGTTTGTGGTGCCTGTTATATTCTCAGTCTTGAAGCCCCCAGGCTCAATAGCCACTCTATTTGCCACAGATTGCTGTGTCTCCTTGGAGCTGTGCACCTCTCATCTGCTGTCTCCATAACATCCTGGAATGAGAGCACGGTCTGCAAGCCTACACTTGTGCCCACTCCCTCAGACAGTTTTCTTGTCATTTTGAACCTACCTATAGGAAGCCCATGTGGATCAGCTCTTTCACAGGTGTTGACCACTTTGCTATGTCCTTGGAAATTCTTCAAAACATAAAGCTATGCTTTGGTGAAAGAAAGGAAAGGAGGGAGAGGGGGAGAAAGAGAAGGACTGAGAGGAGGAAGAAAGGAAGGAAATCCCTCCTCCCACTCTAGGATTTTCCTAAAAGTCCCCATTTGTTTCTCACTCATACCCCACCATCCCCTGAAGATTTCCTTCATGAAATTGAGAGGATGAGAGGAAGGACTAAGAAACCCACCTTGGATTTCTTGCCTTTTACTTCCCCTCTGTCCTTCTCAACCACCACCTAACCTCATGGCACCCATTCTCACCCCCTATTAACTCACCTGCCCCACCCCCATGTATTCTCTTTTTATAATAGGAGAGGAAGTCAAGAAACTCCTCTACATCATAATCTTCCATTTTCTGAGTGTCATCTTCCTCCTCTGTCCCAGGAAAGAGAGGAAAACTATCAGGAGCATTTCCAAAATTAATACCCCAGTTGCAGAGGTTACTTTTGCATGATCCCACATGGATAGAATATGAATCAGCATGTGCAGGTTAAAGGGAGAAAAACATGTGGTTCAATAGAAGATGTAATTTGTAATAGATCTGGCCAGAGGGGAAATGGATTATATAGGTAGGTGGGTGACTATGAATGAGGCAGTCAGACCATGCCTAGTCAACTCCTGAGCAGACTGAGTGTAGATTCACCCATTGTATAGCTCAATCAAGGTCTCATCACTAAATCATATAACCGATTTAGTCATAAGAGACCTTGGAGGACATTTATGCCAACCATTTATAACTAAATCGACTATGAGCAACAAGATTGTAGGGCACAGGCATTCAGCTCCGGCTGCGCAGTAGAACTCCAAGTCTTGAGCTCCACTCCAAGAGCTTCTAACTCAGTCTGGACATCATTTTCTTGTAAATTTTCAGATAATTCTGATATGTGGTCAAGGTTGAGAACCAGTGATCTAGGACAGGGCTTCCTAAATTTTAATGTTTTGAATCAGGTGTGTATCTTGTTAAATGCAGATTTTGATTCAGAAGGTTTGGAGTGGGCCCTGAGCTTTCCATTTACCCCAAGCTCCCAGGTGATGCTGATGCTGTGATAAACCTCACTTTGAGTAAATAGGTTCTAAGGGAAGATAATCAGACAGCGTGTATGTTTTGACGTCTAGCAACTTCCTAGCTATATGGGGGCATAAAAGGAAAGTGAGACATAATCCAGTATTTATGCCTGGTACAACCTAGAGCAGGTAGGGTCAAGCCAAGAGTGCTTGGAACCAAGGATTGGTGACTGAGGAAAACAGAAAAAGGCCAGAGACCGGACAAGGGCCGCAATCATAAGGCTGGTCTGATTCCTCCCAATAGGATGACAGTTCTCTGGCCAACAGTTCCTGAGAAACCAGAACACATACTTGTTGACATGTATCTTTTTTTTGTTTGTTTTTTGCTCCCTTTATTATTCCCAGCCACAGCTATGACACATTTTTGTCATATTCTCCTCTCAGCCTTTTTTGTCTCCTCTTGTCTTCTCCACTCACTTTCCAGCAGATGGCCTTCTCTCCTCATCCAGAGAACATGCCCAGCAGCTGATAACACTCAGCTTTTTACATCATATAAACCTGGCTTCACCCACAGGCATCCTTCCTCAATGCCTTCTTCAGTGAAACACAAGGTCCTTTCTTCTGCCCAAACCTCATCTCTGCCTTGTCCTCTGGGACTGTCCGTGAAAACATTGTTGACAACTCTAATTTATTACAACCAACATTTTCATTTTCATCTTTCGTTTTGATTTTTGTATGGTCTATATTAGGTTATTTTTCTAAGTAGTATTTAAATAGTAATAAATAATATTTGGTATTTAGTTTACATTTTTACTTTATTGTTACTTATAAGTAGTAAGGATAAGGGAAGTTTTATTTAAATTATGTGCATGCACGTGTATACTGAGTCATGCTGTAAAATGCATTTCTTACCACAGGTTGCTAAGAGTTTGCAAAATGTCTTGCTAAAGCCCATCTCCTTCATATCTTGCCCCATCTATTGTCCTTTATCTGTCCTCTATGTTCTTTTAAGCATAAAAACACTTTCAATTTTCCCTCACTTTGAAGAGAATAGCTTTCCTCAACCCTGCATTTTTTCTATATAGCATCTACACTACTGTATTAGTTTCCCAAGGATGCCATAACAATGTGCCACAAACTGGGTGGCCTAAACAACAGAGATTTATTGTCATACAGTTTTGGAGGCTGGAAGTCCAAAATCCAGGTGTCAGGAGGGTGAGTTCTTTCTGTGGGTTTGAGGCAGAGCCTGTTCCAGTCCTCTCCCTTTGGCTTGTAGATGGCCATCTTCACGTTCATGTGGTGTTCTCCCTGAATGTGCGTCGGTATCTCAATTTCCCTTTTTATAAGGATGCAAGTCATGTTGGATTAGGGCCTACCCTAATGACTTCATCTTAACTAATTATATCTGCAGTGACCCCATTTCAAAATAAGATCACATTCTGAGGTGCTGGGTGTTAGGACTTCAACATATGACTTTTTGGGGGACACAATTCAACCCATAACAATGATCTTCTCTGAGTCAAGATTCTGGAAAGTGAAACCAACATTGACTGCCTATTCTCTTATCCGAGATTCACCCTTCAAGTCATTGCAGTCTGTCTTTTACCTAACTTAAACTCCAATGGGAATGCTTTTAATCAAGTCACTTATGCTAATTGTCAAGTACCATAGATAACATTTGTATCCTTATATACTTTATTAATATTGTGATTTAAAAGAGTTGATACTCTTTCCAGTGAAACTCTCTTGTTTGTTTTTATTTCAAGTTCAGAGGTACATGTGCGGGTTTGTTATATAGGTAAACTTGTGCCATGGGAGTTTGTTGTACAGATTATTTTGTCACTCAGGTATTAAGCCTAGTGCCTTCTAGTTATTTTTCCTGATACTCTATCTCCTCCCACCCTCTAATAGGCCCCAGTGTGTATTGCTTCCCTCTACGTGTCCATGTGTTCTCATTCAGCTACCACTTATAAGTGATAATATGCGGTATTTGGTTTTCTGTCCCTGTGTTAGTTTGCTAAGGATAATGGCCTGCAGTTCCGTCCATGTCCCTGCAAAGGACATGATCTTGTTCTTTTTTATGGCTGCATAGTTTCTCTTGGTGTATGTGTACCACATTTTCTTTATCCAGTCTACCATTGATGGGCATTTAGGTTGATTCCATGTTTTTACTATTGTGAATAGTGCTGCAGTGAACATACATGTGTATGTGTCTTTATGATAGAATGATTTATATTCCTTTGGGTATATTACCCAATAATGGGATTGCTGGGTCGAATGGTATTTCTGTTTTCAGGTCTTTAAGGAATTGCCACACTGTTTTTCACAATGGCTGAATTAATTTACACTCCCATTAACAGTGTGTAAGCATTCCTTTTTCTCTGCAACCTTGCCAGCATCTGTTATTTTTTTGACTTTTTGTTGTTATTTGTTTGAGACAGGGTCTCACTTTGTTGCCCAGGCCGGAGTGCAGTGGCCCCATCTTGGCTCACTGAAACTCCTGCCCTTCAGGCTCAAGCAATCCTCCCACCTCAGCCTCTTGAATAGCTGGGACTACAGGCGCACACCACCAAGCCTGACTAAATTTATTTATTTTTTTGTATTTTTGGTAGAGACAGGGTTTCACCATGTTACCGAGGCTGGTCTCAAACTCCGGAGCTCAAGAGATCTTCCTGCCTCAGGCCCCCAAAGTGCTGGGATTATAGGCTTGAGCCACTGTGCCCAGCCTATTATTTTCTGACTTTTTAATAATAGCCATTCTGACTGGTGTGAGATGGTATCTCATCATGATTTTGATTTGCATTTATCTAATTATCAGTGATATTGAGCTTTCTTCATATGCTCATTGGCCCCATGTACATCTTCTTTTGAAAAGTGTCTGTTCATGTCCTTGGCCCACCTTAATGGGGTTGTTTTTTTCTTGTCAATTTGTTTAAGTTCCTTATAATGCTGGATATTAGACCTCTGTCAGATGCATTGTTCACAAAATTATTCTCCCATTCTGTGGGTTGTCTGTTTACTCTGTTGAGAGTTTCTTTTGCTGTGCAGAAGCTCTTTAGTTTAATTAGATCAATTTTTGCTTTTGTTGTGATTGCTTTTGTCATCTTTGTCATGAAATCTTTGCCAAGTCCTATGTCTAGAATGGTATTGTCTAGGTTGACTTCCAGGGTTTTTATAGTTTTGGGTTTTGCATTTAAGAGTTTAATCCATCTTGGGTTGATTTTTGTATATGATGTAAGGAAGGGGTCCAGTTTCTGTTCATCTTCTGCACATGGCTAACCAGTTATCCCAGCACCATTTATTGAATAGGGAGTCCTTTGCCCATTGCTTGTTTTTGTCAGCTTTGTCAAATATCAGATAGCTGTAGGTGTGTGACCTTATTTCTTGGCTCTCTCTTCTATTCCATTGGTCTTTGTGTCTGTTTTTGTACCACCACCATGATGTTTTGGTTATAATAGCCCTATAGTATAGTTTGAAGTCAGGTAGTGTGATGCCTCTGGGCTTTGTTCTTTTTGCTTAGGATTGCCTTGGCTGTTAGGGTTATTTTTTGGGTCTGTATGAATTTTAAGATAGTTTTTTTTTTTTCTAATAATAGTTCTGTGAAGAATGTCATTGGTAGTTTAATAAGAATAGCATTGAATCTATTAATTGCTTTAGGCAGTGACCATTTTAATAACATTAATTATTCCTATCCAAGAACATGGAATGTTTCTCCATTTGTTTGTGTCATCTCTAATTTCTTTGAGCAGTGTTTTGTAGTCTTCCTTGTAGAGATCGTTTACCTCCCTGGTTAGCTGTATTCCTAGGTATTTTATTCTTTTTGTGGCAATTGTGAATGGGATTGCACTCCTGATTTGGCTCTCGGGCTTGACTGTTAGTGTATAGGAATGCTAGTAATTTTTGTACATTGATTTTGTACCTTGAGACTTTGCTGAAGTTGAAATTGTCTTATTTGGCATTGATGACCCAAACGTCCCTGGTGTCTACCTTGGCCTTCCTCTCTTTTCATCGTTGCTTTTTGTAGAATCTCACCTATGGTCAGGGCTTCAGTTGCCACCCATAAACTGATGACTCTCAAATTTGTCTCTAGTTCAGAATTGCTCCAGAGATACCCATCATCTTAAAGATGACTGAGAGTGATAGGCATAAGCCTAACTTAGGTAGCATAATCTTGAACAACACAAAATAATAAATCATGAGGCCTGAACTCCTTTGATAAAGTTACATGGTTTTCTGGCCTTGTCACCTAACAAGGATGGAGATAACACTGATTTTTCAAAATAGTCATTAACTTTCCACTGAAATTGATTGCTTAAATTCTGTATCTTGTTTTGGCTTCTGTGGGTATAAATGACAAATATTAGTAAGCATTCTCATTTCAGAAATCCTTCATCAAACAATGAGCCAGAAATATAGTCACCTCTTCACCTGATGTGAGAATAGATGGAAGAAAATTCTGAAGGAATAGAATCAGCTGGAACAATTACATGTCCTTGGCGTAAAATCCCAGACTCCTGCCCTAAGCATAACCCTCTTAGACAGCTACCATGCCACTGTAGGATGGTAAGGCCAATTACCTGTTCCCCATCACCCAGCACATATTTTGGAATTACAGTCTTGTGGGGGCTTCTTATATTATATTCAACAAATAAATAGTCAACAAAACTTGGTTATAAAGATACTGTCTATAAGCAACATCCTTGAATTCATCGAGGAGTTGTCTGGATGATCCTTAAAGTAAGTCACTCTCTCAGATAGAGACACACTCTGTGATAGTAGCATTGTCTGTTTGTTTCTTTGTTTGTTTTCGTTTTTTATATTTTTAATGCTCATCTTGGATGTCATTTGTCTTGATTATGTATACATTTACATATATATATTCTGTTCTATCCATTTATAATTTAATTTTGTCTTGAATATTTTTATATATTTTTTGTCTTAATTATGTATGTATATATACATATAATATCCATTTATAATTTAATATTACTAGTGCTGATGCTTGATTTGCAGCCAGGATAATGATTAAATGTCATTAATGCACTGTTTATCCCATGAAGCATATTTACAAACCTAGGTCACGTGAGAGTACTAACCTAAACCTCAGCCTCCTCTGAGCTCTCCCTCACCATTTAGTGTATTGTTATTGAACTGCCCTTTATGGGTTTAATATGTTAATCAATATACTTTTTCTTTTATAATTTATAAGAATTAGTTTGGGAGAGGCTTTTTCAGATAATTTTTAATATAGATATCTACTGATTTTTCTTGTTCATTAGGTTTGTGAATCTACAGATATAAGGTTATGATATTTCAGAAGTAATTTTCAAACCCTGCTGTGTTCTTAATAAGTCCTTACATTTTGTCAGCATCACAAGTCATAGATTTTAAAGTAGTGTGTTATGCTCAATGCATTTTATTCCTCTCACTGTTAGCATTTGAAATAGTCAGATTCCCATGAGAGCTGAACCCCACAGGGTCCCCACTGGCTGCTCATGACTTACTAGAAGACTAAAAATCCAGCTGAGATTGGTTGCAGGGTTTCAAGCTTCAGCTAAGGCCCCTCACCATAATCCAAGAACATTTCCAGTGGGAAAGAAGACATAGGCCTGGGTTAAACCTGTCAGTACTGCTTGCCTCTTCTCCATACATGAAATTCCTTATGGTACTCCCTCCCTGAACTAATCAAGGGCAAGGCTTCAAATGAGAAGCAGACCAGCTGCTTATGACAAACATCTTGGGGCCCCTTAGATTAATGTATAATGCAAATATGCTGATTATGCATTTGGCAAAGGTAGACGATGAATTTATGTCCATGATGTTTCTGTTGCCACTAACTAAGACTCTAAAGTTTCTCTCAAGGATTCAACAGCTCATATCTGTAATCCCAGCTGGAAGTCTGAGGTGAGAGGATCACTTGAGGCCAGGAGTCTGAGACCAGCCTGTGCAGACAAAGTGAGTCCCCGTCTCTACAAAAAAAAAATATATATATATTATATATATATAGGATTCAACTTAGAATGTCTGTTGTTTCTAAGGAACACAGTATTGGCAATACACTGATTAACCTGGCCTTACCACAACTGTACTTGTGATACAATGGGGTAAAGTAGGGTTTGGTTTCGAATCCTGGCTCCACATCTTACTTAGCTAAGCCTTAGACCCTACCAGATTTCAGTTGCCTCATTCATTAAAAGGAAGCATAGTATATCCTTTGCAGGGCGGTTGAAAATGTAGCAGAATTTTTCAAAGTGAAAAATTTAAATTTAGGGTGTCCTTTACAAAGGTTTTTGCCTTTGTTTTACATTAAAAACAATTTATTAGACAGATGGGTCACGAGGTCAGGAGATTGAGACCATCCTGGCTAACATGGTGAAACCCCGTCTCTACTAAAAATAATAATAATAATAATAATAATAATTTTTTTAAAAAGCCAGTCATGGTGGCACATGCCTGTAGTCCCAGCTACTCGGGAGGCTGAGGCAGGAAAATCACTTGAACCCGGGAGGCAAAGGTTGCAGTGAGCCGAGATTGCACCACTGTACTCTAGCCTGGGTGATAGAGCAGAATTCTGTCTCAAAAAAGAAAATTATTATTATTTTTTCCTTTACTGCTAAGCCAGTGATACTGACTCATGGAGGAGGTTACATAGGATCTAGAGCACAGAATCACTGCTACATTTGACGGGTTTGTTTTTGAGGTATAAAAAAATCCATGTAATGGAATGCACAAATTGCATAAATCTGAAGTGTATAGCTCAACTGAATTTTCATATACACCAGTGTAACCACCACTCAGATCAAGATATACAATATTTTTATCACTCCAAAGAGCTCTATCATATCCCCTTTCGGTTAGCAGTGCCACCACTACCACCACACTTTGAGGTAACCAGTATTAGGATAACCATGGATTGATTAGTTTCTCCTGTTTCTGGCCTACTTCGCTCAACATAATGTCTGTGAGATTTATACACGTTGTTGTATTGGTTTTCATTATAAGAACACACAATTTTTATTCAAATTGATCAATATTTGCTTGTTTCCAGTTTGTGCCACTGTGAAACATTCTTGCACACATCTTTTGGTAGGCAAAAACACTCGTAACTTTTAAGCATAACCCAGGACTGAAATTGCTGGATCAGGAGGTAGGCATAAGTTGATCTTTCAAGGAAACTGCCAGTTTCCTAAAATAGCTTACTACATTCCCATCAGCAATGTATAGGACTTGCAATTGCTGCACTCAATTTGGCATTTTAATTTTTGCTATTCTGGAGAGTGTGTAGTGTTATCTCATTGTGGTTTTGATTTGCCTTTTCTTGATGAATAATAATGTTGGGCATCTTTTCATATGTTAATTATCCATTCAGAAATTCTTTTGTATGATGTGTCTCTTAAAGTTCTTGGCCATTTTAAAAATTGGGCTGACTTTTTGTTATTAATTATAGGCATTAAGTATTCTGGATAGTAGGTCTTCGTCAGATATATGTAATGCAAAATTATCTCCCAGTCTATGGCTTGCTTTTTCACTCTTAATATCTTGGATAAATAGTACTTCCTAAGTTTAATTTTGTCCAATTTATCACTCCTTGCCTTTATAGTTAGTACTTGTGAAAAGAAAATTTTATCTACATCAAGATTATAAAGATACTTTCTCTCATTTCTTCCCCTAGAATATTTACCTCCTTGTTTAGCTCTAAAATAATCTAGAATTATTTTTTTGTGTATGGTATGAGAGAGGTGTCAAGATTTGCTGGAGTTCTTTATTGAAAGATAATTCCTTCCCCATTAAATTGCTTTAGTGCCTATGTAATCAATCCAGTGGTTGTAAATGTGTAGACTTATTACTGGACACTATTTCATTCCATTAATCTATATGTTTACTCTTACATTAGTACTACACCATCTGGATTACTATAGCTTTATAATAAGCTCTGAAATTAGGCAGTGTCAGTCTTCCAATTTAGTTTTCCTTTTTCAAAATTGTTTTGTCAGTTTTAGTTCCTTTACTTTCCACACAAATTATCAAATCAGCTTGTCGATTTCCACAAAAAACCTACTGAGATTCTGAGTGGGATGGCACTGACAAGATAAATCAGTCTGGTAATAGTTAACATAACAATATTGAGTCTTCTAATCCATGAACATTCATTTAAGTATTTAAAAATATCTGTCAGAAATATTTTGTAATTTTTTTTACAGTGTAAAGGTATTGCATATCTTTAAGTACCTCTATTTTTATGATCCAATAAATAAATACTTTTAATTTCCAATGGTTTGTTGCTACTATATGGAAACACAATATTGGTTCTTATATTTTGTTTGTATATTCTTTTGGATTTTCTACATACACAAAGATAACTTTACTCCTCATTTCTAATATTTCTGCCTTTCATTTATTTTTCTTGCCTTATTGTAAAATGTCGGTATTACTTTTTCCTTAAGTGTTTAGTAGACTATGCTAGTGAAGCTGTCTAATCTTGGAATGTACTTTGTTGGAGGAACTATTTATGAAATTGATTTGATCAACAGATATTGGAGTGGTTGTATTTTTTTCTTATTTATTCTTGTGCCAGTTTTGGAAAGTGATTTTTAAAGAGTTTCTTCAGCTCATTTAGTTGCCAAATTTCTTGGCATTTTTAATGATATGCTCTTCTTATATTTTTGAGGTATGTGGAGTCTATAGTATTGTCCCATTTTCATTTCTAATATTACTGATTTGTGTTTCTTCTTTTTATTACTTTGCTAGACATTTATCAATTTTCTTAATCTTTTCAAAGACTCCCTTTGTCTTCTGTTGATTTTTCTCTATTTCCCATTTGTTTTCTATTTTATTTATTTCTACTTTTTATTTTGTCATTCTACTTATTTGGCTTAAATCACTGTTCTTTGCCAGCTTCTTGAGATCAAAGTTTAGATCACTGATTTAAAATCTTCTTTTTAATTGTATATATTTAAAGATCTCAATTTTTCTCTAAGCACTACTTTAGCCAAATCTCTTGAATTTTATGTTGTATTTTAATTAAAATTTAAAGTATTTTCTAATTTCCATTGTGATTTCTTTTTTTGACCTATAGGTTACTTAGAAGGTTTTGATTAAACAATTGGGGGTTGCTAGTTATCTATTATTGCTTCCTAGTTTAATCCTGCAGCAGGTAGAGAATATACATCATACAATACTTTAGAATTTGTGAGACTTACTGTGTTCTATTTTGGTCAATATTCCTGGTGCACTTGAAAGGAGTGTGCATTCTGCAACTGTTGAATATAATGTCCTATAAACTTCAGTTAGGTCAGGTTATGTGTTGTTTAAATCTTCTGTATTTACTGATTTGTGTGAGTGTGTGTGTGTATGTGTGTGTGCGCTTGTTTTATGAGTTGCTGAGAGGATACTACAAACTCAAACAATTATTGTAGATTTAGAATTACCTTCCTTATTCATTATGAAATGTCCCTTTTTCACTGCTTGGCTTAAAGCAAATCTACTTTGATATTAGTAAAGCCAGCCTATCTTTTTATTTGGTTAGTGTTTCCATGATATATCTTTCCAACATTTCACTTTCTGTTTATCTGTGCCTTTATATTTAAATGGTGTTCCTTGGAATCAGTGTATCATATTCGCTCTTTCCTTAAAAATCTAGTTGTATGAGATAAAATTTACATACAATTTATCTGTTTTTATGCACAGTTCTTTGAATTTTGATAAATATACAGTCACTTATTTCCACCACAATTAAGACACAGAACATCTCAATCCCCACAAAAAAGTTCCCTAGTGACTCTGCCATCCAATCTTCCATCCCTAGGACTTGACAACAACTGATCTGTGTTCTATCCCTATAGCTTTAACTTTTCCAAAGTGTCAGAAAATGGAATAATACAGCACAAATCTGACTTTTTTACACTTAGCATAATGCATTTTAGTTTTATCCATGTATTGGTAGTTTGTTCTTTTTTTGCTTAGTAATATTCCATTGTATGAATGTACCAGTTTCTGTTTACCAGCTGATGGGTCATTTCCAGATTTTTGCTATTATGGTTAAAAAACACTATAAACATTCAAGTGCATTTTTTGTTTTGTTTTGATCTCTCTTAAATAAACCTTAAAGTAGAACTGCTGAGTTGTATGGTAAGCTGTATGTTCAACTTTTTATTTATTTTTATTTTTAAATTTTTTTTTTGAGACGAAGTCTCGCTCTGTCACCCAGGCTGGAGTGCTGTGGCCGGATCTCAGCTCACTGCAAGCTCCGCCTCCCGGGTTCATGCCATTCTCCTGCCTCAGCCTCCCGGGTAGCTGGGACTACAGGCGCCCGCCACCTCGCCCGGCTAGTATTTTGTAGCTTTTAGTAGAGACGGGGTTTCACCGTGTTAGCCAGGATGGTCTCGATCTCCTGACCTTGTGATCCGCCCGTCTCGGCCTCCCAAAGTGCTGGGATTACAGGCTTGAGCCACCGCGCCCGGCCAACTTTTTAAAGAAACTGGTCAACTCTTTTCTAAAATGGCTGCGCCGTTTGGCATCCCTGCTGACATTAACATTCAGAGAGTTCTGGTTGCTCTGCATCCTTGTCAGAACCTGATAGTGTCAGTTTGTTGTTTGTTTGCTTTCTTTAGCCATCCTAATAGGTGTGTAACGGTATCTCACTGTGGTTTTAATTTGCATTTTCATATTGATTAATGATGTTGAGTATTTTTCATGTGTTTATCTGCCATCTTTATATCTTCGATAAGGTATCTTTAGAAATATTTTCTCAAAAATGTAATGGGTTATTATTGAATTGTGTGAGTTCTTTACATATTGTGGATACCAGACCTATGTATTTTGTCAACATGTTCTTCCAGTCTGTGGCTTGTCTTTTAACAGTATCTTTTGAAGAAGAAAAAAATATAATTTTGATGAACAACTTATCAGTTTTTTATATGGCTTGTGCTTTTTGTGCCTGATAAGGAATTGGTTCTTTTGACTTAAATTATGAAATTTATGAGTATAGAATTGTCTATAATCTTCCCTTTTATCCTTTTAATGTCTGTGGGGTCAGTGGTTATGCCCTTTCTATCATTCCTAATATTGGTAATTTGTGTCTTTTTTCTTGGTTAGCCTGACTAGAGATTTATCAATTTTATTGATCTTTTTGAATAACCACCTTTTGGTTTTATTGATTTTCTCTGTTTTTGTTTTAATTTCATTAATTTCTACTTGAATATTATTTCCTTCCTCCTACTTGTTTTAAATTTAATTTGCTCTTCTTTCTCTGGTTTCTTAAGGGAGAAACTTGAGTTTAGATTTTTCTCTTTTCTTAATATTTGCATTTAATATTATAAATTTCCCACTAAGCATTGGTTTAGCAGCTTCTCACAAACTTTAATATGTTCCATTCTCATTTTCATTTAGTTCAAAGTATTTTTAAATTTTTCTTGAGGCAATCTCTTTGGCCAATGGGCTATTTAGAAGCATATTGTCTAATTCCCAAATATTTGGTAGCTACCAAATCTACCATTTTTTAGCTAAATTCTTACCAGCCTATATAACACCCAGTGCTGCCCCAGGTAAGTAAATGCTCATATCCTATCTTTCTTTGTCTCACTCTGTCACCCAAGTTGGAGTGCAGTGGTGCAATCTTAGCTCACTGCAACCTCTGCGGTTCAAGTGATTCTCCTGCCTCAGACTCCCAAGTAGCTAGGATTACAGGTGCATGCCACCACACCCAGCTCATTTTTTTGTATTTTTAGTAGAGATGGGGTTTTGCCAGGTTGACCAGGCTGGTCTCAAACTCCTGACCGCAGGTGATTTCCCCCGCCTCGGCCTCCCAAAGTGCTGGGATTACAGGTGTGAGCCACTGCGCCCGGCTCTCATTTGAAATTTTAGTAATACAAGTTAGTAACTTGGTTTTTGAAATTTTAGTATTTAAAAAAACTTCAATTGTATCATAAATCCTACTTCTTCATAGAAAAGACTAACAAAGAGTCCTTACAGTTTAGAAGTGACTCCCCAGGGACGGAGGTACACTTTCTAGAGGAGCTGAGTGCACTTGTGCAGAAGCTCAGCTTTTTCCAGTGAATAGGTGGAGTTTTGTAACCCAGAGGAGCCAGCCACACACACACACACACACACACACACACACACACACACACACACACACACAATCTCCCTTATATAGTTCCATTTAGGTACTGACAACCCTCAAGTTTATATCTTGAACTCGACTTATCTAACTGCCTCCTTGAGTATCTCCATTTAGATACCGTGTTAGTGCATTCATGGTGCTATAACAAAATACCTGAGACTGGATAATTTATAAATAATAAAAATTTATTTCTCACAGTTCTGGAGGCTTGGAAGTCCAAGATCAGGGCACCAGCAGATCTAATGCCTGGGAGGGCTGCTCTCTGCTTCCAAGATGATGCCTTGCTGTGTCCACTGCAGGGGAGGAACACTATTTCCTCACATGGCAGAAGGTCAGAAGGGCAAAGCAGCAAAAGGGATGAATGTTGTGTCCTTACATGGCACAGGAAATGGAAGGGCAAAAAGGAGTGAAGAGCTCCCTCACACTTCTTTTACAAGGTCACTAATCCACTCATGAGGGCAGAGCCTTCATGACCTAATCACCCCCGAAAGGCCCCACCTTCATGTAATACTATTATATTGGTGATTAAGTTTCAACATATGAATTTTTGAAGGACACAAACATTCAAACCATAGCAGATACCTAATAGATATCTCCAACTTGCTCTGTCCATACCCAAAGCCCTGATTCTATCCCTCTTACCCCAATCTTCATCCAGTCTTCCTCTCACCTAGGGTCAACCCCACCCTTCCAGATGATCAGGTTAAAAACCCCAAAGTCATCCTTGACTTTCTTCTCTCACAACTGATATTCAATTAATTAGCAGGTCCTATATAAGTTTCTTTCAAATTATATCCAGAATCTGACAACTTCTCACCACCTGCACTGTTAATACCCTTATCTGTGCCATTATTTCTCACCTGCATTATTTTAATAACCTTCTAGCTGATCTTCCTCCTTTCTCCTTTGACTCCCTATAGCCTATTCTCAATATAGTATTCAGTAATCCTTTTCAAAATCTAAGCCAGATGATTTGACCCCCTATGCTTAAATATCTCCAGTGCTTCTCAACTCACACAGAATAAGAACCAAAGTCTTTCAATGACCTGCCACACACGACCTGGCCCCCCATCACTTCTGATCCCATCTACTACCACAATTACCCTTGTTTCCTGTGTTCTGATCACATTGGCCTTCTTGCAGTCAGAATTCCTGTGTTTTGGAAGCAGATAGGCAAGATACTTGGGGGAAGGATAGGCATGGACAACCAGCAGTCTCTGCCGTACCAATTCAAATTTTGAGATCTGCATCCCATAGTATTGTTTTCAGCCTTCTATGTTCTGTGTGGTGATTTAAAGCATGTCTCCAAGTTCTTCAACATCAGGTGGGTCTAATTCTCTTCCTTTTAAGTATAGGCAGGCCTTTATCAGTGCCTCAACAAACAGAATGGTGCAAAAGTGATGCTGTGTGACTTCAAAGGCTAGGTTCGAAAAGGCCATGCAGCATCTGCTGTTTCTCTTGGGATGCTGGCCTCAGAACCTAGTCACCATGACATGAGGAAGTGGAGAGAGCACATAGAAAGCCCATGTAATCTAACATTCTCCATAGAACTAAGACTCTAAAAGGATTTGATTTTTCCTTCCTGAGCTAGATACTAAATAAGATTTAGCCATGTCTCCTACTGCCACTTCACATGCTGAAGAGAATCAGGGTTATATGAATAGTGGAGAACTGTTATTTGAAAAAAAAAAAAAAATACAACTTGTAGTTCTTGAAGAACAATGGTGATGATCACTTTCTATATATTTTCCTAAACTCACTTCAACATGGTTTCTCCCTCACCAAGGATGGATACCATTTTAAGGACTAAGACCTCTAAATCACCAAATAACCATCTCTATCCTCGTGATGCCTACATTTATACTTGCAGCAACTCTTATCTCCAATCTAGATCCAACTACCTGTTTCACATTTCCACTTGGATTTCTCACAAGCACTTTAATGGCAACTGAACTCATAATCTTCTCCACCCCTACAGACCTAGTCCTCCCCCAAGATTTTCTGTTTCAGAGAATGACTCTACCAATGCTGATAGTACCTATAATCCAGGCCAGAAATCTCTCATTCTGTATAAGTCATGTATCCCATTCACCTAACACAATGCTTGGCACATAACTAGTATTTAGAATCTGTTGAATTAAAGACTTTTAGGGAAACTGCCATTAAATCAAACCTTCAACTCCTTGAAAGAAAAATGAAATGGATTACGGTTTATCTAACACACAAGCAAATCTCCAATGCCTCTAAAACCCAGGCTCTTTCCATCATGCCAAAGCTACGACTATTTACTTGAACAGTTGAATGCTTTCTAAAATTCCCATCATTACTGTGCATCAACATGCAGTTATGAATGAATTGATTATAATTTCCTCTGCTCTACCAAATTTCTACCTCTCACACTGTGTCTCATGAATGTGTGCCACTGCTGGAAAATGAACATTAACTGTGTATTCAGGGCATTTAATGGCAAACTTGAGTGAAATGTTATCTTTATAGGAAAGATTTCGTTGAGCTCTACTAAGCATTTCTGAAAGCAACGTGTGTCAGCAGAGTTAAATTATATGCAAAATTATCTAAACTATTCACATGATAGGCAGTCATACTTTGTAGTAGATGAAACTTTCTAAATGTAGGAGATGAAGCTGAATAATATCAACCTCTGGTCAAATTAACTCCAAGCCTCTGCCTATGGCTGAAGGCATAAAATGCAAACAATTATGGTACACAATAGTGTGAGACTTCAGGTAGCAATGGAGGACACTATTACAGCTCTGATTACACATGAGACAGTTTCTGAATTTCATCTGCTATGTTTGATACTTATTGAGTACTTAAATGTGATAGGAGATGCGTTATTCCTGGACTTAGCCCCTGACTTTTCTTTGGAATGTGCAAGCAGAGTGATGCATACTTTGGAGAGACTGAGTAGGCTTTTTACAGTCTGAGTTTTTTATGCTCCAGACCATCTTAATTACATTAATCAGTTGTTGGTTAACTATATCCATTGGAGGTATACCACTAATTGTTCAGCCAGTACACCTTGAGGGCAAAAAATGTTAAGTCCTCAGTCACCTGCTCTCTGACTTGATTATTCTCAGCTATACCTTTGACCTATCCCACAGGATATTGAAAAGTAAGTAATGAAATCTGTGTACAGATTAGAACCCAGTAGATAACACTTCAGTTCTAAAAATTAAAATTCAAGGTATTGTGTCCATTTGAGTAACTCCAAAATTTAAACAAGAAATATTTCTAGGTATGAGGTAAGATTATAGTAAAAAGGGGATGTGCCTCTTTCTAGTGAGAATGTCACATTCCCTCGTTTACCTCCTTTCTAGGCCACAAATACACATTTCAGGATAATAATTGCTTTATTGAACAATTACTCTGTGCCAGGTACCTTACTTAGATCAGGGTTTCTCAACCTCTGCACAAGCGCCATTGGAGGGTCAGATTATTCTGTTATGGGATGTGGTCCCCCTTTATCCACAGGAGCAGTAAGTTCCAAGACCTCCAGTGGATGGCTAAAACCTCTAACGGTACTGAACCTGATTACCATAATTTGAACACATTTTGCTTCACATCTGCCTTTTCCATCTTGACTAAGCACTTATCATGCACTGTGGCCACAACTCTTGCAGTTTGAGATACAACAGCAAAACTAGCATGATTTTGTTTTCTTCTTTACAGTTTCACAGATCGGAGATTCATTCTTACCACATTCTTAGCAACTTCAGCATATGATGTTTTTCTTTCCTTATTGAGAACTTACACTTTTTCACTTAAAGGAAGCACTTCACAGCTTCTCTTTTTGACATATCCAAATTGCCAGCATTACTACTCTTGCACTTTGGGGCCATTATTAAGTAAAATAAGAGTTACTTGAATGCAAGCACTGAGGTACTCTGCAAGAGTCAATCTGATAACCTAGACAACTACTGAGCAACTCACCGGTGGGTGGTATAGACAGCATGGACAGGCTGGGCAAAGGGATGGTTCACATCCTAGGCAGGACAGCATGAGAGTTTGTCATACTACTCAGAAAAGCATGCAGTTTAAAACTTATGAGCTGTTTATTTCTGGTATTTTCCATTTAATATTTTCAGACCATAGTCTGAGGATGACAGAGGGTAACTAAACTCAGGGAAAGCAAAATCATGGATAAGCAGGGACTACTGTATTTAGCAGCATCCCTGGCCTTTACCCTTCCCCACCCTACACCCAATTGTGACAACCAAAAATGTCTCCAGAAATTACTAAATGTTTGCTGGTGGGCAAAATTTCCCTAGTTGAAAACTACTGCCTTAGATATATTAATTTATTTAATCCTGTAAAAATGCTATGAGGTAAATTCTACTTTCCACTGTACAGGTGAGAACAGTCACACAGATAGGTTAAATAACTTGCCTAAGGCCAGAAAGCCAGTAGCAATACAGCTGGTATTTGATCCAAGGATTCCAGAGCCTGGAGTCTCAACTGCTATCTTGGTATCAAGACTTTGACCACTTTATGACTAACGAAATGAGGCTTGGTAGATCAGAATCCCTTCCAGAGTTGTTGAAAGGAATTGCTGCATTAATGAAAGCTTGAAATGGGCTTGAAAATGACTTGACAGGAGATCGAGATCATCCTGGCTAACACAGTGAAACCCCGTCTCTACTAAAAATACAAAAAATTAGCCGGGTGAGGTGGCAGGCGCCTGTAACTCGTGAGGCTGAGGCAGAATGGCGTGAACCCAGGGAGGCAGAGCTTGCAGTGAGCGAAGATTGCGCCACTGCACTCCAGCCTGGGCGACAGAGCGAGACCCCGTCTCAAAAAAAAATAAAAAGGCCGGGCGCGGTGGCTCACGCCTGTAATCTCAGCACTTTGGGAGGCTGAGGCGGGCGGATCACGAGGTCAGGAGATCGAGACCATCTTGGCAAACATGGTGAAACCCCGTCTCTACCAAAAATACAAAAAAAAGAAAAAATTAGCCGGGCCTGGTGGCGGGCGCCTGTAGTCCCAGCTACTAGGGAGGCTGAGGCAGGAGAATGGCGTGAACCTGGGAGGCGGAGGTTGCAGTGAGGAAGATTGCGCCACTGCACTCCAGCCTGGGCGACAGAGCGAGACCCCGTCTCAAAAAAAAAAATAAAAAGACTTGAAAGAAAGAAGAGGGAGTAACATCTCCACCTATGTATACATGTATACCTGGCTCACGGAAATTGAAAGAAGACATTTATAAAATGGAGGACCACCCATGTATAATCTAAAAACCTACAGCTTAGTAACTTTCTTCTGCTACCACCTAAATTACTTTTAGACCTAGGTAGAGTAGATGCTGAGTATAATTTAAGTGCCTCCTCTCAACAGAAATTTCTGGCCTACCGGCCAGCATAATTCTCATTATTGGATTCCCTCTTGTAATTGGAGATTCATATCTTCCAATTAGAGAATTCCACTTGCAGATGACCCTTGTTAAAATGCCAGCATCCATATTAAGCTCTGTTAGTATTCATTTAAATAAATTAATCAAATTAGCTAGTGAGTCATTTAGCAAGCCATTAGAAAGTAAATTACAAAACAGGAAAGTTCTGATGACCCAGTCAGGGGCAGGGAAAATCTGGTTACAGGTGTTATGCAGGGAAACCACATCTGGGGCTGGTAACAAGCTGGGGCAGTACAGGAGAGGAAATGCACTAGGCAGGAGACAGGTGACCAGCTGTGAGGATGGATGCATAGTCACTTATAGGAAACTTCACCTCCTTTCCATCCTTCTCCCTAGTTTCCTATTTGATAACTTCTCCCCTCCTCTGATATCCCAGAGTTCTTCCCTCAAAATACAGACTGGTTCCACCTATCTGTGACAGGCTGAACAGCAGACATGTATCTGTGAAACAAAATATGAGGGGCTGGAAGTTATCCTAGGCCGTGTTGCTCTTCCTTCAATCAGCTACCCAAATTGTTTTCTACACCTTGATAACATGGATTTCTACATGCAGGAAACTAAGCCAGAATCCACACTACACATGGCTTTTCCCTGATCCTGGCATCTCCAAACATCTTGTGAAACACAAACTTCATTTTCTGTGGGACAAGAGACTTACAGTGAGGATGCTCTATCACTTGCTGTGGATGTCAATCTTCAGGCAAGAAAGTCTGTCTTATTTATGTAGGGAGGCGAAAGGAATTGCATTCCTTTTCTCCCTAACTCATTACCTCTAAATAGTAGATAACTACTTGCTTTCTTTGAACCAGATAGTTACACTGAAAGTGCCTATTGTGAGAATTTTTCTTCAAAAAAATGAAATAAAATGCCACTGAAATTTACACTAGGCTTTATAATTAAGAACTTTAAGTCTGCTTAAAATAATTTTCAAGTATTCAAATGGTAAAAGAAAACTTCTTCAAAAATATGGACAAGAAAATCAAAACCAAAGTTCACAAGTGATACAACAGGAAAAAAATATATTGTGGAACTCTTAAAGGTCAGTGATTTTAAAAAAGAGAAAGAAAGAAAATAAAATCATGATACTGATTAAAAAAAAAAAACAACTGGGTTGGGCAGCTACTTTTAAGAAAGTGACCAGATAAACCTTATACAAGCATACCACAGTTATCAAGTAGGCTTAAAGAGGGAAAGTTGGTCTGTTTCTGATCAAAGTACCTTGCCTTTTGAGAAAAGCAAGTGAAAAGATAAGCACATATAAGCTTGGATTTTAAAAAGCTTGTATTTATTATATTTTGCAACTATGATCTTTTAAAACAGTGGCCTTAGGAAAATCTGCTTTGGCAAGCGACTGCAGAGGCTCCTGTGGAGAGGAAGTGAAAAGAATGGGCATATAAACAAGGGCTGCTGGCACGTTCAAAGCGCAGGGGATAGTTCACAGAGCAAAATGTAGTCCTAAGTAAATGGGTTTCAGGCAATTTCAGTGTTAAGATAACATCATTAAGAGTAGAACAGATTGTGCTCAAACCCTGCTGTTTATAATTAACACGTTGCTTCCAAATACTCCAGGGTCCCTGGTAAATAGTCTTCTGCTCACATCCACCCAGACCAATCAGAATATTTTCATCAGATTCCATGCTGGGCCAGCACCTGTTTGGACAAATCCAGTAGAGCCAAAGAACTCCTCTCCTTGGCCAGCTAAGTAGTTGGATGAACACAGCTTGGCTTAGTCATTGTCACAGTGTCCATATGGCTTTGAAGCTTGTTTTCACAAGAAATCATACAAGTATTTTATTATGTCAAAGTTCACCGTCCTAAAAACAAAAACAGATAATATGTTAGCATTCTCACCCCTCGATTGCTCAGCTTTGTATGATTCTGGAAAGCACATGGAAAATAATTCACGACTAATGCTAAAAATCCTATAGTACTATTAAATGCACCCTGATAGGACTGACCTCAATTCTTTAAAATGTTATTACGAAAACAATTTTTTAAAGTTTTTTGCCATGCACAAAGTTTGCCTTTCTAAAAAAAAAAGTAAACGAAGCTAGAGCTATTCAACATTCTGTACTTCAATTGTACTACAGAAAGTTTAGACTTCATTTGAAAGCTATTTGCTTTTTGTCTAATATCCAGAATAAAGTAATTAGAGATTCAAAAGTATTTAAATCTTCTTTGCTTCTGAACATTGTTTATCTTCCGAGACACCTGTTTTATCATTACATAATGCATAGCTCATCTGTCCTCATTTGTAAAAGTTTTCATTCTTTTCAGTCTTTTAACGCTGGCTGACCTGTGTGTGTATTGTAACTAAATCTGTATGATCCAAGAACACGATACAACAAACAGACGATGTGAATGTATATTTTTGTACTCTGATGGCAGGCAGAATAAAATAGCAGAGAGAGAGGCATATAATTATTCTCCTTTCACCAAACTCATTCTTCACTATAAATATTCAGACTTGGAGGTTTATTATTTGAATAAATGGTCAAAATAATTGGATATAATGATCTAGCAATAAGTATAAAATTAAAGCCTTAAGTATTCAATTCTGCAAAAATAATCATCCATGTGAGAACAGCCTTTCAGAGATTCACTAATTGCATGCTCTTATTTATTAAACCATCATCAATTAATGTTTTTGTCTATCATTTTGCAATATACTTTCTAAAAAAGTTTCTAAGCAAATGACTGACATATCAAATATTTTTCAAAATGTGGAATGGGGAACTATAGATACAGCTTATGAAAACACATTTAAAAATAGCTAAAAAGAGATGCTATGGCTATTGTGGTACCTAATGTTGGACTGAAGAATACCTTGCTTCATTGTAATAGTGTCTCTCTGAAGAATACTAAGCCTTTCCAAATGGTATAAAAATACTGCCAAACAATCCTGTAGAACTAAAAATAGTTTAAAAAAAATCTTACGCATAGAGATGCAAAAAGTATGGTTATTAAATCATAACGTTATTTTATATGTTTTTCTTTCATTCAACTCTAGAAACACTCAAGTTTATGGGCACCAAAGGACTGCTGACACATGATTTTTTTTGTTTGTTTTTGAGATGGAGTCTTGCTCTGTCGCCCAGGCTGAGCAAGGCTGGAGTGCAATAGCATGATCTCGGCTCACTGCAACCTCCGCCTCCCTGGTTCAAGCAATTCTCCTGCCTCAGCCTCCCAAGTAGCTGGAACTACAGGCATGTGCCAACCTGCCTGGCTAATTTTTGTAGTTTTAGTAGAGATGGAGTTTCACCATGTTGGCCAGGCTGGTCTCGAACTCCTGACCTCAGGTGATCTGCCCGCCTTGGCCTCCCAAAGTGCTGGGATTACAAGCATGAGCCACCGCGCCCGGCCAACCCATGATTTTTAAAAAATCATGATACTGATTGAAAAGATCTTATTTAGAGGACCATAGAAAGGAAATGAATAGACTACTTTTAACCACGGACAAAAAAGGCAAGTGGTATTTGTACATCTCTCCAGACACATTTCTCCACAATGACTTTGAGTCTTAGGTTATAAACCTAAACTGATACAGTAAAATGGACTTAATGTTGTGTTGCCGTTTTTTTTTTTTTTTTTTTGCCTGGACTTGGGTGAAAATGAAATTTTTGAAGCAGGTAAGATTAAAACAACTTAAATTCCAATACTAGGAGAATCCATAAATTACAATACGTTATTTGATGAAATATTATACAGCCATACAAAATGATCAATATGAAGATATACCAGCAATATTAAGGGAGAAAGGGAGAAGAAAGAATTGCAAATAAGTTGTAAAGGCTGCAGAGAAATGTTTGTCTAATGGACTAGTACTAGAAGAGAGCACAAACAAATGAAAATATTGTGATGTTTGCAGGACTTCTCTATTTTTTGAGAAATCTATTTGTGTTACTATAGCATTAGCATAGTTTGCACAATAAAAGTAATAATAGAACAGATTTAACAGAATGAATGGAGTGACTTAAAAACACTAAGCAACTTAAATGTTCATAAAACTTTCACTATATTCCCTTTCTGTGCTTTTCGGTGGTAAGTATTCATGCAAACTGAATCATATAGTAAGAGTTTTAGATTAAAAAAAGAAATCAATCAGGAATTGAATATAAGATCACTCCTTTAAGAAACATTTACTTCCCAAGATGTGTCACTACCTCTACCATTCCTTCACCCCCAATATAAATACATAACTTGCCAATTGATCTCACATATATTATTTTAAGACATGGCAGAATTTGTTAGAATAACCACAGGGGCAACATAAAAAAATATGCCACACATCCCAAAGATAACTTTGTGCTTTAAAGTACTTGAAGACAAACAATCCTCTTTAAAGAAAGGTATAACTTACAAGAGAACTGTGTGATTTGCATGGATGTTCCCTGGCTTTCCATCGCCACAGATGTATATGAGAGTCATGTAAGTACAATTTTAAACTTTGGATAACTTTCAATATACTATGGGAGATTCTTCCACAGAACATAAATGAATTATTTGCTCAAGTAACCAGCTGGAAAGAAATATAGTAAACACAAATAGTGTGGTGGCAAGTTTCCTAGGAGTAATTCTTAAATCAGAATTTACAATACGTTAATACAAGTTAATTATATGGCATATATTTAAGGATTTAATTTTGCCTTTATCCCTCTATTTCATTTTGTTGATTCATTAAAATATTTTCTTTTAGGATACTATTTTGTTTCCTTTTACTTTTGTGGGCAGTTTGAGTTTTTTTTTTAATTTTTTTTTCTGACAACTTGCGACCATAAAACTTTAAGTTGTAACCTCAATTTATCTTATAGTGCCTTCCCACTGACTGTGGAAGAAAAACAATTGAAAATGTGTAACTACCATTCACATTAAGAACAATCCAAGAACAATATTTAGTAAGCTTCTCAGTCATTGTTATCTGCCTTCTCTCATACTCTATCTCCAAATTCTATGTTCCCTTTCTAGAATCAGCTTCCTACAGCTTCTCTGTCTAAACCTTTCCGCTGTAGTCTCTATATCCTCTATCTCTTCAAGGAATGGTTAATTTTCCCCTTCTAGGCTTAAATGAAACTGGGCTCCCTGCAAAGGACATAGTCTTTTCTTCAGCTCCTTCCAATGAATGTTTAACTCTCTACTGTACCCCCAGACAGTTCTGTCAGGTGGGGCTGGTGTCCTGTGCAAAAAGTTCTGCTGCTCTGAGATTAAGACCATTCTGCTCACCATCCCCATCCTCTCTGTCGCTATCCCTTAGCCACTGAGTAATTTAGCATACAGTTCAGTCTTCCTTTCCAACCCAAGTCCTGCATCAGCCTAGTGACTTCACTATATATTTCTTACCTCCAATAACCTTTTCTACACTCATAATCACACTCAGAAATGCTCTACTTCTAAAGGAATAAATTCAGACATTCTACCTTATGATCCCCAATTTCTTCCTTTTTTGCTATCTGGAACATGTTGGGACAATCAGTTCACAAATGCTTTCATTTTTTCCTGATCTACAAACATTAACTGAGTATCTATGTGCTAGGCACTGAACTACTAGCCCCCGACTGGCTTTACTTCCTTCCTGGCCTTCCTAGCTTAGACTCCATGATTCATCAGGTCACGTGGTTACTTGCTGGAATCCACTGAACTTACCTGGCAAAACCCCAATACGATGTGATTTCAATTATAATTATTAGCTGTCCCAGTCTCTAGCATATGGATTGGTGTTGGAGAACACCACAAGTCTCACAGATTGGTGCCATTGTAAATTCAAGGTCAAGAACCTCAACACTCCCAACAAACTGCTTTCCTTTCAACAGTTTCTTCCATTCCCCATGGCAGCTATTTCATTTGTTTCAGATTTCTCTAAACTGTTACTACTTCTGCCCTTAGTCTCAATTTTGTCTTCTCCTTCTCAGAGAAAATAGAAGTCATCAGATCAGAACTCCCTGAACTTTTTGCCACCAAACCTCCAAATTCAGCTCCATCAGAATCCATCTTTTTCTCTTGTTATAATGCAAGATCTGCTCTCTCATCCAGGGCTCTTGCAACTCAAATTCTAAATCCCATGCTTATATAACATTTCAGTAATTCCGTGCTTTAAATTGATCTTTCTTGCTTTTGTATCATTAACTCTCCTTCTCTATCTGTTCTTTCCTGTCGGCATTTAAATATGCTCAAATCTTTAAAAAATAAATAATAACCCTCTCTCAACCATACAACCCCTTTAGCAGTTATAATCCTCTCTCTCAGCCACACACAGTGGCTGATGCCTGTAAACCTAGCACTTTGGGAGGCTGAAGCCGGTGGATCACCTGAGGTCAGGGGTTTGAGACAAGACTGGCCAACATGGCAAAACCCCATCTCTACTACAAATACAAAAATTATCCAGGCGTTGTGGCATGCAACTGTAATCCCAGCTACTCAGGAGGCTGAGGCAGAAGAATCACTTGAACCTTGGAGGCAGAGGTTGCAGTGAGCGGAGATCACGCCACTGCACTCCAGCCTGGGTGACAGAGTGAGATTCTGTCTCCAAAAAAAAAAAAAAGGGGGAAAAAAATCCTCTCTCTCCTTTATAGCAAATAAATAAATAAATAAATCCTAGAATATAGGCTAATAAAAATAGGATATAGCTATGTTATATTTGTTGCTGTATCTCCCCAAAGCCTACCACAGTGTTTTGTTTATAATGGGCAACATAACAAATGTTAAATAAATGAATGAAAAACATTCTCTCACTTTGCTATATCTACTTTCTCATAAGTACTACAATATGACTTCTACTTCATCATACTACTGAAAGTGTTCTGGATAAAGCTACAAATGACTGCTTTATCAGTAAATCAGAGAATTCTGCTTGATTTCTTGGTGGCAATTGACTTTTGACCATTACTCCCTTCCCTTATAGTTTCCTAGTTTTCCTTTATATACAACTTTATATGAACTGTTATATGCACTTAAGCTCACATCATGAGTTATGTTCTCATGTTACTATCCTTCAAAAGTGTGATTTTCAGTAACTGTATAAAAATACATGATGCTATTAATTGACTGCCATTTTAGACATTTAGGTTATATCCTATGATCCTTATTATCTCATTTATCTCATTTGTTCTCTGCCACAGGTGTTTGGAATGAGGCCAACCTTCCTTTTCTTTTGGTAACTATCCTTAGGACTTCCTCTCCCATCAAGCCTTGATTTGGAATGAGACTGTCTCTGAGCTTCCTTCTTGCTGTCCCCCAAAACAAATTCATATGGTTTCCCTTCATCTGAATTTTTACTGCTAATCACTGTAGGAAAACATGCAATATTTATTTAGTACATACTAAGTTTAAAGCACTGTGCTAGGTTTGAGGATAAGGCAGTGATAGACAGAAACACAGTCTGCTTTGAGCTTATGAGCTTATATTCTAGAAAGAAAGATGAACTCTAATTATTCAATTATTTAAGTAAAACTTGTTAAGTATAATGAAGAACAAAATGGGAACTTCCAAATTGTGTGTGTGTGTGTGTGTGTGTGGTATGGGGTGGGGGTGATGATGGTGGCTGTGGTATTTGTGAGAAGGCGTCTTTAAGGAGCAGACATTTAAACTGAAATCTAAAGGTTATGTAGCAGTTAGCTAGGTGAAGGAGAAGAGAAGCTGGAAAATGCTGTATATACAAGGATGGGAAGCAGAATGGTGAATATAAAAAATGGAAAAAAGCCACAGTGGTTAAAGTGCAGATACCGAGGAAAGAAGGTGTATGTGCTAGATGGGGCTAGGCAAAGGTAGGAGCCAGATCATTTGGGCCTTGTAAGTTACTTAAAAGATTCTGTTATTTATCTCAAGAGCTATGGGAAACTACTGAATTTTTTTAAGGAGCAGGGTGACATTAAATTTTTATAAAATCATTCTGGCTACAGCATGGATAACAAATTATAAGAGGATAAGAGTAGACAAAAGATCAATTAGACTGCTAGAGAAGAGATGATGGTGGCTTGATCTAGAGTGATAAAAGTATCATGATAACAAGTGAATGAAATTGAGACAAATAAGAGGGGCTTTGTAAGCTCAATAGGCCAAATGGTTGAATATTACCAGTGGGGGAGAGAAAGATGTCAAGAAGGACTCTCAAATTTCAGGCCTGGGCAACAGAGTAGACTGCAGTGCTTATCACTGAAATAAGAAACACTGGAGGAAAGCCAGATGTTTCACTTTTTGTTGGCGGGTTGAAGCAGAGGTTAGAATTCCTAAGTTCGGTTTTGGAAATGTATTAATATAGCTGGGAAACAATAATAAAGGTCAAGAATTATAAAAAATAGATCTGGTCTTTAAAAATAGGGACATTATTAATACACAGATGATTGTCGAAGTCACAGGTGTGGCTCAAGTTGCCTAGGGACAAAAATGTAATATGAGAAAAGAGCCTAGGGCCAAGCCTCAAGGAACAGCTATATTTAAAGGTCAGGTGGTAAAGATAACCTTTGTTAGTAAAAACAACCAAAGAATAAAGAGGAACACCAGAATACTGTGGAATCATGTCTAAGAGAAGAGAGTTTTAAGAAAGACAGAGTAGCCAACAGTGTTAGGTGCCACTGAGAGGACAAACAGCCGAGACTAACAGAGGTTCTTGGATAGTGGAGGAGATGGAATTCAGAGCATAGGTAGAAGAATCCACCTTAGGAAGAGGAAACCCATCCTGCTGAAAAAGGAAAGTAAGAGAAGATGGCCACCAACACAGGTAGCTCAATTCTCAATTGATGGTTTCAACCTTGTTCTGTGAAACAGAGTGAAGACTGAACAGAATGAACACAGACATTAGAATTTGTGGTTTAAACAGAGTCAAGAATTTAGGTGGAGGCTGGGCACAGTGGCTCATGCCTGTAATCCCAGCATTTTGGGAAGCTGATGCAGGCAGATCAACTTGAGGTCAGGAGTTCAAGACCAGCCTGGCCAACATGGTGAAACTCTGTCTCTGCTAAAAATTAGCCAGGAATGGTGGTGTGTGCCTGTGATCCCAGCCACATGGGAGGCTGAAGCAGGAGAATCGCTTGAACCTAGGAGGCGGAGGTTGCAGTGAGCCAAGATTGCACCACTGTACTCCAGCCTGGGCGACAGAGCCAGAAACTCCATCTAAAAACAAAAAAAGAAAAAAAAAATTCAGGTAGAAAAGAAGTCTGGATACCAGGTGCCCTATTATTTCAACACATGAAGTGGAATGGCTGGGGAGACAAAAATCAGTCTTAAGGAGAATAGGGAAATAGAGCCAGGTTGCATGGGTCTCAAGGAAGTCCACATTTTTATAAGAAGTTGGGGGCAGTAACAGTCTGGAAGTGGCAACAGAAAGGATGGCACTGAAATGACCTCCAACCCTGAGGGATTAGGGTTTGAGAAAATACATCGCTACAACTAGAGATAAGTCCAGGGGAAGCAGCATCCCAAAGAAGGAATCAGGTTTTAGCTAAGGCAATGAGGAAGACTATTAGAAGAATGGGGCACATGGGAGTGAGGGAAAGAATGAAAGGTAAAGTCAGCAGAAAAGAAGTACAAAACATGGGGATGAGAGAATGGAAGAGGGCAGGTGTGGGGAGGAGCGGGTGCTCATTCTACGGATATTGCCCATGGGAAGTAGGGAACAGTAAAGAAAACAAAAGAAAGTTACAGAGTCCCCAAGTTCCATGCCAAGATTCCAGGTCTAAAGTTCTTGCTTGCAAGGTGGTAAATGAAAGTGCATGTCTCTGGATGTGTTTAGCATCCATCACTGTGATGCTCTGTCTGCACTAAAGGAACGTCAAATTAGGTCTGATTCAATGGAGATTCACTATATTAGGAACCCACAAACTTCTGTTTTGCATATGATTATGTTGGGGCACAACCTAACACATTCAGAGTAATAATAAAATCCTTGAAATAAACAGGCTTCCCTCCAAATTTATGCCTTGGATAGAGGGTCTTAGATACAGAAGTTCCAATATAATTGCTTTTTAAAAGGAAGTAATTGCTTTGTGATCATACTTAACACACTAAAAAATAAGTTTCTGCTCAATTTTCTGTGTAAAGTTTGCCTGGTTTTATTAAAATGAAACATTAAAACCCTTGACTTCATGTTTTACAGCCTATATGCCACAAAAATGTGGTAAATACCTGCATCATATTATCACAGAACTCAAAAACATTTTTTTGTAGACGGGGGTCTCACTACGTTGTGGCTCGTCTTGAACTTCTGGCCTCAAGCAATCCTCCCACCTCAGCCTCCCAAACTGTTGGGAATACAGGTGTGAGCCATCGCACCTGGCCATTCATTCACTAATTTATTATTTATTTATTTTTCAGAGCACTTTTAATTCAGAAGAGGCTTCAGGGAGAAGCTGCCAACCTATGGACTTCAGAATCTCAAGAAGCTGTAAAATTAATCATCAGAGGAGAACTGCAAATCTATACTGATATCAAGCACTATTTTAGGCTGAAAAAAATAACGTCTCATGCCTATATACTGTTAATTTTGAAATATATGTAAATACTTTCATGACTAATTTTTAAAGGATGCTAAAATGGAATCTTCATATTCAAAAAGATTAGGAACACACTGTCTATGGAATGCCCTGTTCAACCTGCCAGTCTACACACTCATCACCTCTTCCATTACAGTCCTGACAGATTGTTATCCAGCTGCAACTGTATGATGAAGTCACTTATTCATATCAATGGTTTGAACATTTTCCATAACACTAAGCACACCTCTTTGTAAGGAAACTCATATTTTTAGACAGCTTTCATTTTGACAAATATACTTTCTTCCCCAGAACTTCTAACACTCTAGAACTACTCAGAATTAGTTTCATCCATTTTGCACATGACAGACCCCTGAAATACTTAAGACAGTTCACATGTCCTTCCTAAGGCTTTTCTCTCACACTGTGTCCTTCAGTCAGGGACGTGACACAATTCCTCATTCTACCACTCTCCTCGTGCCCCTTCAGCATGTATCCATTTGTCTCTCTGAAAACTCTAAACACAGCACAGCACACCAGATTTGATCTGCCTGTGACAACACACAATAGAATGATTATGTCCCCTGACCTAGACACTACATTTCTATCAGTGTTACCTAAGTCAGGATTTTTAAAGCCTTGTAGTCAGCTAAAAAATTTAGGACTTAAGTCAGCTTTCTCCCATCTTATTTCAATACAAGAGAGTTTTCTGTAGCCAACTGTCCATTAAATCTTACCTTGCTACTATGGGATCATTTATTCCAGCCTATTAAGGTCTTTCAGAATCTTGATTTTTGTTCTCTAACATATTAGCTATTTCTCCCAATTATATGTCATTTGTAAATTTGAGAAAGTTCATTCTATAGTAGCGGTTATTCATTCTTGGCACTTAAATACATGATTTTTTCATATTTAAATGTCATGACTAATGACATTACATTAGGAAAACACTAATTTTTATATTTAGTATCTCATTTACATAATTGAAGACATTTTACCTTGCAATAGCTCTGATGAAGTCCAGAGACACTGTGCATTTATATTTTGGTCCATCAAGCTGATCGTCATGGCCAACCAGGGTTAACAGCTGAAGGGTCACTAGAGAGGTAATCTAAAAGAGAACATTTTTATAAGAAACTGTTTTAATAAGATTATGTAATACTTTTGTTTCTGAAACATCTTACAGTCTAATAAAGATACATAACTGAATCACAAAAAACGTCTGCAAAGAAAATGACTACTTTGCAATCTGTAAACACAAATTTGTACATGTTTACTAGTCTGACAACTAGGAGTAGTTGTCAGAGTCCTCGTTTTTTTTTTTTTTGTGAGATATGGTCTCGCTCTGTTACCCAGGCTACAGTGCCATGGCTTGATCACAGTTCATTGGAGTTTCAAATTCCTGGGCTCAAGTGGTCCTCTCAACTCAGCCTTCCCAAGTGGCTGGGACTACAGGCACATGCCTACCACACCTAATTTTTTTATTGTTTTGTAGAGACAGGGTCTCACTGTGTTGTCCTGGCTGGTCTTGAACTCCTGGCTTTGTGATTCTCCTGCCTTGGCCTCCCAAAGGGTCAGTGATACAGGAGGGGAAGGCAGGGAAGTCCTGGGTAGAGAAGGGCATGGTCCCTGGCTAGTGCTCCACCCCCAAGTCTGTGCCCACAGACCTAGGTAAGGACTGGCATTTCAGTTTTCGTGCCTAAATGTTACATTTTCCAAGACCACCCTGGCCGCCACGCCCCCATCCTGTGCCTATAAAAATCCCCAGACCCTAGCAGGTAGAGATACAAGCGGCTGGACATTAAGAGGAATACACCAGTGGAAGAACACACAAGCGGCTGGACAGCGAGAGGAACATACCCAGCAGACATCTGCAGATGCCAGCAGGCCATCTATGGTGACACGACACAGAGTTTGGCCAAGAACGGCTAGACTTCAGGGGAAAACCACCTTCCCACTCTATCCCCCTTCGGGCTCCCCATCCATCTGCTGAGAGCTACTTCCACTATTCAATAAAACCTCGCACTCATTCTCCAAGCCCACATTTGATCTGATTTTTCGGTACACCAAGGCAAGAACTCAGGATACAGAAAGCCCTCTCTCCTTCCGATACGGCAGAGGGTCTAACTGAGCTAACACAAGCCACCTACAGATGGCAAAACTAAAAAAGCACACTGTAACACACGCCTACTGGGGCTTCAGGAGCTGTAAGCATTCATCCCTAGATGCTGCCGTGGGGTCGGAGCTCCACAACCTGTCCGTGAGCATGCTCCCATTAGAGGTTTGAGCAGCAGGACACTGAAGAGGCGAGCCACTACCCCTGTGAGGGAGACAAGGGAACTTTTCCTGTTTCACTGGGATTACTGGTGTGAGTCACTGCACTCAGCCCAACCAAGAGTCCTAGTTTAACAACTGATTCAAACAATCAGTCCTTAAGAATTCTACTAGAGACAGCTTTGTTTCATTAGTGACTCAGACACATGACTGCCAAACCTTTAAAAGCTGCAAATAAAGCACATTCCTTCTCTAAACATTTTACAGAATTTCTATGTAAATAACTCAGAATACAAAATCTATACTCCTTTGGGAATAAAACAATTATAATATGGATTTAGGCCTTTTTAAGAGTTGGGTAGCTGGTTAGATAAAAGATAAGAAATACATCCTTCAGAACTGGGCTTAGTCTTGGTTTAAAACTTTCTTTTTTTTTTTTTTTTTTTTTTCTGAGGTAAGGTCTCACTCCATTATCCATGCTGGATTGCAGTGGCACAATCATGGCTCACTGCAGCCTCAACCTCCCCAGACTCAAGTGATCCTCCCACAGTAGGCTCCTGAGTAGCTGGTAGTATAGGCACATGCCACCACACCCAGCTAATTTTTTGTACTTGTAGACATGGGGTTTTGCTATGTTGCCCAGGCTGCTCTTGAGCTCCCAGGCTCAACTGATGCACCTACCTAGCCTCCAAAGTGTTGAGATTATAGACGTGAGCCACCGCACCCAACCATTGCTTTAAAACTTACTGCTGATCATGTACTCAGGAAAACACCAGAAGGATTATTAGTAAAAGCAAGAGTGCATTTTGATAGGTCAAAATTAAAGTACAAAATCACTTAACATTCATAAGGCCAACTAAAATATTAAGTTCTCTGAAACCTAAGAAAGGAAGCTGATCCAAGAACTGAAATTCTTTGAGCGCCCATTGTCTTCTCCTAATTTCTTATTTTTATCTCCCATAGGCCAGCAGGAAAAAGAGCCAGCAATGGCAGTAAGATAACATTTGGAGACTTAGTTACCTGTAACTGTTCAGGGGCAATATGAATAAGAGTTTTAGGTTACCTAATCATAAGTCTTAGGAATTAAAATGGTCACTTAATTTGGGACTAATACTTTACAGATGCTAAGTAAACATCCTATGAATAATAAAAACACTAATAGCAGTAGTAATTTGCTTGGTACTAAGTACTCTATACACACTATCTCATGTTATTCCTCATTACCCTCATGTCCACAAGGTGGACATTATTATACTTTTTTTTTTTTATAGATGAGCTTTAGAGATCTTAAGTAACTTTCCCCATATTCCAGATCTACTGGCTTAGCAAGAATTCAAGAATCCATGATCATCTTACTATACTACATTTCCCATTACCATTTTGAAGGGAAAATTGTCATGCAGTATCCAGTCTGCGATTACTTTACGAACAAATCCAAGGGTGAACAGGTAATAAATATCTCATATAGAGTATCTTATGTAGAGAAAAATCCTATATTCAGTAAATATGAAACATTATTTCAACTGGAAAAGCAATTTATATTAATACATCAAAATACAAAGCTCTGCATTCAAAAGGCTAAGACTTTAATTTCTAATTCAGTATCAATAATTAGGTTACACCTTGAAATATCTTTTATAAATATTCTGTGTGTGTTGAAAAGAATATGTATTTTGCAACTGTTATGTGCTTTGTTACATGTCTATTGCTTTGTTACATATATGTCTATTACACAAGACACATATGTAATAGACATTATTTGTATGGTTAAATCTTACATACACCATTTTTAAAATCTGCCTGATCAAAACTGACAGAGGTATTAAAATTCTTCCATTATCACAGAATCTTTTTTTGCTTTGTATTTTTTAAGCTACGTTACTAGGTAACATACATACAGATTTAAAATTATGTTTTGTTGACAAACCTTTTCAATATAATAACCCTTTTTTTCTCCAGTAATGTCTTAGCTTACGATGTATTTTTTTCTAATCTTAATATAGCTATATTAGCATTCCTTTATGTGCTCTGCCTTTTTCTTACATTACTTTTCATGATTCTACTTTCAAGGTTCATGTTTTCTCAATTTAAAACAGTTCTCATGTAAATAACATATAGTGGGATTTTGTTTTTATAGTCACTCTGACAACTTTTACCTTTCATTAGGACCATAGACTCCATTTGTTTTTAATATAGCTAACGATTTTCTAAACTTTTTTTTCTACCTTTATATTGACCTATTTGTCCTTCCTTTCCTTTTTCTCATTCCTTTTACCTTTTGTTGTAATTATATTTTCTTATCTCTTTTTACTTTTACTACCTTGTAAGTAGTTCTATAGTCCTTTTAATTCGAATGTCCATTTTGATTTCTTTTTTGGCTCTTCTGCTAGTTTGGAAGTCCTCCTTTATTTCCAACTTACAGAGTTTTTCCAGTTTTTTGTTTTGTTTTTGGGGGATCACAGAAGGTGATCTGCATACTAGCAATCCTCTGAAATTTGTTGAGGCAGCTAGGTTCTCTGGGAGGAAAGAAGGGTGCATAGGAACCTGGGTGTCACTGTGATAGACTGAAAAGGATCATGGTGGCCACCCTGTCTGTTATGCCCACCAGGCCCTTTCTTGCTTTATTCTAAGAATGTCTCCAGTTGATGATGACAGAGCACAGAGCATGCCCAACATGTGGGATGACTTACCCCAGGCAAATGAGGTGTGGGGTAACAAGAGTTTTTTCTCTTACTTATTAAGGTAACTACATAATATCCTACATTTTGCCTCTTAGCCTGCAAAGTCTAAAATATTTACTATGTATCCCTTTACTGAAAAGGTTTGCTGACCTCTGCATTAGAAGACGGCTAGATTCACATTGTTAATTTAACCAACATTAAAACTAAGATGTTTAGTAACTTGCTCAAAGTGATAATTACTGGATGGTGCCAGAAACTCACTTGACTAGAACTTAAATCTCCTAACTCCAACTCCAAAACTTTTTAAAAACATGCCTAAGCTGTGATCACAGCTAAGAGACTGTACATCTAACAGATGTATTATACTCTTGCCTGAAAAGAGTGTGTTCTAAAAGAATTAGGATGATCTGCAAAATAGTCATAGAGGGAGAATTCAATAAAATAAACCCAATAGTATGCCTCTAGTACTAAGATGCAAGACTCTTTGTCCATTAACTCAGAAATCTGGTATATGCTACAAGTTTGCATCCACCGTAGAGGTATAGCTGTCTGGCTGTCACTTAAGGTATTAAGATCATCCAATTATCTCACTCCCACTCTCACCACTGGGCCCATTTGGATTCCATACTTAATCTTCTAAATTCGGAAGAGAGAGAACATAGTTTAAGAGAAAAAAACATTCAAAGTTAGTAAGATCTATCTTTTGCCACCTGCTAGCAGTAGACTTCAGACTGGTCAGTTAAACAATGTGGACCTCAATTTTCAAAACTAAAAATCATCATAATAATCTTTCAGCCACACAGGGATGTTCTAAATATTTATAACTATGAACGAGCACCAAAAACTGTTAGAATAAATGCTTTCAGTAAAATTGCAGAATACAAAAATCAACAAACATGTCTATACACTTACAATGAACTATCAAAAAAGAAAATTTTAAAAAATCTCATTTACAACAGCATCAAAAAGAATAAAACATGTAAGAATAAATTTAATCAAGAAGGTGAATTATTTATACACTAAAAACTAAAAAACATTGATGAAAGAAATTCAAGAAGACACAAATAAGTGAAAAGATACCTGTGTTCAAGGACTGGAAGAATTATTATTATTAAAATATCCATACTACCCAATGCAATCTACAGATTCAATGCAATCCCCATCAAAATTCCAATGGCATTTTTCACAGCTGGAGGTATCACAATTCCTGATTTCAAAGTATATTTTTAATACAAAACTATAGTAATCAAAACAGTATGGTAATGGCATAAAAACGGACACAAAGATCCACAGAACAGAAAGTCCAGAAATAAAACCACACATATAAGGTCAATTAATCTTTAACAAGGGTACCAAAAATATACTATGGGAAAAGGATAGTCTCTTCAATAAACGGTATTGGAAATATTGGATATCCACATGCACAAAAAATAAAAATGAACTCTTATCTTACACCATACACAAAAATTAATTCAAATGGACTAAACACTTAAATATAAGACATGAAACAATAAAATTCCTAAAAGTAAACATAGAGAAAAAAATTTCCTGACATTAGTCTTGGCAATGATTTTTTGGATAGGCTGCCAAAAGCACAGGAAACAAAAGCAAAAATAAACAAATGAGACTACATCAAACTTAACAGCTTCTTCACAGCAAAGGAAACAACCAATAAAATGACAAGGCAATCTACAGAATGGGTGAAAAAAAAGTAAGGTACATCAAATGGCATAAACAAGATAACAGAAACAAAATTATATTAGCAATTGTATTAAAAGTAAACGAAATGCTTCAAATAAAAAGACTGAAAAAATCAAACTGCATTTTGTTTAAAAAAGATACATATAAAATGGAAGCATGTGTGAAAGTTAAAGGTCAAGGACAAAATTGAGATATGTCACACAGATTCTAATAAAAAGAACAATGATGAAAATGTTAAACACCAGACAAAACAGACATGAAATGAGATTTAAAGAAAGGTTCACTTAATAATGATAAAATGCAGGCCCTGAGCTCGTATCTCTTACAAGATTAACTGCTTGAGACATTTATTATGAAGAGAAGAGACACAGAACAGGATGGACAGCCAAGGGATCCAGAAGTCTTCTGGGGAGAGTAAGTATTGCTAAAACCCAAGACAAGACAAATTCCATAGCCTTCCCAGTTTGGAAACAGGTAGAAATCTATAATAGAGAGTAGACCTGAAATTTTAATGAATAGGAAGATATGTAGTAAAGAGTGAACACAGTCTTCTATTGCTAAGTATATTAACTTCAACCCTTTCTATTTTTCTGTGAGGGATTCATTTGCTAAAATAGGTTAGTAACAGCTATTTGAAAAATCATGCATTGAACTCTATTATTAAAGGCAGTTCTCCTTAGTACTTTTTTTAATACAGAAGAAAACATTAATTACCTTGTACTTTGCCACTGACATTTCCTTATAATATTTCTCATAATTGATACTTTCTTGTTAATTCAAACACTCACATATTTAGATTCTTTAATTGAAACTGTATGCTAAGTTACTTTTTCCACAATTTTTTCACAGAAAAACAAAAAATCTGTCTTTAATATAGTTAAGTTAGGGTCTTAAGAATATTTTCAGATGCCTTACAGTTTGTTACTTTTAGCACATTAGTTATAACAAATGTCCAAAGGCAGAAAGTTGGAACAAACAGGTCCTTGAAGTCACTTTCAGTTCTACCAGGATTCCATGGCTAAATTAATCATGTAAATTGCGCAAAGGATATAATATCACTTCAGCTGAAGATGTAGCAGCTAAAAGGCACTTCCAGAATATTAATAAGATGACTTATCAGTTTTTTTATGGGTAGGGCTAATTTAGGAAAAGCTAATACATTAAAAGAACTAAACCTAAAAAAAGCAATTAAATTAGAATGTGATTTTTCACATTAAAAAAACTCATTTCAGTCTTTTATTGACTTTATTATATGAAAATCACTGAAAAACTCAACATAAAAATATTCATATATATAAATTGTATACAAATATACAAATAACAGATATTCAGGAGAATATCTATTACATAAAGCAGTGAACAGGCCAGGCGTAGTGGCTCACACCTGTAATCCCAGCACTTTGGGAGGTGGAGGCAGAGGCAGGTCGATCACTTGAGGCCAGGAGTTTTAGATCAGCCTGGTCAACATGGTGAAACCCCATCTCTACTAAAAATACAAAAATTATCCAGGCATGGCGGCGCACACTTGTAATGCCAGCTACTTGGGAGGTTGAGGCATGAGAACTGCTTGAACCCAGGGAGTGGAGGTTGCAGTGAGCTGAAATAGCACCACTGCACTCCAGCATGGGTGACAGAGCAAGACTCTGTCTCAAAAATAAAAATAAAAAAAAAAATAATAGGCCGGGCGCGGTGGCTCAAGCCTGTAATCCCAGTACTTTGGGAGGCCGAGGCGGGTGGATCACGAGGTCAGGAGATCGAGACTATCCTGGCTAACACGGTGAAACCCCGTCTCTACTAAGAAATACAAAAAACTAGCCGGGCGAGGTGGCAGGCGCCTGTAGTCCCAGCTACTCGAGAGGCTGAGATAGGAGAATGGCGTGAACCCGGGAGGCGGAGCTTGCAGTGAGCCGAGATCCGGCCACTGCACTCCAGTCTGGGCGACAGAGCAAGACTCCGCCTCAAAAAAAAAAAAAAAAAAATAATAATAATAAAAAGGAGTGAACAAATGTACCAAATATTTAAAGGTACTTTCCCAGTTTATTAAAATTTTGCTAGAGTAAAATTGAAAACAAAATCAAACACAAAGATTAATTAGTGGAGTCAACATTTTGAATCTCAAACATATTAATTTATTAACTTACTAAATGAAAACTTAGGGAAAAATACATATAAAACTTTAAAAATTATTTCTATACATCCATAAATAGCAGAATATTCACCTTCCTCTCTATTATCCAATCCTTAAATTAGCTAATTTTTATTTTCAACTACATATCCATGAAACTCTTAAGGACTTACTCTAGGTACTGTGCATTTAAAAATAAGGCTGGGCGCAGTGGCTCACACCTGTAATCCCAGCACACTGGGAGGCTGAGGCAGGCAGATTATCTGAGCTCAGGAGTTCGAGACCAGCCTGGCCAACAGGGCAAAATCCTGTGTTTACTAAAAATACAAAAAATCAGCCAGTCGTGGTGGCATGTGCCTGTAATCCCGGCTATTCAGGAGGTTGAGGCAGGAGAATCACTTGAACTTGGGAGGTGGAGGTTGCAGTGAGCCAAGATCATGCCACTGTACTCCACCCTGGGCAACAGAACGAGACTCTGTCTCATAAATAAATAATGAATAGGATCAGAAAAAATATTTATTTACTTCCTTGCTCCACTTTAAATGTTCATGACAATATGATGAACTCAAATCTCCAGGCTAGTATTAATACCTACATAGTCTGATATGGTCAGTGTGGCCTGACAAAAAGTCTCTAGACAGTAAGTACTCAGATTCATCGTGGTGTCTCAGTTTCATGTGTATCAATGTATATGTATAAATAAGGGAGAGATGGGGCAGACCCTTTCCCATCTAACTGCCTGAGACCTGTACTATAAAGGAAAAAGACACAGAACAGGATGGGCAACCAAGGGATACAGGGGTCTTTGGGGGAGAGTAAATATTGCTGAAAGCCAAGATAAGACAAATAGCCTTCTTAGTTTGGAAACTTGTAGAAATCCATAATGAGAGTACGCCTGACAATTTTAATGAATGGGAAGATATGCAGAAAAGAGTTAACATAGTCTTCTATGGCTAAGTATATTAACTTTGACCCTTTTTATTCAGTGACACATGTGTGACTTAGAGAAAAGAGATACACAACAGTCATTCCTGTTGTTAGGTCCCCGAATGCAGGGAGTGATTTACACAAAGTCTCTAGTTCCAGCATGGAATAATGAATTGAAATACTTTGCAGTAAATAAATTAATGATTTAGAAGGATTTAATCTCTGTTGGAAAAAAAGCTCTGTAAATAATAATGGTAAAACATTCTGTAATCTTTCTTTAGCACTAATTTACAGAAGGCTTCTTGTTCAATTGAGCTTTGATTTACCATGGAACACATTTCAAAAACAAACATGAACAAACAGCCTAGACAGAGGGTTAGAAAAAAGATAAATACAGAAGAATTTCCCACCCAGACAGGATGATGCATAGATTCATATTTGTTATTCTTTCCTGCTAAGTACAACTATAAATCCTGGAAATAATATAAGAGGCGACCAAAAGAGGACTCTGAAAGGTAGAAAGAAGTAGGTGGGCTGCTTACGGACCCTAGGGCTACAGAAACAATATAGAGGGCGGGAGTCTTAGAATTCCCCACCCAAGAGCGAAAGGTGAACCAAGCCCAGCACTTCCCAATTCACAACTGAGCAACAAAAGGCTACCCAGGTAGGCTCATTCCTCCCCTGGATTAAAGAGGAATCCTGACGAAAGAACTGGCAATTCTATATCTAGCAAAACTATCCTTCATGAATAAAGTGGAAATAAAGACATGCTCGAACTAGGTAAAACTAGAGAATTTGTCACTAGCAGTTGATCTTCAAAGAAGAGCAAAAGGAAGTTCTTCAAACAAAAGAAAATAATAAAAGTGAAAGAACGAACAGTGGAAACAGCAGATTTCTGGATAAATACAAGAGAATATCTCCTCATGAGTTTTCTAAATCACATGTGATTAAACATTTTAACACCTTCTGACACGCAAGACAGTATCTGAAAAAGTGGGAAAGTAAAAGGAATGGTAGTATGGTTTCCATACCTCACTTCAAGTGGTAAAACACATATGCCTTATACAACTAAGCAGGCAATACCATATTACCCTGCAATTGCACTTATGCATTTATCCCAGAGAACTGCATGTTCACATAAAAACCAGTACATAAATGTTCCTAACAGCTTTAATTGTAGTAGCCAAAAAACGGGAAAGAACCCAGATGTCCTTCAACAGGTGAATGGTTAAACAAACTGTGGTACATCTACACCATAGAATACTCCTCAGTAATTAAAAAGAATGAACTATTAATACATGCAAAAATTGGGATGAATCTGAGGAATTATCCTGACTCAAAAAACTTAATTCCCAAGTATTAGATACTATATGATTATGCTTAAACAAATTCTTGAAATGACAAAATTCTAGAGATAGCAATTAGCAGTTAACAGGAATTGGGGAAGGCGAGGGAGAGAGGAAGGTATGGTCATCAATGAGTAACACGGAGAATCCTTGTGATAATGGAACCGGTCTTGACTGTGGTGGTGAATTAACAGAACTATACACAGGATGAAATTTCATATAACCAAATATATATAGATGTACACAAAAGAATACATATAGAAGTAGGGAAATCTGAATGAGCTCCATAGATTGCATTAATGTCAATTTCCTGGTTGTGATATTTTACTATAGCTTTGCCAGATGTTACCATTGTGGGGAACCAGTAAAGGACACAAAGGAAGAGAGAGTACATATTATGTTTTACAACTGTGTGTGAATCCATAATTATCTCAAAAAAGCTTAATTAAAAAATAAAACACTAATAACGTACTCAAAATATAGACGACTTTGAGAAATACCTTGTAAACTGTCAGAATAAATTTTATCTCAAAATGTTTTAAGCAGCTATGAAGCTACAAAAATCTACTTATAAAAATAAAAACACTTTTTAACCCTTATTTGTAAGGTTTTTTAAATCTTTCCTACTTAAAGGCAGATGATTAGTTATGACTTGGGGCTCAGACTCAAGGAAGATTTGTAGCTACTGGTTTCATGCTGTGAGTCCATAAAGGTCCTTACAAAGTTGCCACAAACCTGTGACTAGTAAAACTTACTACTTCCTCTACAGCAAAGGAAGATTATAGCAAAAGTATTACTATATAAATCCCAACCTGAGTGTTCTATTTTTCCAAATTCTTACTTTATATATTTTTTGATGATAAAAGTTGTTTTTATTTGTTTTGGGGCTATAAAAGCCAACTGCACTTCAAATGTATTAAAAATAAAATTTTCAACATAAAAATAATTGCACAATAAAATTCTGAGCTTGCCCATCAGGCTTGAAACTTTGGAGATCAATACCTCACTTAACAGATGAGGAAAGAGACATCATAAAAGGACAATTGGCATTATCAGTCCCTAGTCAGTCACCCACACAAATGAATGTTCCCAAATATTTAATCTACAAGTCCCAATGAAAAATAATACAACACATATGTTGTGCTAAAGGTTTACTAGAAAACATTTTAGAGCTGTAACAACAAATTTTAAATTAAGCACTCGTTTTAAGAATACTTAACATATTAAAAACATTTAGCCAAAATAATACTTCACATTGGGTGCTGATGATTAGAATGGTTTGCCAAGACTACTGCTACTGTGAATAAAGAACCCCAGTATGAGTCTATGTGCTTTTATCTTTTCTTCTGCTGTTTTTCAAAATTCCTGAGAACGACACCTATGTATTTTGGCATTCACTCCTTCCTTCAGGTTCTAGCAGAGGATATGGACAAAACTTGAGGGGCAGGGGTCAGGGAAAGACAGCTATAGGAACTAATTAGTACTATTAATGACCATGGTAATTAGTGGTATATGGACTGGAATTTATTATTGTATCCAGGCTCTATGACAGACATTGTGTATCCTCAGTTCTCACAAAAATCCTCCCATGATCACTATAAATAAATCTCTCTTTTCCAGATGAGGACACCACCTCAGAGAGGTTAGTAAATTGCTCAAGGTCACGAAGCTAACAATGGTTAAGAACAGCACTGGGTTTGAATACTATCTGAATCCAGAGCCCAATTCCTTATACTACCCCAAACAAGGAGCTGTAGAATACAAAGAGATAATTTTGTTGGAAGAGATTAGGAAAGTTTTATGGAAGAAGGAAATGACAACTCCAGCTTGCATTCTATAGTGAAGGCGATACCTATTAGTATGCTGGAGAAGTACGAAACCCAGGAGAGCAGGCAAGGCAAGTAAAACAGAGAAAAAGCTTTAAATGAAATTGTAGCAATAAGGACAAAGAAGTATCTCAATATAGTATAGGCAAACGTCCTGCCAGAGGGATACAGAATAACCTTGAGAAGTAACAATTAACAATACTGTGAACAAAATTGTTAGATGTGTGAGTTTGATGTCACAAAAGTGAAACATTAATGTGGAATTGATTTAACTTAATGACAGGTTAATTTTTCATAAGTCAGATTATATATTACATTAAACATTAAATTGCTGTTTTTAAGGTTTAACTTTTAAAAGGTAAATATTGGCCAAGGACGGTGGCTCACCACTGTAACCTTAGCACTTGAGGAGGCCGAGGCAGGCGGATCACTTGAGGTCAGGAGTTCAAGACCAGCCTGGCCAACATGGTGAAACCCCAGGTCTATTAAAAATACAAAAATCAGCTGGGTGTGGTGGCGCATGCCTGTAGTCCCAGCTACTTGGGAGGCTGAAGCAGGAGAATCGTTTGAACCTGGGAGACAGAGGTTGTAGTGAGCAGATTGGTGCCACTGCACTCCCACCTGGGCAACAGAGTAAGCCTCTGTCTCAAAAAAAAAAAAAAAAAAGTCAATTTAAGGTTGGGGGAAAGCATGATCTCTTAAATTCAGAAATTTTTAGATTACATTGAAGATGGTATCCCAAAGCAGTTTCTTTACAAAAACATTCACAACTACGACTCATAAAATACTAAAATACATTAAAAGCAAGGGTAATGAAAAGGTCCTTTTCTGAAACCCTAGAATCATTTTCAAGCAAAGTCATCTTAATTATTTAGGTAAATTTAAATTTTGTGGGAAAATTATAACTCCCTTTCTGGGTTTCTACACCCTATGAAGATATATTCTATTGTCAGTAATGTTCAGATTTTAGGGGATTATATACTGCTTTCCACAGCTGCTTTTCTTGTCCATTTTGTCAAACTGAAAGTCAAATGAATAAAACTCAAATGAATAAAAAAGGAGCCTAGGGAGTGGGTTCTCTTTTTCAAAGTCAGGATTTAGATTTCATGTTAGAAAATACAGAACAAAGTTTTGTTTTTGGTTTTAAAAAATTGTATTAAAAGTCAGTGGTTTTACTACTAAGTTTTTAGTCATGTTTTCCACTGATGTTTTTCCTCAAAATAAAAATTGTTATGTCCTCCTCAGTTTAAACAAATCCCCCAAAAATCTGAAGCATCCTGTTATCAAAGAGAATAGTACTTCCCTAGCTTTCACACATTAGCAGCATTCTGACACTGCTTAACGTATGTTATTTCACCTTAGCTTAAAATAATCAATCTATCTGACTCAAAAGCCACAGTATATATTCCTTTTCCTTTGACTAGGTCTTACGTTGTGACTGAGGCATTCACAAAGAAAAATGAAAAATGAAAATCTCTTTATGTGTACAATATTTGTAGATTTACATCTTAAATGGGGTTATACGATATTTGTTTAATCTTTTGCTCTGTGTACTATTTTGTCTTTTGTTCTCATCTGTGTAGGGGATGAGCTGATTATTTATGTCATAACAATAGGAGTTCATGTACCACAGTGAGGATTTTTTTTTCCTTAATCCGAGAGGCAGCCACTAACAAGCTTCAGCTGGAAATGCTTGATGTAAAAACAGTGTGAACCTGTTCTTGGGCTAATAAACTGTTCTTTCTGCCAACAAAAGAAAATCAATTTACAACTGTAATTAATTTTTAACATGCTCATTATTTTTATACATTCACAGGTTGTTATATGACCATTGACTTATGAAATATCCTATCCTGCTTGTACTGGAGGAGCTTAACAATCTGAAACATACTAAATTATTTAAATAAATGAACTTAACACATGAAATGTCAGTGTATGAGTTCCATACAACCCAACAAGCACCACATTTGATCTGAATTCAGGAGACTTGACGGTTCATGGCATATATCAAGAGAGCTCAACTGACATTTTTACACACACAAAGCAGAGGTGGTAAATGCAGCACAGGGCAGAAATAGACAAATATCATCAAAGCAGTTCAACTTTAAATCACCACCATGATTTTTCATTTAAAAAAAAAAAAAAAGAAAAAGAATGGTTTGCTAGTCTTCAAATAGGCTCAGATAAACAAAAAGTAGCATGTATGTTTATACATAGAGCAACTGAAGATAAAGCCTCTAATCTCTGGAACTTTTTAGCATGCAAACTGACTGCAAATCTTTAGCAACCACAAAGACCATAACTACATGTAAGGAGAATGGGAGGTCATTCAATGAATGACTCTCATGTTCATGGATGGCATTGTGCAAGAGATACAAAAATGAACAGACATCGTCTATGCCCTCAAACATCAGGGTAGTTGGAGACAAACACATCAAATGGAAATGACATAAAATGACTGCTATGTTAGTATTATAATATGCATAAACATAATTATCTGATTATAGAGAAGAAAATGAACTAAAAGGGAGGGAGGCAAAGTGCAGCTTCATTGAGAAATGACATTTGGGAGATGGACCATGATGCGTAAAAAGAGAGCTCGATAGTTGTAAGGGGAGAGTATATGCAACAATATAATTTAAAGTTAGTGTGTTTTCAGAGAAGAAACAGCTTATTGTGAATGGTATATATGGTGAATGAAGGAAGGGGTAGAAATCGGGGCCAAATTATGAAGGACCTTGCAATAAATGCTACTGAATGTAGACTTGGTTCTGTAGATAATGTAACTCATCAAAAAAAGTGTAACCAGAAAAGAAAGACCACATTTATTTTTCAAGATTTATGCTGATGACTGTATGGATGATGAACCAGCAAGTGCCTAGTGACAAGGAGACCAGACAGAAAGCTGGTGCAACTGCCTAATAAGGAAGCTACCAATTTAAGGGAATGTCAGTGAGGGTGGAAAAAAAGGAATATATTTAAGAGACATTTGTATTTAGGAGGAAAAATAGACTGGACTTGACCAAGTAAATGAAGGGGGGAAAATGAGATGGTTCAGAGACAATTTCTCCATTTAGCTAAACTAAAAACTAGAAACTGTATATTATCTTGGTTTTTCTAGCACCTAATAATGTGTATACTACATGGTAGGTGCTTAGTAATGGATGAATTAATAAATGGTTAGTTTTGAAATCTAGGTAAGGCTGAAAACCCAGGGAAAGATTTAGGGAATGATTTGGTTTGGGGCACACCAGTGTGTGACATATATGGGTCATCCAGGTACAGTTCAGGTTCAGCTGGCAATCTGGATGGAGAACTAGAGAAAAAGCGCTAGAAATATGTATTTCAAAAGCCACCAACATACACACAGCATTTAACCCCAAGGGAGTACATAAGACAGCTCTGGGTAAACCTAGTTCCCTTTCTTGTTAACTATGGAGGCATAATTACTTTTGATTCTAAGAATTCAATTAACCACCACCATTCATAGTGACCAAAGTTGAGGGAGCACTCAGGTTCTAAAGGCTACCTGGGCCTAAGAACCCTAATTCTTCATCAAGGAGAAAAGATAGACTTCTCTGCAGCACCAGCTACTGCAGTATGTCTACAGATGGGCAGGTGTGGCCAGTCTGCTTCAAAAATCTCCAATTCATTGTGTGCTGACAAGGAATCAAGACAATTTCTTACTGGAAATCTTCTCTAAGCACCAACATGTCTTTTAATCATCTTCTATAGATTTTGTTTTTTGGGGGGGTGGAGTTTTGCTCTATCACCCAGGCTGGAGTGCAGTGGTGCAATCAGCCCACTGCAGTCTTGACCTCCTGACTCAAGTGATCCTCCCACCTCAGCCTTTAGAGTGGCTGGGATTACAATCGCGCACCACCACATGCAGCTAATTTATTTATTGTAGACATAGGGTCTCACTATGTTGCCCAGGCAGGTCTCGAACTCCTGGGTGCAAATGATCCTCCTACCCCAGTCTCTCAAAGTGCTAGGATTATAGGCATGAGCCATTGTACCCAGCCAGAAGTATTTTTAAAAGTACCACACATTTCCATAATGAAGATTTTTTTCTAAATCATTTATCTCCTAATCTGTTCCTATTAAAACTCTTCTCATTTAAACAATCTAGTCATTAAGTTCTATCTAATGCACAAATTTGCCTATGCAGTCACTCTATATTAGTAGTACAGAATCTCTTAAACATGCATTTGCAAACACATATCCATACAAACTTTTTTGTGTGTTGTCAGCTAACAATCTGCCAAGTTAAATAAAATTTATTGGGGTTTAATATATTTCCCCCAAAAATGTGAATAAAGGATATACATTTAGTAAACTTATTGGAAGTAACACTAAGCTTTGAGAAAGGTAATTATAAAATATTACCCACAAAAATAAAGTACCAATGTATTATTTTATACAAAAGTAGAAAGCATAATTTATGCAAATTTTTAAACCCCTTAGGCAGTTTTTTACATGTCACCCTTAGGCACTGGTTTCATTTTTCTAGAGTTCAGTAAAAATGCCTACTGCTGGACTGATACTTTCACAAAGGCAAAGAGATTACACTAAGAAATTTAACAGCAGATTTAGAGAAGATAAGAAAATAGCAGGGGAAAACACTGTTCTTTTACATATGAGAACAAGAAAAACAATCTTTTCATCCTTGGGCAGTAAAATAAAATATGCTGTGCTTTTTAGTATCCTTGGTAATAATTAATATTGGTATTCCTTACAACAGTAGTACAGCTAGCAAAAATCATAGGTTAACTTTACTCTTTGCGAACATGAAACATCCCAAAACAGTTTTTTAAAAAATCTCCTGGAGTAGGCATCTACGCAGAGTGGTCTGATGGCAGAACAGTAATATGTCCACACCAGGGGTAGTAGTGTTTGAGAATCTCATTTACCGCACCAGTGGAGACTAAGCATCATGGCGGTGATGCTCTTAGCATCTAGAAAAGAGCCGGCCTCTATCAAACAGCATCCCTGCTGACCTACTCATCAGCGAAGTAGGCATTAAGTAAGGCTCCTTTACCATCCTTGGAATGGAATGCCTCACAATCTCAGTTGTTGTTAAGAAAAAAACATAGTAAGATTATTAGGAAATGTTAGCATTCAAGTTATTTTCTATGATTTACATAATTTACCTTAATAGCATCAAGTATTACAGTCAAATATTACAGAAACACTGGAATGCTCGTACAGGACAAACGAAACGCAGAGAAATTGCAAAGGAAGAGCTCTTCACATTTCTAATACTTTAGTATCCATGGAATTTTAAGGAAAACTCTTTTAGTCACCAAATTTAATGTCTATAAAGATAATGCCCACACTGAAATCAATTTATATAAATATCTTACAGCTAGATTTTAGGATGTTACTCTTTATAAGATTCAAATTGTCATCTGATTAATAAATAGATTAGATATTTGTATCTACTAGATTTCTAGTGTTATCTGACTAGCGTTTCATGAATATAGCTACTTTTTGTAGAAATATAAATAAAATGTTATGTAATATGCAAATTAACTTTCAAAGTAAAGACATTTTACAATGACAAAGTCTTCATAAAATTTATTTAAAGTGCTTTTGGTTAAAAATCTATAAAAGTAGTTTGAAATAATGTATATTAAAAAAGGACATGAGTACAATTTTCCATTATGAATATTTCAAATATAGCCATGTAACTTTTTAAGAAAAGCTACTCAGACTGTATATACTAGACCATATACAATATATTGATTACTTGTCCATAACTTAAGTTCCAAGTCTTGAGATTGTCTGACATCAATGTCATAACTAAATTTAATTGGGTATTAACAAAATTTAGTTATAAATATCAAACAATCATTGCTTCAAACACTAAGTTCAAGGCATGTCAGAAAGAAATATTCAACAAACAGGTTTGTTATGACTCAGTAGAAGACACTTAAATATCTAAGTTATCAAATATTAAAACTACTTAAGTAAAAACTATTCACTTTAAGTACTTATTAGTATTCACTTTAAGTATTTAAGTATTAGTTCCTTCAGCATATATATGTCCTCACAGTAAATACATATATACACCATTAACTCTAAACGTATAAAATAGAATCTGGTGGCTGTACCAGTACAAATGAAGGGCTGTGGAATCCACAGACACATCTTCATTTCTGTATTCTCTTTATTCAAGACAATGTCTGAAACATAGTAGACACTTAGTAAATATTTGTTAAATGAAATTTTAAGCAGAGAAAGATACATTTAATTCCAACCATGGAAAAAAAATAAATACTGACTTTGAACTTCAAATGTGAATTAGACTAAAATATTTTTATTTATAAATGTTTTAGAATTAAAAATTAACAACATCTCCTCTTTAGAAAACTGAAAACTATATAAATTTACCACATATCTACCTGTATCTGAAGAAACATGCCAAAATCTACTCTTGGCGTAATAAAACGTTAGCTAACAAGTACAGTATAGCAAAAACATCTTCCTACAGTTGTGGTGAATTACAGATGAAGTATTTGCAAAAAAAATTTTCATAGATAAAACAACTAAATTATCATTCTGCTTTCTGATTGATGATAAATTCATTTGGGAAAAACAATTGGTTTGGACATATCCTATATATCGTATAAAACAACACCTAAATGGTGTTGGTTGTCTAATGGTAAGGTTGTCTAAATGCTATTACAATAAATAAAACCTCTGTAAGAAACGATTGTTGATTCATGACCAAAAAGTTAAATTGATGTAACAAATAACTCCAAGTGTATCCATAGTATCATGACATGAGTTCATAAGCAGAGAAGGTACAAACAGAAAAAATATGTATTTGTATATTAAACTATGCTATGAAATGTTTATGTTCTTATACATGAAAATAAATTTGAAAAAACTCTAAATTTTTTATTATGTACAACTAAGTATGAAACCACTCAGAAATTAGGTATTAATTATGGAAAAATGCAACTTGTCAATATGGTACACAGAACTGTTTTTTAAAAAGAACTATGCTCATTTTCTTATCTTTCAGCTGTTTCTTGGTATAAATGATATCTCTGACAATCTTATCTTTTTTTTTTTTTTTTTTTTTTTTGAGATGGAGTCTCGCTCTGTCGCCCAGACTGGAGTGCAGTGGCCGGATCTCAGCTCACTGCAAGCTCCGCCTCCCGGGTTTACGCCATTCTCCTGCCTCAGCCTCCCAAGTAGCTGGGACTACAGGCGCCCACCACCTAGCCCGGCTAGTTTTTTGTATTTTTTAGTAGAGACGGGGTTTCACCGGGTTAGCCAGGATGGTCTCGATCTCCTGACCTCATGATCCGCCCGTCTCGGCCTCCCAAAGTGCTGGGATTACAGGCTTGCGCCACCGCGCCCGGCCATCTCTGACAATCTTAAAGAACTGTACTCCTATTGCTCTTACCTAACTCAACAGTACTGGGGTAGGGGAGGTAAGAATGAGTAAGAAAAGATATAGAACTATAAAAAGAATGAAACAGATAATTCAGAAATTCCCATAGTTTTTTCTTTTAAGAAAAAAAGATAAAAAGTATAACCTGGCTTTAATATATTTCTGGGAAAAAAGACAACAGTATTTCTTTAAAAGCTGACAAATAATCTTCAAAACCGTATCTGATCAAATTAAAAATTTAGAAAGAATACCTAAAAACTTTACCCACTTACTGCATGTATTCCATTCTATCTTATGATGAGAGCAGAAAGGAAAGGAGAAAAGAATAAATACCAGAATTAATGCTTTGTCACCCATGAAGTTCAGGCATATATAGAAAGGCTACATTTATCTTATTGGAATGAAAATTTTAAAAATGACCCAAGATAATGACTGCAAAGTTGTACTAAAGGTAAAAACCAGGTAAGATTAAAATAATAATCTGAAAAAAAAGTTCTAAGTCATATTTAAGTTCAATAAATCTGAACATTAACATAAAATGTTAAATGTGCTACTATTCTCTACTTGGGAGACTAAAGCGTTAATGAATAGAATTTTATTTAAAATTCAATAGAGAATAAAAAAATTCAGAATAATGTCAACTACAATACAATATTGCTGCTAGTACTATTATAAATTTATTATTCTCAACCAGAATTTTAATAAACTTTAAAGAGTCCTTGAGTTACTATTTTTATAACTTTATTATAGAATAGATTAGATTTAAATGAAATACAATGGAAATAAACTTTTGCTTCAGGAGAATTCTGAATGTCTGTATCATACATGATCAATTTATACACGAAAGAAGTTTAAACAATTATTTAAGCAGTAAATCCAGATATAAAAATAACATATCACTATAAAATAAATTCTTAAAACAGGTGAATACAAAAATAATACATGATCATCTCATATAGACACATTATAACTAATAAAAAGCAATTTACCTCCAGGCACAAAATATAATTCACTGCCAATTTTATTTACATTTTCATAAAAGTGTAAATACACACATACGTGTTTATAATTACATTTTTCAGCAATTTTATTTCCATTCAAATGACTCAGTGTGTTAATAAATTCTCTAGATGTCAGAGACAGTATTAACATGTAAAAGGTCTGTTTGCCTGGCTCATCTTAAAGCTAGAATGCCAAAACATTGCCATCTAGTGTTCATACCAAATAAGCACTTTCAAAACAAATGTGTTTCTGTTTTTCACTTAAAAAATTAAGCGTATGCAGGTTAAATACATACTGCCATTCCCATGGTTAAGAGTATAATTTTGATAGAAGAACAAAAGGAGAAAGAAGAAAAATAGAAAAGGTCACTGGGAGTCAATGGGAAGAAGAAAATACAAGGCATGTGGGAGAAATACTCTTTGGATGAGAGTCCTGCCACATTTTGTTCTTGAACACAATACCTATGTTATTAGATTTTCTTGGATACTTTACTGACCAAGCAAAAGTAAAGATCAACTCCTTAGAACTAGTTGCATCTATCCCTACATACTCCCGGACTCTGTATACCCAATGAGAATAACTAAGATCGTGTTCCTAAATGACTTGCTATTAAATTAACCTAAATTCATGTATAACAATACTTTAAATATACAAATTTATCATTTTGATTACAAAATGTTAATTAGAAGAGATAAAGAATAAAAAAATCAGCAACTACAATTGTCAAGTTTGAAAAAAATTTAACTTCATTAACAGACAAAGATGCATTTTGGGCCAAGCTGTTCTCTTAACTATGTAATATTACTCACACTGCTATAACCACGAAGACTGCTGACATTGTTCATCACAGTCAAAGGCTCAGAGCAGCTAGTAAATCTCTAAACCAGAAGCTTCTCATTGTTTTTAATTGCTATATTTTTTCCCCAGAGGATAAAATTGCTGAAGAGTTTATTTCTAAAAACAGAAAATGCTCTATGAATGTAAAGTACAATATGTAAGGTACCAATAGTAAGGTGTGACATGTGGTGGCAGTAGTGTTACCATGACTGCTACTGCTAAAATCACAACTACAATGACTACTACCACTACAATATAACGCCATTCAATTCCAACCAAACCAGGGTGACAGTTCATAAGTTCACATACTTTTCTTTGGATACCTTTCTTTGGATCATATTAACCTTTCTTTCTGAATCTCTAACCTAAACTCTATCCTTTGGAAATAAGGTATCAGTTGATTATAACCTACTATTTCTCTATTTACCCATTTACACATTTCTGTGTAATAAACACGTATCACTAATGTAAATTAGAAATATTTAAAAAACAAAAACTCCTACTCATTCTCCACAGCCAAGCCTCATTTTTCATCTTCTGTGAATTCTTTCATCCTGCCCAATCTAGAAGTGATCTCTTTCTGCTCTAAACTCCTCAGGAGCACTATATAGCATTCATTTACAGCCTTAAGAAAGTATTTTTATGTGTACATTTTAATGCCCTAGAATAAATTATAAGCTCATTGAAAGAAAAAACATGTACTATCCTTCATTGTGCCCCTCACACAGGTAATTTGTGGGCACCTGAGAAGTACAATCACATGTGATGCAAACATGTTTCTGCTCTGTTCAAAAGCACTGTCTGTCTCACTTCCCTAAGCTTTACATCTCAAAGGTTTACTCATTGCATCACATTGCAAAAGTTGTTTAATCTCTCCGACCTAATGTAAGGCTCAATTGCTTATAATAAAGACCTGATAATTCAAAATATCTGCTAACTAGAGTTACTGCACCAGTAAACACAAAACAAAAAATTCCTATGTTGTATGTAAAAAGCTATTAATAAAATGTAAAGTTTGATTAAAAAACAATTTCAGACCAAGCTATTTAAAAATATATATGGGAAAAATCCCCGTAACTTTTTAAAAGTTATCAGCTTTAGTGATCTACCTACCTATCTAGCTAGCTAGCTACCTATCTAGCTAGCTATTTATGTAGCCTAGTAACTGAGTGAACTGAGTTTCTTCAAGAACACAATAAATGCAGATACAATTTTCTATACATGCAGACATTTATAAAAACTATCTAAATTCAATGTTGAGAAAATTGAGACTATATTTGTTACTCAAACTCTTCTCTAAATGAAAAATTAAAAGTTACCAGCACACATTAGATTACAAAGTCTGACAGCTATTCTAGTGCCAGATTTATTCAGTGAATTAATTAAAATGTAAATATTATTTACATATTCTCAACCTAAAAATGCATAGAGAAAACAAAATGCTCACTGTAATATCTGACATGACTTTGCTTTTAAATAAATACTAGTTACATCATTTTGCTTTTTCTTCTATCCACTTGTACCATGTGCTAAGCATTGTTTTTCTGGACCATTTAAGAAATCTATTATAATTTTAATAAATTGGTTTTTCTTAAAATGTCAACTAAAAAACAAACCATAACTACTTGTTTTTTTTAAAAGTCATATTTTCTATTTTTATGCTTTTGCTGCCACCTAGTGAAATTCTGAGAACTTAATTTTTCTGGAAAATTGCATTTTTTAATAAAAGCACATCTATCTGCAAAGTACACAGATGAGGAATAAGGACATTGTAGATTACTCTCTTACAAAAATTTTTTTAAATTTTGTTTTCATTAAATTACAATTCATCAACTTAGTCATCAAGCCACTTGTTTAATTAGCAAGATAATTAGGATCATTTAATTTTAAAAATTCCTTTATTGAAAAAGAGCCAAATTAAATTATTTGCCATGAGGTTATACTTGTAAACATATGCAAATTTAGTGACAGTGATACCCCCAAAGATTCTATAGACGTAATTTTCAATTACTTACCAAAAACATGGTTCATTATATAGTTAAAACAATAACATATATGGAACAAAACTGTGAACACCTGGAATTCTATCGACTCTACTTTCTGAAGAATCCTACAAAGATGACAGATAATAATCTATGATTAAGCTTACCTGGGAAAAAATATTTGCTGTTGGAGCAACTCTGCTGTCCACGATACTGTATAATATTGCTAATAATCTGTCTAGTGGAAATGGTTTTGGTCCAAGGAGATGATTACTCGTCTATAAAAAACAAAACAAAAACATGGATTTTCTTCTTATACCACAGCACTCACTTTCTATACTACAAAACTGGCAGTAACAACGTATTTATGTTTTTTATAGTTCCCCTAAAAATGCTAACAAATCTAACCTGTGATCTGTAAGTTAAAAGTTTACCTGATATGATCATGATTTATCCTTTTTTTAAGTTTGTTTTGTTTAGAGACAAGGTCCACTGTCACCCAGGCTGGAAAGCAGTGGCAGCGCAATCATGGCTCACTACAGCCTTGAATTCCTGGGCTCAAGCCATCCTCCCACCTTAGACTCTCCTCTTGAATAGCTAGGACTCTAGGCACACACCACAATGTTTGGGTATTTTTACAAATTATTTTGTAAAGACAGGGTCTCACTATGTTGCCCAGACTGGTCTTAAACTTGTGGCCTCAAGCAATCCTCCCCACGTTGGCCTCCCAAAGTGCTAGAATTACAGGCCTGAGCCACCATACTCAGCCATGATTTATCTTTTAACATATTCCTCACGATTTCTGACTTAGTATCAACAAATATTAATTAAAGAACTCACAGTCATCCGGTCTAGTCCTAAATATGCCTCTTATTTTGCTGTTATAACCAACCAGGTGTTGAGTGATTTCGCCAAATCCAAGATAATAACCAAACCAGATTCCTAAATCGTAGACTAGAGCTTACTACTTATTTCTCACAATCCCTCTTTGTACCACTGCCAGGAAAATTTATTTGTTCAACATTAGTAGCTCTAAAAGGATCAATTACAGTAAGTCGTAGCTTAACTTAGAAAACTAATAAAATACTTTATAAAGCAAATGAGCTATCAGCCTAAAACAATGTAGAATTTAAAAAAATTTTTCAAGATTGTAAAATGTTCATACTTGTATATGAACTCATATAGTATAATTCATGTCATCAGAAATGAGACAATGCTCAAGTTCCATTCTATTAGCAGATAATTTTAATAGCCAATAAATATTTATTTCCTTTTTTGAGACAGAGCCTCACTCTGTCACCCAGGCTGGAGTACAGTGACATGATCTTGGCTCACTGCAAACTCCACCTCCCAGATTCAAGTGATTCTCGTACCTCAGCCACCCAAGTAGCTGGGATTACAGGCATGCACTACCACACATGGCTAACTTTTGTATTTTTAGTTTTGCCATGTAGGACAGGCTAGTCTCGAACTCCTGACCTGAAGTAATCCGCACACCTTGGCCTCCCAAAGTGCTAGAATTACAGGCGGGCGCCTGTGCACCCACAAATAAGTACTTTATATTAGCAATGGCAAATAAAATTGGAAACTATATTTACATGCATGGGAGTAAATATTTATTTAAAAGAAGAATGAATGTAAAGAAGAATACCTACTCAGAATTATACAATGAAGTTTTTAACCTCAGTTAGAAATTATTTTCCAGGTCTTAAATTTTGTATGCTTTTGTTATTAAATACTTCAAATATATAAAAGTGTACAGAAGTGAATATAATGAATACCAATGGACTCACCACTCAATTTTATCAAATATACTGTGCAATACATGCAGAGAAATAAAACATTAGATCACATTACAGATAAGCTGAAGCTTCCTTGAACCCTCTCCCATCCTATTCTCCCTTTCCTTCTCTAGAAAAATTCCACTATCTAGAATCTGATGTATTCTCATGAAGGTTTTATACTACTGCATATGTATCCACAAACAATATACAGCATTGTTTCCATGGTTTAAAATTTTATATAAATGATATCATTTTGAACATACCTCTCTACCAATTGCTTTCTGAGATTTATCCATATAGGTACATGTAGCTCTAGTTCATTTTTAAATTACCTTACAGAATTCCATTTTACGACTACTTAAAAAGATTCATTATTATTACAAATAATCCTGTGACTGATAATCTTGTATATTTCTCCTTGTGCACATGTGTGTTTCTCTAAGTAGGACTGCTGGATTAAAGTACAAGGCAGAGTCAGTGTTTGCCAACACTGTTTCTTCTCTGACACACAGGAAGACTACATTTCTCAGTCTCTCGTGCAGTTAGATAGAGGTCATGTAACTGGGTTCTGCTGGGCCAATGAAATTATGAATAGAAGTGATGTAAGCTACTTCCAAGCCTGGTCTTGCACCTTCCTTCCCTTTAGTGGCAACTTCAGAAGCCAAAATGTTTCACTTCATATCACTGTAAGATGAAAGAGGGCCCTCAATTCATATTCAGTTATGCTGTAAGCAACATAAAAACTTCTGTTGTGTAAAGCCACCATGGGTTTGGGGGTTTTGTTTGTTTGAGACAGAGGCTCGCTCTGTCGCCCAGGCTGGAGTGCAGTGGCGTGATCTCAGCTCACTGCAAGCTACGCCTTTTTCCCGCCTCAGCCTCCCGAGCAGCTGGGACTACAGGCGCCTGCCATCATGCCCGGCTAATTTTTGCTTTTGTATTTTTAGTAGAGACAGGGTTTCACCATGTTAGCCAGGATGGTCTCGATCTCCTGATCTCGTGATCCACCCGCCTTGGCCTCCCAAAGTGCTGGGATTACAGGCATGAGCCACTGCGCCTGGCCGAGGTTTGCTTTTTACCACAAGCATAACCAGTCTATCCTAATATTAACATATTAACTTCAGTAGATATTGTCAACCTGCAGAATAGGCAGACTCTCACTCTTCTACATTATCACCAGCACTTGAAATCACAGACTTTTTTAGTTTTGTCAAACCAAGAGAATGAAATATCTCACTGTTGTTTTAACTTTTTCTCTCATTAGTGAATAAGGCTGATAATCATGTCATGATTATTAGACATTCAGGTTCCTTATTGTATCATTTATCCATGTTGCTATTGAATTTTTGTCTTTTTCTTATTGGTTTGTAAAGAGCCTTTAAAAATTCGAGACATTAGGTCAGACATGGTAGCTCATGCCTGTAATCCCAGCAGTTGGGAAGGCTGAGAGGAGTGGATCATTTGAGACCAGCCTCGAAATCCTGGGCTTAGATGAGTCTTGGATGAAACCCCCTCTCTACAAAAATTAGCCAGGCATGGTGGTGTGTGCCTGTAGTCCCAGCTACTAGGGAGGCTGAGATAGGAGGATCACTTAAGCCCAGGAGGTTGAGGCTGCAGTGAGCCATGATCATGCCACTGCACTGCAGCATGGGTGACAGAGTGAGACCCTGTCTCAAAAACAGATAAATAATAAAAATTCTAAATGTTAACCATTTGTCTGTTGTAGGAGTTCAAGAACAGTGGTAAACATCATCATAGGCTCTGGAGTCAGGAAGTCCTGGAATTGGGCAAAACTGCCTTTAAGAATAAGGGAAACAAAATTTGCAGTTTCTATAGTGCAGAGTTTATAGTTCAAAATTCTCCATCTTCCAACAAGAGAAGCAACAGTGGTTTGGACATACAAAGTGGAAGAAATGATCTGAATGGTCTAAATGTTGTTTTCACCAGTTTCAACCTTACCTGACCCCACCTTCAAAAGTACTTAGTGCTTCTAATCCCTAAGCTTCTTCCAGATTCCTAAGGCCAAATCAGCTAAGTTTGAGGCTTAGGTTTTAGCGTTTTCTCTAATCTGCTTGGTCACCTCAATATCTACCTACCATGCAATTCCAATTTCCGGGGATCTCTCATCTGCTTAGTATTTATGAGTTTACCTTTTTTATTTCTTCAATGTCATTGTCGTGGGTGCTTCAAAGGGGAAAGAAAAGAGGAAAATGCCTGTATTCAATTGGCTGTATTTAACTAAATAATCCAGGGTAACCTGCTTCATCTACTAAGACACTAAAAAAACTTTGTCAACTCAGTTTTAATCTCCAGCACCAGCTCACTTAAATGTGCCTTCAATCACTGTATTCAACATAACATAACAGTACATATACTGTTTCGTACAGTATATGTACAAAACCGGTACATATACTGTACCATTACAGTATAACGGTACCATATCAACACATATAAGTTCCTATATTCAAATGACAAATACAATTATAGATGTATCTATTCCCTATATTATCTTCATTTCTTAAGTTTCTTCCATTAGAGAAATTAAAATGTAAATACCTTTTCGTGTTTTTTTAGAAAGCTGGTTTTCTTAATTTTTCCATGATGCTGCAATTAAGGAAAATAAATTTTAAGTTGAAAAGATAGCATTCCACAAAACCAGAAAACATTATTTATTTAAAACATGGCATACGTAATACTAATCTATATATCTTAGGTTTTTAAATATTTATTCTTATCACCTTGTATATATATTAGACTTCAACATATTATAGGCCAATTTCATTTAGACTTGGATTGGATGTAAGATTACTTTTGCATGTAAAAAAAGAATTTCTAAAATAAAATAATGACATTTCCTAAAAGAACTTACTATATTGATTTAGTACAGCATATACATTGCTATAAAAGTGAAATTTCCAAAGAGATATGGATTTTTATTCATCCCATAAACAAGTCTGGCAATTCACATAATAAACACTGACAGAGAGCATTTTAGTAAGGCACAATTCACATAATAAACACTGACGGAGAGCATTTTAGTAAGGCACTCAGGATTCAATAGTGGGGGAAAACAATACATGTGGTCCTTGCCCTCTAGAAACTAAAGAGGGCCAGGTACAGTGGCGCACGCCTGTAATCCTAGCACTTTGGGAGGCCAGGGTGGGAGGATGACTTGAGGCCAGGAATTTGGGACCTGCCTGTCCAACATGGCAAAACCCTGTCTCTACCAAAAACATAAAACTTAGCCAGGTGTGGTGGCGCACACCTGTAATCTCAGTTACTTGGGAGGCTGAGGCACAAGAATCACTTGAGCCGGGAGGCGGAGGCTGTAGTGAGCCGAGATCACATCACTGCACTCAGGCCTAGGTGACAGAGTGAGACTCTGTCTCAAAAAAATAAAAAATAAAAGTTCTGAAGAGTAGCACAAGACATGACAAATGAATAAATAAATAAATATAAATTGTTGTAAGTCCAAAGAAGAAAGCAAACATAGGAAACAATAAAGAGGACCTACTTTAAGATAGGTTGTACAGGGAGAACTGCTTTGAGAAGGCAACATTTAAACTGAAGCCTGAAGAATAAGGAGTAGAGAAGAAGCTTTCCAGAAAGACAGAACATACAGACAAAGACCTTAAGGTAGGAAAGAGATTAGAATGTTTTGAGGAAAGAAGAAGGCTAGAGTGACAAGAACATAGTGGGTGAAGAAGAAGAAAAAAACAACAACTCTAAACTGGGATTTCTCTAACTAATAAATGCACAGGAGAGGCTCCTTCAGTGTGCTGGATAATAATTCACTATAGTGAGAGTTTTAGAACATCCTCCATACTTTAAACAAAACCTCATGTATTTTTAAAATCTGAATTATTACCTAAAGTATACCTGATTTTCTCTTTTCCATGAAACTGCCTACCTTTTCTCAAATTTCAGGTTGTGACATTAAAGTAAAGCCTTTAAAGAATGAGTCCTAAATACGTATTTGGCAATCTTATTCTAATCTCTTCCCCTTAGAAATTTACAGGTGTTAAGAAATTTCAAAATATTCCTGGGATCTTAAAAAATAAAGTGAAAAGAAGTATGTTATTATTACCTTAAGAAAAAACCTCTTGTCAGTTCTTGCTGGATTGTATGAAGCAAGGTATGCAGCAATTAGAATGAACTTAGAGTAATATGGAAGTTCCACATGAGTATGCGCTGAGAGGCCTATATAACAAAACACTTTGATGAAGTACTTATCAGGCTACCATTGGGTTTTAAGTATCTCTTCTCACTTAACTTTTGATTTCCATATGGTATTCTCTAGTCAAAATGACCTATTTCCTTATCTTAAAAAGTGTCATGATAATGATGGTCATGGTAGTGATTAACATTATTATTAATGACAGGTTTTACTCAATCTATTATTTTTGCTTGATTCTTCTCATTCTGAAGTCTAAATCCTACTCGTTCTTCCCTTCAAGGCCACGCTCTCCCTTAAACCCCTGATGTCCCCCTACCACACCAATAGAAAAACGTATTTCTAACTATGAATTCCTACTCTGAGTATTCCCACATAACGTGATGCCTTATATTAACAGTTAACTGTACAGGTTGAGTATACTTTATCTGAAATGCCTGGGACCAGAGGTGTTTTGGATTTTTTCAGATGTTAGAATACTTGTATATACCAGTTGAACATCCCTAAATTCTAAAAAATCAAAGAAAACGAGCATTTCCTTTGAGCTCATGTCAGCACTCAGAAAATTTTGGAGCATTTTCTATTTGGAAGTTTTGGATTCAGAATGCTTAACCTGTACATAAATCATACCCCTTAGTAAACAAAACTATTTGTTGAAGGAGCTATGTCTAATGCTTTTTGTATTCCTATACTGCCTTGCACATAGGAAATAACTGATGAATGGATAAGTAAAACAGTAAGGTCAGTCAAGTAGCACTGATTCTTAAGGGAAGGGAAGAAATCTGATATTTACTGAAAATCTACTATGTGTCAGACACTGTGTTAGGTGCTTTACTTAAGCATCACTTTGAATCTTTGCAGTAACAATGCTAAATATTCTTCCCATTTTACAAATGAAAAACTGAGCTGGGTTCAAGGTCAAACAGATAGAAAGTAGTGCAAATCAATGACTACAGATTTGTTCTAACTCTGGCATCTATCCCTTTTCCTAAAAACATACAACTAGAAGTCACTTGTAAAGCATCTGGAGCATACAACAACCAAAAAAACACAAAGCAACATCTTAACATCACTATTTCATACCATTTTCTTTAACCATCAGCCACTGACATTTTAAACAAAATAACATTTTCAATATTTGCTTATTTTTTAAAGTAAAATTAGTTCTATTTAATATCTGGGATGAATCCAAAGTAGTAGTTTTCTTATAGAAAACAAAAGCACAAAGCTTTCAAAACATAACCACCAAAGTGCATACCCTAAACCGATTAACATAAAATTACATTTTATTCCACAAAACTCATGAAATATAAACATGAGATAAAACTGTCATATAATTAGATTGCTTTAATAAAAGCATTTAAAGCAATAGAAACTGCTTGATTTTCATGATATAATCCAATATTGAGAAAATAGAAAGCTGGTATTCAAACTTTATTTCCTCCCATTAAATTGGAGCTTCAGTTAAAGAAAATTCATTAATCAAAACAGCACTATAGCTTAAAAAGTAAATTCTCTTTTATAACATTGTTTCCTGACTAAATGTTCTTTAGTATTAACTTAGTATCTTGATAATTCGCTAAAGAAGTATCTCTGGTAACTGTCTCAATACTTCCTTTGATACCTTTCAGTTGCCCCGGATCTGTGTCATCTTTCTGTAGCTTTTCCCATTGGGAACTGAAAAAAAATAGAAGAGCAAAAATGAATTAAAAATATATAAAATCAATATGCTGTACTTAAAACAGAGCCCTAAAAAATAAATTTTTTTATTTATTAACAAAATAGAAAAGAAAAATATTTACATGCAATAAACATGTTTGTACCTGTACAAAATAATTTAATGTATATATTAGAACGGCATAAATTTATAAAGCAATATCTAGATATTAACTATTTAATAATCTCTTTTACTATGATCATTGTTGTAGCTATCAAAAAACTTCACCCAAGCCGGGTGTGGTGGTTCATGCCTGTAATCCCAGCACTTCGGAAGTCCAAGGCAGGAGCATCACATGAGGCCAGGAGTTCAAGTCCAGCCTAGGCAACATGCTGAAACCCCATCTCTACTAAAAATACAAAAATTAGCTGGATATGTTGGTGCATGCCTGTATTCCCAGCTACTTGGGTGGCTGAGGCACGAGAATCACTTGAACCTGGGAGGTGGATGTTGTAGTGAGCTGAGATTGTGCCACTGCACTCCAGCCTGGGTGAGGGTGAGCCTCTGACTTAAAAAAAAAAACAAAAAAACAAAAAAAAACAAACAACAAACCAATAAATACTACCACCTACCATTCAGTAAAACTCCCAATGTTCTAGTTACCATATTAGATACAACTGTCATATACTATTTCTAAACTTTATAGGAATCCCTCAAAGTAGGTATCATACCAGAAAACTGAGGCTCAAAGGTTAAGTCACCCAAGGACATTTAGCCAGTCAATACTGGAGCTACGAGTCGAATTCCTGTAGGATGCTTGCAGAGTTCAAGGTATTTTAATTGCCCCATCCTGGCCTTACTTGCAATTAAAACTGCTAAACAACCAAAACACTATTAAGAATATGAAGTGATTACGACATGATAAATTTTTATAAGTCAACACACTATAGTATAATGAGTAAAGAATGCCCTAGGACAGTTATAGCTGCATGACTTCGAAAAAATGAATTGTTTACTCATAAAAAAAATAAGGCAGTTTGATGCAAAGGTGCTCACCAACTCTAAAACTCTCACGGAACTCTCAAAAATGAGCTAATTTACAGGACTAATTTAAAAATAATGCCAGATTTGAACAATTAAATATCCAAAATCTGCATGAAGAACAGGTTGGAAGAGATAAGGATGAGTGTGGGCCTTCTTTGAGTATACTTTAAAAACAGTAGTTTTAGCTTCTGAAGTATTCTTTGATACCCATCTCTTAAGGGTATAGCAATCAACAAGTTTATTTTATTTTCCCCTTTCTCTTTTCCTTCTTTTCCCATTTTTTAAAAGTTGTAATAATCCTACCTTGTCAGAATACATAATATTTACATACTATTCTTCTACTCTTATTTCCACCTTAATTTTAGTTTGGAGCTAAACTTAATTAAATTCAATGTTCATTATCAATCCTTTTGTTCGTTTCTCCAGTCATCTCTTTCACATCAAGGTTGTCCTAAGAAATGCCTTATGAGTAGTATTCTCTGAGTTCTTCCCTATTTAATAGTTTTTCTCTAGCCTTGATAGTTGAATGACAGGTTGACTGAACATGAAATTATTTGGCTTACACTTCCTTTCTCCTTGAGTTTCTTGAAACTGTTGATGTATTTGTTGTCTTGCTTTTTCACTGACTGACTTTCCTTTGTAAGTGACTTATATTTTTTCGCCTGAAAGCTCAGAGATTTTTTTCTGTTATTTTTAAAGTCTAAATGCTTTCCAAGAAGTCTCTATAGTAGGCTGAATAATGGCCCTGCCTCCAAAGATATCGAAGTCCAAATCCCTAGAATGTGTGAATACGTTCTTATGCGGTAAAAGGGACTTAGCAGATGTGACTGAGTTAAGGATCTTCAGATAGACATTACACTGCATTATCCAGATAGGTCCAGTATAGTCACAAGGATCCTTCTAAGAGGAAGACAAGTCAGACAGAAGAGAAAATGCTACGCTGCTAGCTTAGAATATGGAGAATGGAACCACAAGCCAGGGAATGAAGGCAGCCTCTAGAAGTTAGAAAAGGCAAAGAAACAGATTCTCCTTGAGAGCCTCCAGAAGGAAAGCCCTGTGGACTCTTTTTAGATTTCTGATATATAAAACTGTAAGATAGTAAGTTGTCTTAAATCACTAAATTTCTGATAATTTATTACAGTACAATATACCAGTACAGTTTCAGAATTGATCATTCTGGATTAATTGGGAAAATGAACTGTTTTGATGTGTAAAGCTAGGTCTTCTATTTCTGGAATGTTTTCTTGGATTATAATTTTAGATCTTAATTCCAATCCATCATTGTTTTCTGTCTTCAGGAACTCCAATTAAATATATGTTAAATTTTATTTGTCTATCATATTTGTCACATCCTACCTGATTATTTTGACTTCTTTTTTTAGTTTTGTTCTCTTGGTTATTTTCAGTCTTCTCCTCAATGTCCCTTATCATATTCTCAGTTGAATGTAGTTTCCTTTGGATATCTTATTTTTTCATTTTCATTTCTGAGATAACTACTATTGCCTGAACTTTGCTCCTGAGTTTGATCAATTTTTATTTCACATACCCCTATTCTTTGTCCATTTATTCTAAGTTACTGAATTTCAAAATTAAAGTATGCTTTCCATACCTGAAAATGCTTTTTAAATAAACCTAAACCAAGTCAAGGTGTCATACTGCAGTCTTCCTCTGCTTTGTTTTGGGTGTTAAGGGGGAAATTTTCATCAACTAAACCGTTTTATTCACGTTTTCTGTTTCTTCCTAAATAATACCTTTACATGGCTTTTCCATGTTGTCTTTTCTTCATTTTGAAATGCCTAATGTTTGGCTTGGTCAGTAATAACAGGTGATTTTATGAATGCAGGGGTAAGGTTGTGGGGTGGCAAGATTACTTAATTCCAAAGTGCTCCCTTCTGGAAAAATAATGAAGTCAAGTTTCTTTAATATATGGTGCTATTATGAAAAGGAGGGATTAGCTTCTGATTTTGTAATTTCTTTTTTATTTGGGGGACAAGAGGAATCTTTAATTTCTATCCTTTCTTTCCATTCTTTTCCTTCATTACCAACTCTCAAAGGAGTATCACACTCTTCTGAATCAACTACTTGTCTCTCCTCAAAACAGTACTTTCCCAAGACTATCATGCTAACTCTGGTCCCATATACTCTTAAAACAAAAAAATTCAAAAAACTAGACAGGTGTGGTAGCGCATGCCTATAGTCCCAGCTACTCAGGAGGCTGAGGTGGTAGGATCACCTGGACCCAGAGAGGTTGAGGCTACAATGAGCCGTGATCTTGCCACCGCACTCCAGTCTGGGCGAGAGAGTGGAACCCTGTCTCAAAAAAACAAAAAACAAAATGTCACTTTGATTCTCCAGTAGCCAGTGCTCTAATCCTTCCAGCCTCAGAACTGTTCAATACTTTCTCACTCAGGGTTGAACTCTCTTTCTTCAAGCGATTTCATTTTTATTTCACCCCTACTAGTCAACCCATCCCCTGTCCCAACAATCTTCTCTTTTCTTTTCAGTCTTTGTTTGACTTTTCACTTCAGCATGAGCTCCAGAGCCGACCCTGCTGGTTTCAGTTGATCATTTCACTACTGATATATATAGCAATCTATAACTCCTATTAATACAGCAGGCAAGAGTTACGGGTGGTTCTATTGGCTCTCTTTATTGATATTGCGGACAGAAATAAAGTGTCCATAATTATCCTATGGGACTAGAAGTCCTTTCATTATTATGTAAGAATCATTTTAACAAGCAAACAAGTTTTCCTCCATTTAGAAGATCACAAGCTTTTCCATTCTATGATTTCCAAAAACTCTCGTTAAATGAATTTTTGTTATTGAAAAGGGAAAAGGAATAATAGTATCTTTGTAGTATTTCTGCTAATTAAGAAAGAAACTATTAAATTTTTACCTGAATTATAGGCTAATCAGCTAATTAAACTGAAATCAAATAAAATTATTAAGGAAAAGCATTTAGTGATAGAATAAGGCATTCATGAGAGAAAAACTAAAAAAAAAATTGACTAGAAAGAAAAGCAGATAGTGTTGATGTTTTTAGGTTTCCTATATTAATTTGTCATCTAGGCTTAATCTAATATCTAGTAAGACACTTTAATATTCACAATAATTTTCAGATATATTATCTAAATCTTGTAAGGGCTGTTCCAGGAGGAAGCCAAGGCCTAGAGGTCTTAGGACTTGTTAAGATCATATATGGCAGACAATGGCTGAGCTGGAAGTCAAAATCACGTTCTTCTCACACACTATGTGCCACCATGTCTCTCCCGAGCTGTTTCTCTACTAAGAAATTTTAATAACAGAAATATGTCAATTTATAATGGTTCATCTATTTATTTTATAATCAAATTTTCATTATATCATTCAAATATCTAGCATAAATATGGCAAAGCTACTAGACTTTCCTATAGCTTTCCAGGTTTAAAAAAAAAAAAAGTTTTGTTACAAATTGTGTAACATAATGGAGTCACGTGTGCTAAAACCCCCAACAACTAGAGCCAGGGAAGGCCACGAAGAAAGGGTTCTCATGGATAATGCTTGATAAAACAACTATTGCAAAAAATTGAAAAAAACCATAATCTTGCACAAAGGCCATCATAATCTTATACAAAAATCCAGTGAGGATGTTTGCCCAGCAACTGCCTATCAAACTCTGAACTGGTACCACCTTTGTTATTGATCCTTGTAGCCAAGAATAATTATCTCAAAACAATTACGTAATTCTCCTCATTCTTCCTTTAAAAACCTTTGTCTCCCTTTACCTCCCTGAATATGCAGAGTTTACTACAACATGTGCATTCCCACTGCAATGCCCATTCTCAAACAGATAAATCATTTTCTTTTAGAGTCTCTCTGTTATTTAGGTTGACATATCTGGAGTCAGAAGTGGGACCTGCAGCAAGGTCACCTTCAGAAGGACTCAGCAATTCTTAGAACTGGTAAATAGTACTCACTTGAGCCCTCTGAGCTTCCTGCTTCCGCGGCTCACCTTTTCTGCCCTGGTGAGCCTCCTGCTTTTTGATGGAAGCTCCTGAATTCATTCAGGATCTGATTAAGGCCACCTTAATAAAGGGCCTTACAATCCTCTTGGGATAATAACAACTTTTTGCCTTTTCTGGCAATCCCCTTCTGGAATAAGGACCAGTGTCCTTCTGGTTTGAATACTCTGGTTACTATAAAATTTGTCTTCTGTGAGGTATGTCTTTTCTGGTGAATTCACTTCTGGTTCTGCATGCCTAATTTAGTATTTTGTTTAATCTGCATACCTGGGTTTAAAATTTTTGTGACTACTCTTATCTTAGTTTCATTTTGGTTTGGTAACATACATCTGTACATAATTTAGCTCTTTTCCCTTGCTTATTTCTAAGAATCTACAAGACGCAAAAATAAACATTCTAAATGGTAGGCACAGGATGGCTAATTAAAAGCCACTACGATGGTTACCACCATCAAAAACTGGTCCAAATGCCTAATATTCCCTGACAAGATTTATAGGATTTTCTTTGTTTTTGAGTGATTAATAAGAAACAAAATGGGATCCTCAAATTCTAAAGGCATGCCAAAACAATCTTCCTTTGGGGATTCCAGCCAGCTATATTATGGACTATTCTTGGGCATATTTTTTAACTGATGGGCAAATTGTTACAGAGGGTAGCTAGTCAGGCATAAGCAGGACAGGAGAAGGCTCCCCCTACCCCATCAGGAATGTCAGGCGACCCTAGGGTGATGGGCAGGCTATTGTCACACTGTATCTCTAATAATTGGTCACAGCTGGCACCATGCAAAGGCAGTCTCCCAATAGATAGAAACACCTGAAACTGGTGATCAGCGGCTTTCCAGTAAGATCTCAGGAATTGTGTAGGTAAGCTCAGGTATGTGCAGTACGAGGCAAAACAGAGGCGTTTAACTACTATATGACCTTCCAGGGACACTCCACTGGTAAGGGAAGAACACCTCCAGTGAGCATGTGTACAAGGCCAGTAAACACACTGCACATGCTCACCTCCCAAGGGTTAGCAGGCCACTGCACACATGGACAGCCCATCACAAGGGAAGAATTAGAGAAGGGTTGCAGGAACCCAGAAGTAAGCCAACATATAAAACTCTAAGTCAAAGGTCAATGGGGCACTTATCTTTCAAGTTGCCTGCTTGGCTTTCTTACAAGTGTACTTCCTTTTGTTCCTGTTCTAAAGCTATATAATAAACTTGCACTACTGCTCTAAAACTTGCCTCAGTCTCTCCTTCTGCCTTATGTTTCTTGGTAGAATTCTTTCTTCTGGGAAGAAAAGAATTGATGTTGCTGCAGGCCCAAAAGGATTTGCCACGACATCAAGGAAAATTTGGAGCACAATAGCCATTATTTGAACTATTTAAACTTATTTTAAAAACTGCAACCAACGAAAGAATTAAAATATGTAGAGTATTCTAATTTCTCTACCTTTCTGTTTTTTTCCTGCCTACTTTGAATCTAATAACTTTTTCTGCTGGTATTGAGATAAACTTGCTGCTATGGCATTCAAGCCAAGATAGAAACAAAGGGGGAAAAAGTTTTAGAGTGCTTTCAAATTATTGTTTTACAAATTACATCAGCTCCATGGCAACTGACAACCTAGACATTTTCTGGAAATGTAAATTTAGGTTTGCCTTACTAACAATTGCTTTGAGTGATGGAACAGTTAATTAAAGAGTTGATAGTTCTAAAAGAAAAGAGATAAATGTTTATAAGAGGCTCTCAGATCAAAGAGGTCAAAATCTTGAGCTCAGAGCAATAGTACAACATTTCTCTGTCTGCCATAAAAATGGCTTTGTCTGCCATGTAGCGACTAGAAAAAGCTGAAACAAACCAACCAAAACACCCCGCTAAAACACTTCCCCATCTGCACCAACTAGTCAAGCAAATGAGACCAATAAACAAAAGATAGATTTATTACTAATTCTAGGATACTTGGAGATTTTTTTCTTATATAATTCAGTTAGTCCTATCTAAAAAATAAAAACATTGGAATGTGTAACACTAAACACATCTGAAACTGAAAAAAAGATAAAAAAGTGTTTTTAAAAATCAAACTGCTATGGAAACCGCTTTATCCAAAATGTTGGTACAGTCTTCGTAAGATTGCCTACTGGGACAAATAAAGTTTAGTCATGAGAACAGGTCCCAACGTTATCAGAAATACAGTTTGGATCCAACTATCTTTTTACAAACTGGTGTGTATATGTGTTTGTGTTTATACGTATATACACGTGTTGTGTTGTATGTTGTGTCTACATGGTAAAATCTGGCACGGTTGTCCAGAAATCCCTTAGCGAATTCTATTCAGATTGGCTTAAATAATAATGAAAACTGTTAAAATATACAGTAATTAAACCAAATGACATGTGACTTCAATGAACCTTTAATAAATAAGCTAGTTATCTAGGAAAGGCATAGAAAGGGAAAGCCTGGCTGCATTAAAGAAGGCTTTACAGGGCCATTTCAAAATAAGTCAAAGAAATATTTTGGGGTAAAATACTTTGATTTCCTTTATTGTCTGCTATCTGTCATGTGATTCTATATCAGAGTCCAGTTGGAATTTAGTTTCTTATTTACACAAAGAGTCTGTTTTGTTACTCTTATGATCGCTCTGCTTTAATGTTAATGATGGTCAGTTGTGCCTAAGCTCCAAAAGGGAGGGGCTATAATGGATGTGTCTAGCCTCCCTTTCCCTCAAGGCCAGGAATAGAGTTTTTCAGGTTTCTGTGGGGTCCCCTTTGCCCAGGAGTCCATTTAGTTGGTTAGGGAGCTTAGGATTTTATTTTTTATGTACAGTAGTTCAATACTTTTTAAAATATAAAAATAAATAAGCAAGCTGGTTTTAAATTTGTTGATAAAACAAAAATAGAATGTCTTCAGAACTGTCAGCACAAATTTTTGCCAGAATTTATGGGCCAGGTAGTTTTATATTTGTCTCCACTAGACAAGAGGTTTTAATAAGGTATAAGGGTTTGACACAAAAGTACAAAACTATAAACTCAGCCTAAAAACAGAACAATCTTTGTGTAACTCTTTGATAAATAAGACTAATTTAATATTGTTGGTTTAATAAAAACAGCTGCATCTCCAAAGTAATCAGCAAAATACCCACAACTTTAACTTTCAGGTTCTCACTTAGGTGAATACCTGATATTCATAGGCTATAAAAATGATTAACATAGAAATAGCTTGAACTAATGACTAGCCTTGCCTAATGCCTCAGTTTTCACAAGAAATCTACTTACAATTGTTAAAAATAAATAAATTAGATGAATGTAGGTGGCATAAACATTTATAAACAGTTGAATTAAATAACACTCATTAAATGTCTGAATCGCTTCCAAATAAGATAAAATACTGAAATATAAATTACTAAACATAAGTTTGCTCTTGGCTTCTCAATGTCTATAAAAGGACTATATTTGGGACTATCACTACACATAAAAGGTTATAGAGACACATATTTATAAATTTATAAAACTGCTCTCATCTATAAAAAACTGATATATGACAAAGTTTCTTGCTTCCTAGGTTTTTACTAGAAACTGAGGCTACTAAAAGTAACCTTAACAATTGTAATTAACATATATAATTCTGTACACAAAGTATACCCCCCAAAATAAGATATGTTTTTAATGAGAATTATTTTTTTAAATTTTACTTTATGTTCTAGGATAAATGTGCAGAACGTGCAGGTTTGTTACATAGGTACACATGTGCCATGGGCTTTTTTCATATGTTAGCCACATAAATGTCTTCTTTTGAGAAGTGTCTGCTCATATCCTTCGCCCACTTTTTGATATGGTTGTTTTTTCTTGTAAGTCTGTTAAAGTTCCTTGTGGATTCTGGATATTAGACCTTGGCCAGACGGGTAGCTTGCAAACATTTTCTCCCATTCCGTAGGTTGCTTGTTCATTCTGATGATAGTTTCTCTTGCTGTGTAGAAGCTCTTTAGTTTGATTAGATCCTATTTGTCAATTTTGGCTTTTGTTGCAATTGCTTTTGGTGTTTTAGTCATGAAGTCTCTGCCCACACCTATGTCCTGAATGGTATTGCCTAGGTTTTCTTCTTTTGCCAGCGTCTATGTCTGAATAGTATTGCCTATGGTTTTGGGTTTTACATTTAAGTCTTTACTTCATCTTAATTTTTGTATAAGGTGTATGAAGGGGTCTAGTTTTTGTTTTTCTGCATATAGCTAGCCAGATTTCCTAGCACTATTTATTAATAAGGTTACTAAAAGTTACCTTAACAATTCTAATTAACATATATAATTCTGTACACAAAGTGTATCCCAAAACATAAGATGTGTTTGTAATGAGAATTCTTAAAGTCAAAAAAAAGTGTTCTTTATTGAGAAAAAAGAATAATTTTGTCTAAATTCTGAAGGTTATTTAAGGTTATTTTAAAAAGTAAATTTAAGAAAACAGAAACATGATAGAAAGGAACTAGTAAGTAGGAGACACAGATGTGTAAAGTTAAGGGTATAAATATGTATTTTAGGTAAAAGAAGGTTAAAAAGAAAAGTGAATTTTTTTTTTTAAGAGACAGGGTCTCACCATGTTGCCCAGGCTGGTCTTGAACTCCCGTGCTCAAGCAATTCTCCTGCCTTGGCCTCCCAAAGTGCTGGAATTACACGTGTGAAGCATCACACCAGTCAAAAAAAAAGGATAAATTTGAGAAATAATTTTGTGTGGTAAATATTTTGTCCTAAATGTAGTTATTTAAAAGTATAAGAAAATAACTAAAGATCTAAGCATGTCATGGACAGTTGTAAATTATTATAAGGTTTGTGAAGGGTAGATTTATTAAACAAATTTGTGTATGATCAAGTTGGCTGTAATTAGAAGGGAATTATTTGTAAGTCTTTCCAAAGATTAAAGTTTGAGATAAATATATCCCTCAATCCTCAATACAAAACTAAAAATTTAGTCCACTACATTAGAAAAAAAATTTTTTTTTTTCCTGTTTCAAAGTCTTCATTTAATTTTCTAGTTTCACATTTGCAAAGCTGTCTTCTTTACTTAGGATGGTAATTTCATTTCTTGAGGTAGAGTTTTCTTCTTAAAGCTCCTGAGATTTATATCTCAGAAGTTTAATGTTTGCTGCATCTTACTGCATATATCACTGCTTTCAACTCTTTCTCCCCTTGAAAAAGTACACCTTTAATCTTGACTGAGGTGATAACTCTCTCCTTTAACTTTTTCATCAGCTCCTGTAACATTTTTCCTCTGATTATAACTCTGCTGTTATAGTCTTAATTCTAAAATGTTTGTCTTGATGGCCTACAGAAGCAAGGTTTTCCTCCAGTATAACTTGATTCTGTACACTTGGCTTTTCTGAATGTGTCTGAATTATTCCATGTAACCAGGAAAGTTCCCATCCTGTTACTAAAAGCCACGTATTTCCCTGCTCAAGGTACTAGTTTTCTTGTTTACACTCATGGTGTGTTCTCACAACTTTGACCACACATTCTTCCTGGGTCTGATTAAATTCAAATACTGTTTTTGCTGGGTTCAACTTCCAGGTTATCTAAATGGGCTTCCCATAAGGAGAAGCAATCACACTGCAAGAGGTTTTTCTCTACTTTTTTGGTAACTGGCCCAAGAAACAAATATTTTGCATTTTATCAAGATAACTTTGTGTTCTTACTAGCTTTTTATTTTTTATTACTTAGGAAAATAGCTTTGAAAGGGTTAATGTTTTTTAAATCCAGGTAACTTTCTATATTGCTTTTGAAGTCCTTTGATTATCATTCTGGTTAAATGAATGACTATTATTTTACAGTGACCTGTGATCCTGTTTTGACCAGGTGTTTTAAACCTTTTCGCATCTTTGATAGACCTCCCCAATATCAAAATTCTAAATTAAACATTTTTGACCTAGAACTAACTTTTGGATTTTCTAGCTAGGCCCCTGGAAAGCCTCAAAGGACATATTTCTCACATTGTAAAGATATTAAATGATTAAATTTATTTTGTAAATTGTGTAAGAAGCATTGCCAAATGATAAGTAATACTGGATCTTTTAGTTATATTTATAGGTATGTGATTAATATCAGTGTTCTAAAATTATATAAAACTTAGACATCTAATATATCATCAAGTCATAATTGTGGTGATTATATGTATGCTGCAAAAAATAATCAAATTTCTCTGTCAATTTCTGATTATGGTAAACTTTCATCAAATTTTTAATCATGGCTATTTTAAGTCTCTGTCATCCTACAGTTATTGTTCTGATTTTTATCTAAAACCATTTGCAATCAGATTCATAAAAAAAGATTCTAACAAGTACTCTTAAATACAAGTTTCTAGTAACTTAAAGATCAATGGACTAAATAAAAATCTATTGGAACTCTAATGAAGAAATGATGGGTTCATGAAACTGCTAATCAAGATCAAACAGAACAAAAATTAATTACATGAGACTGAATAACTGATGAGGATGTTTTTATGATTTTTATTTGAAACATTATCAGTTTTTTGCTTGTTTTTGTTTTCCAGATTTGAGAAAATTTTCTCTCTTAAGCTACCTGTATAGTTTTAGGAAACTGCTAATTAGCAATTTAGTAAAGTATATTTTGTGAACCAAGGTGAAGCATCTGCTTTTTCTCCCTATTTCATCCCTCTAAAATTCAAAAACTATTCCTGGGGATTTTTTTTCTCCTTGAAAATATGTTTATTTACTAAGTTCAATAAGAATTTGCTTTCTCTTTATAACAGGATGTAACTGGAAACACTGGTTATATAACCAAGACTTTGTCATATCACATTAGAAAATGTGCACAGAATTGCCTAGTTTCGAGGATTCCCAGTTTTACAATGAGTGAGTAAAAAATGCCACTTCCTGGCAGGCCCAAGAACCTAAAGATTGTAGATATTAAATAAAATCTTAAGTCGACCTTAGTTTGACTTCCTAGACTCAAAAGGTTTTAAAATCTGAGATACCTATGTGATCAACATAGAGAGAAAAGGTTATGTTTCTTAAAAAAAACCTATAATGCACCTGTTATTAGTTTGTAGCTTTACGCATCGTATTTGAGTTTTTATAATCAACCTGTAGCCTAGACTAGATTCTAAATTCTTCTAGGATCCCCCAATCCAACTTTCTTCTATAAAATTACCAAAAAGGGGAACTACTCTGTTCCTGAAGCCTTATACATTGAAGCTACATGAATTTTAAGGAACAAACCTTGTACCTGATGTGTGGACCACACAGAAGGGTCAACAAACCACTAAATGCCATAACCAGAGACAGTCGAACTACAAAGCAGAATAAGAAGTCGACAGTTTCATGGTGGAAACAGTTTTTTCGAAGATATTAGAACAAGACTCCACATCATAATGAGACTCTTACTCCTCTTAATGCCTACCATTTTCACTTGATAGGATAATGGTATAATTGAAATTTCACAATCAGTAGCTACTGCTGGTAAGTTGACAGAACCTGACCTAAAAGATTCTTTAGTCCACCTAGTGGGCAACTTGGGCAATAACCCTCATACAATTGTAGCTCACTCTGCTTTATTTCAACTCAGTCATGTGATACTAGATGATAAAATTGATCTGTATCTATTGGTTACATAAGAAAATGTCTGTGTTACTGCTAATACCACAAGCTGTACCTGAATAAATTCCTTTGGGAAAGTTGAGACCTACATAAACCAAATAAGAAAAGAGGCCACATGGTTAGAAGTCTCACGTAACTCCCTGTGGTCATCTGATTTACTCAGTAGGTTCCCTTAAAGCCGAGGTTCACAGTTCAAAAGCACTATACAAACTAGGATTGTCATATTACTATACATTTTACTTTGTATTTTCTTTTGTAAACTTTGTACTTGTTGCCTGTCAAATTTCTGCAGTGGCCAAGTGCGGTGGCTCACGTCTGTAACGCCAGCACTTTGGGAGGCCGAGGCAGGCGGATCACCTGAGGTCAGGAGTTTGAGATCAGCCTGGCCAACATGGTGAAACCCCGTCTCTACTAAACAACAAAAATTAGTAAGGCATGGTGGTGCATGCCTGTAATCCCAGCTACTCAAGAGGCTGAGACAGGAGACTTGCTTGAACCCGGGAGGCAGGGGTTGCAGTAAGCCAAGATTGCGCCATTGCACTCCAGCCTAGGCGACAGAGTGAAACTCTGTCTCAAAAAACAATTTCTACAGAAGTACAACTTCTAACAGAACAATGCTGGCCCAAGCACTTTGCAATGATAGCCAACACCTACGGAACAGACAAAATTAAACTTAACAACGGACTCTAGGTAGACTTAGCCACTCCCTACAAACCTCCCTTGTGGCTAAAAGGGTTCTGACACTGACTCCTAGCTACCATTCACTCCCTTCAACAGGTGACCAGACAACAACCCAGAACAGGTCCGTTCTGTCACCAAGGGACAATAAAAACCTAAATACAGGATGACTGATCAGCAATGCTTTTGGAGAAAAATCTTGATTAAAAGGGTTAAAAAGTAATAGTTGTCAGAATCAAAATGGAGTCACGTGTTAAAAATCCTGACAAACAGAGCCAAGAAAGGCCACGAAGGCTTCTCATCCATAATGCCTGATAAAACGAACTATTACAAAAGACAGAAAAAAAACATAACCTTGTATAAAGGCTAATGCAATCTTACACAAAAAAATACCTCCATGAGGACATCTGCCCAGCAACTGCCTGTCCAACTCTGAACCGTAACAGATCCTTGTAGTGAAGAATAATTATCTCAAAACAATTATGTAATTCACTTCACTCTTCCTTTAAAAACCTTGTCTTCCTTTACCTCCCTGAAGATGCAGAGTTTACTACAGCATGTACTTTCCCATCGCAATGCCAATTCTCAAACAGGTATCGTTTTCTTTTCGAGTCCCTCTCTCTGTTATTTCAGTTGAGAGAGTATATATCCTGAGTAAAGATATAAAAAATAGTATGCATAAATAGAAAATTACCTTGATATTTCCCTGAGATAAACAGTCTGCATGGCTTTCTTCAAATGAGGTTCAATATTTCTCCACAGTTTGCGAGTATCACGTTCACTTGCTACCCCAAAGGGAAGAAAATTTCAGTAATTTGTATCTTGTAAAAACCTTTCTCAAAATAAATATTAATGAGTAAAATTACACAGTTACCTTCTCCTTTAACCACAGGTTCACAATATTTAGGAAAATTAAGTACTGCCTGTAAGTAAAGAAAAAAAAAAAGGGAAGAAAAAAGCACTGATCGATCACAATTAGACATTTATTTTTCAAGTAAAATCTGTATTAATATTCAGGAAATTTTACTTAAACACATTTGCTCAAGTCAAATGTAATTATACACAGTGGCATGCGCCTGTAATCCCAGCTACTCAGGCTGAGACAGGGGGATCACTTGAGCCCAGGAGATCAAGACTGTAGTGTGCTGTGACTGCACCTGTAAACAGCCATGGCACTCCAGCCTGGATAACATGGCAAGACCCTGATTCTTTCTTAAAAAAAAATGTAATTGTAGCTTATTACTACAACAAAACAGCAAAAATACCAACAATGACAGCACAACACAAAATATTCTTTAATTGGCTAAATTCTGCCTAATACATTAGCCTCTGTATACAAAATTAGGAGAATGGAGTGTCTCACCAAAAATACACTTCTTTGGTATATTTTGATATGGCTAATCAGAAGGGTTGCAAGCACAAGAATAGCCCTGAAAATCTGCTTTTTGTGAGGGAGATTTGCATCTGTAGAGGAAATAAGAAAACAGCAGATGCAAGCAGGCTTTCTCTGATCATCCCCTACCTTGGATCTAGGAAAGACTAACTCTCAAAAAAGAGATTTGAAGGTCTGACACCTTTGAAGGTCTGACAGAGAAACTTAGCACAGGCTACCATCTATTCTTTCTGGAAGTTGCTACCTATGAGGTTTCATTTGCACAACAAGAGTGCCTTCCCTAACCATGTCTTTCCTCCTCTCCCTCCAATAACCTGCTATGCCATGCTCCAAGCCCATTTTCTTTCTGTAGCCTCAGGATGGTATAAAAATTTGAACCAGCTGGCCCCCCTTTCTGCCCCCCACCTTTTGAGTCTTATATTTTGTGTAAGGCTCTTGTGCCCATATGCATATTAATAAATTTGTATGCAATAGCTAATGTATGCAGGACTTCACACCTAGGTGAGGGGTTGATAGGTGCAGCAAACCACCATTGCACACATTTTACCTATGTAACAAACCTGCACGTCCTGCACATGTATCCTAGAACTCAATATAAAATTAAATTAAAATTAAAAAATAAATTTGTACGCCTTTTTCCCCCATGAATCTATTATTAGTTTGTTTTATAGATTCAAATTACCAAAACTGCAGGGTAAAAATATGAACTTCCCTACAGTAACAAAGCATAATTTGTACTTTTAGGTTATATTTATGTCATACAGAACCATAAAACATATAATGAAAAACCTCAAGCCCAAATAATTAACTGTTATTTTCTAACGTCTGAACATTCTCGTTAATTAAACATCATCGAGTTTCATATGACTCAAAATATTTGGATTGGCAGCACTACCTGAGATTGTTATAAATCCAAGTTCTTGGCATCATCTCAGGCATACCAAATCAGAATCTCTGAGGATGAGACCCAGGAATCTATGTTTAACGATCTCTCTAGAAATTCTATGTATTCTAAAGTTTGAGGAGTACTAATTAACTAATTATAACTACTTATTAGTTTTCTATGAATCAACATTGGAATTCTACTGAACAGTAGTTTAAGCAAACTGGTTAAAAACATACTGCTTCCATTTATTAAAAAAAATATATATATATGTGTGTATATATATATGTTTGTTCCCACGTATTTCTTATCAAAAATAATTCAATGAGGCATAGAAAAAAGATATATATAAATGTGTAACTATGTAACATATAAGTAGGTGACAGAAAACTAAGAACCAAATCATTAATTTCTTCCTATTCTACTTCATAAAAAACAATTATTTAAAGTAGAAAAATCTTCCAAATTTGGCTAATATTAAGTGTACAGAAGAAGAATCAAGAAGACATTATTCGCTTCAGCCAAACTTCCTTACCGTAATTTTAGATTTTCAGATCTAAGCATAGTTTAATAACACTACAGTGTCATAATGTTAACAGCTACTGGTACACAATTTGGCTTATCAAAATAAACAATTGACCCTTGAACAATATAGGTTTGAACTGTGAAGGTCCACTTGTCCACAGATTTTTTTTTTTCAACCAAATGCAGATCACAAACACAGACCAAAAACACAGTATTCAGGGAATGCAAAACCCATGTATATGGAGGGCTAACTTTTGTACACTCAGGTTCTGCAGAGTTGATTGCAGGGTTTGAGTGTGCTCAGATTTTGATATACATGGGACTGGTCCTGGAACCAATCCCCCAAGTATACTAAGGGGCAATTGTATTGATTTTCTTTTTGGCTGAAACACTAAAATATGTTTAAGAATTTATGAGTAACAGTTAAAAAGGCAGTATCATAAGGTTTGTCAGAGAAAACAAACCTAAATGAATATCAAAGTAGTACTTTATTTTCTCCTATCTTAAGCTACCTATAGAACTAGCCTCTAAGAAATACAGAAATATCAGTTCATAAAGCATCTTTCCAGAAAAGATCCCTGAAAAGAATATTTTTCAGGCGATTTAATAAACTTTCAAGAAATATGCCACTTACAAAGTTTGAGACAAACACAAACAACACTATATATCTGAAGAAAAAAGGAAAATGAGTATCTTTATTTTTCTATGTTCTATATATAGAGAAAACTAAGAACACTGTGCTATTTTTCTCTAATGTTTAAGGATCCTTTTCTGTATTTATTATTACCAATAGTAGTATAAGACTTAAACCATACTTCACATTTATGAATATGATTTTTAAGAAAGCTGTAACCTTACCCTAAATAAAGTCATTCCTCAGTGAAACCCAAAGAACTTTTAAAAATACTATAAATATATATTTCTCTTTACATTTTATTTTCCCATAAATATTTTCTCTAAATTTTTTCTTCTTATATTTTATAATCTACTTTGAAATGGCTGCCAGCACAGATTCCCACAGGATTTGAGAGCTAAATAATAGTAACTGCAAGTTACTTTCCAGTAAAGACAGAGGAGGATTATTTGCTCCTAAGTACATCTCACCCAGGTGCGTTTTCCTGACCCTCTCCTCTCTGTCTCTTGTATTATCATTTCCCTCAGAAGCCAGGGATCCCAAGACATCCAACTTCTAAAAGAATGTTAGTGATAAACTGGAACTGGAAAAACTGTTTTGTTTTTTCCTAACTGAGAAGATGTCTGAAATCTACATGCAAATCAGAGGAACCCTGAAATCTGAAACTTTCAAAAACATACTAATTTTAAATAGTTGCCTTCTATGTTCTGTCTCAAACACACACTGAATCTAAGTAACACTTTTCAGGGCAGAAAGAGAAAGAACAAAGTGAAGAAAATGTGCTAACAGACATAGAATCTGTTACTTTGAAAGTGACTGTTTTCCAGCCTCAGATATATTACTATTTTCTGTTAAATGGAGCTAAGATCTTAATTATTAATTAAGGATTTCTAAAAGGGAAACTAGAAATTCTTGTCTCCTTCCTTTCCCATCCCCACAATTAAACAAAAAAGGTCAAAGAAAAATTCAACATCAACATTTTTCAAGCTGTCTATGATATATAAACAGCTATTTTAATTGTTTAAAAAAAAAAATTAAAAAGAACCATCTATACAAAGATTATCAGCTTAGGGTCAGTGGTTAATGAAAGACCTGCAATGAAAGCTTCTGACCATACTGCAATCCATCTAGATTCTAGACCTCAATCACTGCATACATAAAACTTGAACAAAATCTGCTACAAAATATTAACAAAGTTGTAAAACTACTCAAATTTTTACATCTCTTTTCTGTTATTCCTCATTTTGATTTTAACGGAGTTCTGCATTTTCTGCAATTAGAGAAAAAACAAGGAAGAGTGAGAAGATCTGAGAATGACATTTTTCTGATCAGAACAAGCAAAGTTTGTAAACCCACAAACATCTACCTTCTTATGGTATGTTAGCCTCAAGAGGCCATATGCAAATTCCCAGAATAAAATTTCAGTTTCTAACCTATCTCACACCATTTCTACATGGAAAATATTAAAAGATATATATACACATATATTTATACACACACACACACACACACATAGATATATATACAAGCAAAATATTCATTTACCAGATGTCTGAGCTCTTTCAAATCTCGACAAACAGTGTAGAAAACTCCAAGAAGAATGTTAATGTAGGCAGCATAGAAATCAGCTGAATACTCTGGAGGATGATCATGGGACAGGATCTTTTGAAGGTTCCCTGTTCACAGGACACAAAATAACTTGTAATAATTAACACAGTACCCTAATCATATCTTCAAGCATTTTATAACAAAGGTATTTAAAAAAAAAAACCAAACCCAGCAATAATTAAGGAATAATAAAACTATTACAAGATTAGAATAGAAAAGTGTGATTTGTGATATAATAAAAAATATGTATTTGATCTTCACCCCGGTTCCTGGCACAGAGCTTCTAAAAGCCCTCATAATTTCCTGAATGAGAAGGAGGAGTATCTTTTGTTACTCCTAATAAGCCCTTTTAAAACATACCTCAATTTATACTAATGAGGTGTTTCTTGATGGGTGATATGGTTTGGCTCTGTGTCCCCACTCATATCTCATTTGAAATTTTCAGTGTTGGAGGAAGGGCCTGGTAGGAGATGATTCACTCATGGAGCAGACTTCCCCCTCGCTGTTCTTGTGATGGAGTTCTCATGAGATCTGGTTGTTTCAAAGTGTGCAGCAATTCCCCCTTCACGATCTCTCTAATGCTGACCTTGTGAAGATGTGTTTGCTTCCCTTTCACCTTCCAACATGACTGCAAGTTTCCTGAGGCCTCCCCAGAAGCAGAAGCCCGTACAGCCCACAGACTGTGAGTCTATTAAATCTCTTTTCTTTATAAATTTATAAATTACCCAGTCTCAGGTATGTTTATAGCAGTGTGAGAATGGACTAATACAGTGGGCCCCTAGATAGCTTCAGGATGGGGACTGGTTGTCAGAGGAACCAACCAAGTGATTAGAGGCCTGTATTCTCACATACACTGCTATGAAGAAATACCCATGACTGGGTAATTTATAAAGAAAAGAGGTTTAATTGACTCACAGTTCTGCATGGCTGGGGAGGCCTCAGGAGACTTATAATCATGGTGGAAGGCACTCTTAACAGTGCAGGAGGAGAGAGAATGAGTGCCAGCAGGGGAAATGCCAGACACTTATACAACCAACAGCTCTCATGAGAACTCAGCGTCTTAAGAACAGCATGGAGGAACTGCCCCCATGATTCAATTACCTTCCACCAGGTCCCTCCATGACATGTGGGGATTATGGGATTATAATTCAAGATGAGATCTGGGTGGGGACACAAAGCCAAACCATATCAAGGCTCCATCTCCTGTCCTTGGGAAAAGGAGAAGGGCTAAAGATCGAATCCACGACCAATGACCAACGATTTAATCAAATCATGACTATATAATGGCACCTCCATAAAAAATCCTAAATGATGAGGTTCTGAGAGTTTCCAGGATAGTAAATATATCCACATGCTGAGAGGGTAGCACATCCCAGCCCCACAGGGACAGAAGCTCCTAGGCTTGGGACCCCACTGGTCCTTGTCCTGTGTACCTGTTCATCTGGCTGTTCATTTGTATCCTTTATAATAAACGGAATAAGTAAAGTTGTTTTCTTGAGTTCGGTGAGCCATTCTAGCAAATTATCAAACCTGAGGAGGGGGTCACGTGAAACCCCAATTTATAACCAGTTTTCAGGAGTACAGGTAGAAACCTGGGACTTAGACTGGTGTCTGAAGTACTAATATTCTTGTAGGACTAAGTCCTTAACTTGTGAGGTCTGCACTAACTTCTGGTAGTTAGTGTCAGAAGTGAATTGAATTTTAGGACACCCACTTGATATCTAGAGAACTGAAGAATTTGTTGTTGGGTGAACAAAAATACCCCACACATTTGGTGTCAGAAGTGTTTTGAGTAAAAATAATTCTGAAAATGTAATAGAAATTTTGAAACTGATGGTAAAAAAAATTATTAAATATTAAGACAAATAGAAAACAATGACAGCTAAAGAAAATCTCAAGAACCTTATGACCGGCAAAATCAGTAACAAGGGAAAAAATACTGTAGATTCTAGTTTTTCTTCCTATTAAGTAAATCAACTAGGAAAAAAAAGGGGATAGTACATAAACTGCCAACAAACTAGAAAATGCTCATGTTTTGTAAAATGAAAATAATTAATTTTTTTACAATAATCATCACCTGATCCTAGTCCTTACTTTGTTATTCCCCCTTTTATAAAACATGTTTTCTCCCTACAACTTTGATATCTTTACTTTACTTCTGTTATATCTCAGGCTCTTTATAAAATATCACATTAAGAGTCCTAACCTTATACTTTACCCTGCTGGAAATAATCATATTTTAGAAATACAGTAAAATTTAAAGGGAAACAACCATATATTATTCAAAATTTCCCAGTCATAATACAGGAATCAATTAGACATTCATTCCTTATCGTAAGATCCTCTGACTTCTTGGTGCAATGGTCTCCTTAGACTTCTTAGTTAAGAGCTCTTTGCATATGACTAGAACTTTAAACCTAGTTCAGAGGGCTCAAGTTTTTTGCAAAAATTACAGGTAAAAACTCTTCCAGGATATTCTAATCATGTCAATTTCCTTTTGTTTAAGGTTCCCAGTAAGTTAGTATTTTTAGTAAGGCCATTTACCATTGATTTTAATCACTTTTGTGCCTGCGAATCAATTAGACACAGGTATAAAAGATAAAAAAAATATATAAACTATCTGAAAATTTATAAACATAAGTTTAGAAATAGATCTATTAAGGAATATTTAAACACAGAAGTTGACAAAAAAAAACTTCAAAGCCTAGTTTTATACTTAGAATATTATCCCAAATGGATACTAGATGAGACACTGTTACTGAATTTGCTTTTTTATTTCAAAACTGCTGAAAAAATAAAAATAAAAGCCAAAACTTCCCTTTGGAGTCTATGTACTTTTAAATTCTAACAGCAAACTTTAAATACAACGTTACTAAGATTTTTTAACTGGGCATGGGGAAATAGCTAATATATTGAAAATTTCTAAAAGGTACCAAAAAACTTAGAAACAAAGATATCTACCTATAAAACCTACCAAATAACTGGATGGATGTAAGAAAAGAGAGATGGAGGGAAGAGATAAATGATCACAGAGATGAACAAGCGAAAACAAACAAACAAACAAACAACAAGAAAAAACTTCTATAAATGAATGGGTAAGAAAATTTGGAAAACAGTTGAGTCTCCAGCTCAGATTGCACTTCTAAGTACCCCCTGAACATCTCTATCTGGGTATTCCTTACATGTAGCCCTCTGTATCCCATAAGAAAGTTGATCAGACGTTATCACTGGCCCATTTCAGCCCTGATGAAAGTCTTATAAGAATCGGAATCCTCACTGTGTTGCTGTAAAAGTAACCTAGCAACTTGTTTATAGACTACAGACAAAACTCTCAGAGTGTAATTCTATAATAAGCAAGTCATGCCAGCTCTAACAGTCTAGGACTATTCAAATTCATGGAAAAAAAAAATCCCATCTATATCAGAAAGCTGAAAACACCATATCATCGGGTAGTAAATAAAGGGTAGGAGAAACCCACTGGTTGGTCTCCTTGGGTCTTAAAATTTCACTATCCAAGTATATGCTAATGTGCAAAGAAAAGCCATTCCTAACTTGTAGAGACTTCTGCTTCCAGTTGTGAGGGAGTAGGAGCATCCAGAAATACCCTCCTCTAATAATCAATTAAAAACTGGACACACTATAGAAAACAACTATTTTCAAATATCAAACAAACGGCAGTAACGGACCGTAATACCTGAGAAAAGGTAAACAATAAGGTGAGTCCTACCATCAGCCAAGCTTTCTAACAAGAGGTAATTTTAAGACTGTGGTGCAGGCCGGGCTCGGTGGCTCAAGCCTGTAATCCCAGCACTTTGGGAGGCCGAGACGGGCGGATCACGAGGTCAGGAAATCGAGACCATCCTGGCTAACATGGTGAAACCCCGTCTCTACTAAAAACACGGGCGAGGTGGCGGGCGCCTGTAGTCCCAGCTACTCGGGAGGCTGGGGCAGGAGAATGGCGGGAACCCGGGAGGCGGAGCTTGTAGTGAGCCGAGATCTCGCCACTGAACTCCAGCCTGGGCGACAGGGCGAGACTCCCTCTCAAAAAAAAAAAAAAAAAAAAAAAAGACTGTGGTGCAAGGAGAGTTCCAAAAGGAGCTCATTTATCCTACTGAGTTGAGGAGACAGAGACCAGAGCCGAGGGAGCTGAGATAGCTATAATTTGCAGGGCAGCGTATCTGAGGGGAGGAAGCTGTGCCAAAAAAGAGCTCCAGAAATCTGTACAGGGGTTCCCCTCGAGTCTTAGCTTAATACTAACCTGTGTATGCCTAGGGTAAAACCCTATAAAGCCATGCAAGAACAATTTTTAGGGAAAAAACAATCATTGGAGAGCTATATGTCAATTCCCAGAATTCACACAGGGCTGTGAATTTTTCATGTTGCCACTAGTCAGAAGGCAGAGACCATGCTAAACACACAGGGCATTCAGTAGAGATTTCAGAAAAACTATGTCTTAAAAGTAGAGCTAAAATTAGCCCTGGTATAATGGCTACTCTGGATCATCTCTCCAAAAAAAGTTTAAAAATAGCCTTAAAAGAGTCAACTGTATCTGTAAGTAATTAAATATGCTAATGAGAAAAAAGTCCAAAACACAATAAAAAACACAATGTCTATAATTCAATAAAAAACTACTAGACACATGAAGAAGCATAACGGATACCCAAGATGGAGAAAAATTAGTCGGAGGGAACAAACCCAAAACAAAAGAGGTAATTGAATTAGTAAACAAGAAAATTAAAACAACTGTTATAAATATGCTCATATGCTCAAGGATATAAAAGAAAACAAAAGCATAATGAGATCAGTAATGAAAATTCTACAGGATGAGACTGGCTGCCCACTAGACACTTGTGAAAAAAAAAAAAAAAAGCCAGTGAACTGAAAGACATACAAACAAAAAAAAAACCCAAATAAAACACACACACACACACACACAAAGATTTAAAATTTAAATAAACAGACTTTCAGTAGGACAATATAAAGTGCTCTAACATACCTATAATGCAATCCCACACAAAAAAGATAGAGAAGAAAAGGTGAGGGGGCAGACAAAATATTTGAAGAAATACTGTCTGAAATTTTTCCAAAGCTGATGAAACTATACACCCACAGACTTAAGAACTCAACAAATCCCCAGCAGGATAAACAATAAAAGTTATTTTCTTTCTTGTCCTGTTATTTTTTTAAAGCCAAAATAATAATATTTAACATCTGAAGTTTATAATAATAGTTGAGGTTTATAATATAGTATTTTTTTTTTGAGACGGAGTCTCGCTCTGTCGCCCAGGCTGGAGTGCAGTGGCCGGATCTCAGCTCACTGCAAGCTCCGTCTCCCGGGTTCACGCCATTCTCCTGCCTCAGCCTCCCGCTACAGGCGCCCGCCATCTCGCCCGGCTAGTTTTTTGTATTTTAGTAGAGACGGGGTTTCACTGTGTTAGCCAGGATGGTCTCGATCTCCTGACCTTGTGATCCGCCCATCTCGGCCTCCCAAAGTGCTGGGATTACAGGCTTGAGCCACCGCGCCCGGCCTAGTATTACATGGTTTATAATAAATATGGAAGTAAAATGTAAGACAACAGCAGTACAAATGTTCTTAAGTAGGAAACTGTAATCACTGAAATTTCAGATTGTTATCAGAACATAACTTAATCTATCCAAACTGACACCATAACTAAACCAAAAACCTAATCAAGTACATTATAATCTCTCTAAAGAAAAAATATCCATCACCAAAAGATGAGTAGTCTGCATGAGGTAAAGACCAGAAAACAAGACTTCCAAACTGGGCTCCTAGCCGTAACTGCTAAGAGGACAGCTGTCCTTAAAATCAGACACCATATTCCTGAAAATGACATGTTTCAAGTTATTATGACAGGATAACACTAACCACTTAGATAATCTCTTTCCCTGGTTCCATACTTAACCATAATTTCAACTTTTCTATTAACGTTCCCCTTCTGAATGGCTATTTGTCTGACTACAGTGTTTCTGCTTTAAAAAAAAAAAAAAAAACTGAACATGAAAAAGGCCCTAAAATTTAATAATCAGAATTTAACTTGGCTCCATTATTATATACTTTGCAAAAATCTATTATCCTATACTCACTAAAATTACTAAGACCATTTTATTTACTTTTGTCCTCAAACTCTCTCTCTATGCTGCTTTGTATCTTTACTTTTAAAATTTTTAAATCTATAAATTTAAATCATAGAATTTTTAACATTTAATTCTATAATGACTTACATTATTAATTCAACTTGACTGAAATGTATAAAATCAACTTTTTAAATAATTTTCTCAAATTCTAAATAGTTTTTCAGCACTTAAAATAGGTCATAAAAAAACTGAACTATGAAGAACAGTGCTGACATAGGTACAGAATGTTTTTTTTTTTTTTAAATAAAATCCTTTATCACTTTTCCTCCTACCCTTTATTTTGGGATCTTTATGGATGAGAAATCAATGACAATAAGGACTCCATCTATTTTGGGTTGCTGTTTAAAAAAAAATTCAGCTAATTAGCTAAGACAGAAGGTGTTATTTGACTGCTGTTCTGGTGAAAACAGACAAAAATGTGTTAATCTTAACGTATGTTTACAGCTGATTAGTTCAGAGGGATAGTGTTAATGAGGCCAAGGTCATGGAATGCTATTTTTTTATAGACTGCTAACCATCTTATACTTCAGTTATAATCTCTGAATCCCAAGTATCATCTCTGTATGACAGCCCAGTATTAATCCACAAAGCTATTCAGCAACACAAAAAACTACTATGTTCTTCCAAAGACCAAAAGCATCAGGATCTATGAAATTTAAGATTAAATGCAGTCCCCAAGAAAATAAGAAACACAAGGGCTAGTAATTGGTACCATATGAGTTACAGTAAAGAAAATGAGATTTATAAAATCAAAAGATGTAAGCGCAACATGGTACCTAACCCAAGTATACAGTGAATGAAGATTTCAATACACTCTTAATATGCTTTACAAGTCTAGTCTGATTATTCGTACAGACGTCATAATCACACTACATATACATCTTAATGTACTGACTAAAAAAATGAAGATACATTAGCACAAATACGAGAGTTGCTCATCCAAAAAAAATTAGTAATTATACAATAATCTCTCACAGTTCCAAAGTAAATTTTATAAGTGCAGAAATACAAACATCTTATTTGAGATTGGCAGCAAACCTTAACAGTTTAATACTTTGATATTCCCATTTGATATTCAAATACTTTGAATATCAAAATACTTTGAATATCAAAGTATTCCCATTTGAATATGCTAGTTTAATCTTTCAAACAACAAAAACTATTCTCCTGCATAACATTTGCCAAAACAATGTTTTAAGGTTTACCTATGCTGTAATCAGGGAAATATAAGACAAATGGCTCAAAGCATCCAGTATTTGGACGAAACTTTTCCCAAACAATTTCACTGAGAAAGAGAACAGTCACATTTCTGTCAGCCTGTAAAAGAAAGAAAGAAAAGTAACTTTGCATTTAAAAATCTTAATCAGAGCAGTATTTCCATTTGGATTTTTCTTTCAAATAAATCCCCCAAAGTTCTAACCTATAACAAATTATTTGCACATTAATAAACCTTATTTAGAAAACCTAATCAAGGAGCTCATCCATTTGCAAACTGTCACACACCCAAGCTGGAGTGCAGTGGCATAATCACAGCTCACTGTGGCCTAAACCTCCCAGGCATAAGTGATCCTCCTATACCTCTCAAGTAGCTGGGACATGTGCCACCATACCTGACTAAATTCTGTATCTTTTGTAAAGACAGGGTCTCTGTAAGTTACCCAGGCTGGTCTTGAACTCCTGGACTCAAGTGATCTTCCTGCCTCAGCCTCTCAAAGTGCTGAAATTACAGGCATTAGCCATCACATTGGGTCTGATTTTTTTAAGAATCTCTGAATTTATTTCTATAGCGGTAAAATAACATGCCCTAATCACAATCCTGCTAACAAATTACTGAATTGTTTTTGCTATAAAAATATGATTACCTAAAAGCATTTTATAAAATCAGTTTAAATACATTGAGAGGCTAAAAAGAAGAGGATATTTATCGAGCTGAAAGATTTTAAATAGGTAATGTTCTTATCTATTCATCTGATAAGTACTTTCAGTATATATGATATTCATCATATTTTAAACTTCCTTTTACTTAAATACTTAATATAAAAAAAAAGAGAAATGCTTTTGCCAGATTTCTCTTAAATGAAATACATTTTTAAAAATCAAGCATGGTTTCAGAAATGTCAAAACAATTATCTTTCCCAGTTCAGCTGAGATTACTCTAAATCTTTTAATTTTCTTCAAACAATTTCTATAATTGAAACTAAAAAATGGTCAAAAGTCCTAATTGTTGTGAAGTGATGTATGACTACCATTACTAGGCACAAGGAGGAAAAAATAGGGTGATCTATACTGAAAAGGCAAGAAGACAATAATGCACTCTGGATACCAGATGGCGAGTTCTAGAGCAAAGCAACAGGAAATAGTGGATGCATATGCAAAAACCTGCAAATACAAATGAAACAAACAAATAAAAGGAAAGGAAATAGGAGACATCTACTCAAAGAAGACAGGTCTTGAGTCTCAGTAATAAAATGTCAAGAGTTAATGAAACCAAGAAAAGCAAGACTGTGTGAGGTTAACTTCCAGAATAGGCCACCAATAGCTACGCTTATTATCCTGTCCTCTCTATACCTCCCCTCCCTCAACTATTACTAAAAGTAAACTTCAGGAGTTGGCCTTGGGCACACAATGATTTCAGCGGCCTCTCTAAACTTCTAGCAGATTCTCAAATTTGAATAATGTATTTAACTTTGAAAGGCAGATATGCTTTAAGCACTTCTCCCCAAGTATTTACTTTATTATAATATTACTTAATACTTTAACACATACATAAAATTAGGTAGGCATAAACTGCTTATGCTCAAAGCACTTATAAAATTATAAAACCAAAATAAATTTATAAATACAAACCATAAAACCAATAAAATTTAAATTAATATTAACTGAATATATTGAACAGTATTGTTTTGCTCAAACTAAATCTTTATTCCCTTTGTGAATACAGTGAATATGGTTCCACCTGGAAACAACCACAGCTATTTCTCTCACCAATTTTCCTTATTCAAACTATTACAAAACCCTGTTTTATCTGTGATGTTATTTGGCTTTCACCTGACGCAAATGCCTAGTAAGTCCGCCCCTGTTCTTTTCTTATTGGGCCATGACAATCACAGTAGTATTAATTAGTAACCCTTCACTTAATGTTGGTGATAGGCTCTGGGAAACTGATTTTAAGCGCAACATATAATGAAACCAATTTTTTTCCTCAACAATGTTATAATGAAATGATGCTGAAGGTAAGGAAGAACCTGCTGTAGGCTGTTTCACTTAAAGTTGCAGTTTCCAAGAATCTACTGAGATGTTAAGTGAGGACTTACTGTACTTTGTGAAGCCAACACAAGAGTAAACTGACATACAAAAGTAAACTGACACTGAGGTTATAAGATAGAAATCCAGATGAGCCAGAATAGCCATGCTATTCTTATTTTAGATTATCCTTATTTTGAAATGCAAAGAAAATTTTAAAATCTTTGAGATTTTAAAGTCTGGCCCTCTGCCATTTATTCTAGCAACATCTAAAAACTTTTAATAGAAAGCAGTAACTTCATAATTGGAGAGGAAAAGCTAAAATAATTGAAGAATAAATGCTATGAAATCACCAACTGATTTTACTATGAAAAAAATACTGAGCTTTACTAATAAGAGAAATGCAAACTACAATTATATTAAAATACTAATTCTCACCTTCAAATAGCAAAATGAAAAAATTTTACAACACAATCCATTGATTAAGTTGTGGGGAAAAAGCACTCTCTCACATTACTTACCAATTCTTGTAATCTAAGAAATCCAGGCAAAAGATTTGCTTCCATATCTCTTAGATACTCTGCTTTATCTAGAACCTTTAAAAAAAAAAAAGAAGAAATGTATTCAAAAAGCCTTTACAAAATGACATGATTTGATTATGTCCCCCAAAGTTCATGTGTTGGAACTTAATCCCCAGTGCAGCAGTATTGGGAAGTGGAGCTGCATAAAAGACAATTAAGTCACGAGGGCTCTGTCCTCATCAATGAATTAATATTGTTATCAAGGGAACGGGTTATTGAAAGAATGGCTTTGTTATAAAAGGGACTTCTGCCACCTCTTGATCTCACCCTCGTCCTCTCTTGTACTTCTACCTTTCATCATGAGAGGAGGCAGCAAGAAGGACCTTGCCAGATGCGGGGACCTCAACCTTTGACTTCCTAACCTCCAGAACTGTGAGAAATAAATGTCTTTTCTTTATAAATTACCCAGCACAATTGGCTTTGAAATGTGAAACCGACATGAGATTTGGGAGGGGCCAAGGGTGGAATGGTGTGGTCAGGCTTTGTGTCCCCATCCAAATCTCATCTTAAATTATAATCTCCATAATCCCCATGTGTCAAGGGAGAGACCAGGTGGAGGTAAATGAATCATGGGGGTGGTTCCCCCATACTGTTCTTGTGATAGTGAGTTATCATGAGATCTGATTATTTTATAAGGAGCTTCTCCTTTCTCCCACTTTGTGAAGCAGATGCCTTGCTTCCCCTTTGCTTTCTGCTGATTATAAGTTTCCTGAGGCCTCCCCAGCCATGCTGAACTGTAAGCCAATTAACCTCTTTCCTGTATAAACTATCCAGTCTTGGTTAGTTCTTATCCAATTCCAAAGATGATCATTTTAACATGTCTTCAGAGTAATCAGGCATATTTGTTGCTCTAAAGTCTTCACTACCTCCTATCCACTCCCTAAGAAATTAAATAAAGTGCTTTAGTATAGTTTTCTAGACCTTCCATGATCTGCCCCAACCTATCTTCCAGTCTTCTTTTTCTCCCTTCATAGTTTATAACCCACTAAAACTAGACTATTTGGTATTCTCTGGTCTCCATTTTCAGCTGCATGCCTTTACTTATATAATTCTATCTGAAATTCCTCTACTTCAATTTCTTCCTAGAATACTCTGATTCATTTAGGTCTGTCTCAAATGCTAATACCTCATGAAGCTGTATTGGATATACACAGTCAATACTTTGCATCTGGTGACAATCACTTATCACATTCTACATGTAGTCACATGTATGTGTCATACCTTTTCTATTAAATGAAGCTTCCCTTGGATAAGGAATATGTTTAACACATTTCTGTATACAAAAGCATCTGGCACAGAGCACTGTACATAATGAGACTCAAAACAAATACATGAAAATTGATTTAATAAATTATTGGTTTTCAACATAAGAGATGATCTAATCAAATGAAATTACTTACAATATATACAGTCTGATCCTTGAGATTTTCAGCTGCGGTTACTTGTTTGAACAAGCGAACAAAATCATTAAAAGTTTCACAGGTTATTTCAGTAGAACATCCATCCTCTGAAGAACTAAGATGATTCAATTTGTTTAAAATGTGTTCCAAAAGCAGCCTCAAGGTAAAGCATTCAACGCAATTCACAAAGACATGTGGGAGCTGAAAACGAAAACCAAAACCGTATAAGAAGAAAACACACAGACACAATAATGGCTTGAAAGAAATCAGGCACATTCCTCAGTCCTGGGCCCAGCAAATACATTCAGCTTGACACCATATATCTCTCAATTTCCTGGGCCCAGTACAAACACGGCCCAGTGCAAATACATTCCTCCATATATCTCAGCTTGGGAAATCCTGGGAAATCCCTGATAAGGGTGCCGCCGTTTGTAGTTTTACTAAAAGCACGGGAACCAATAGATAACTGCTAAATGTATAAACTTAATATGTTAACCAATTGTAATGCTGTAACCTAAAGAATTCCCTTTTTCCCTGTTCCTCTGTAATCTTACAAGTCCTATTTTCATCAGGCTATAAAAAGTGAGCGCACGCATTGTTCAAGGCCCTCTTGTATGTTGTGGAACGGAGGGACCAAGTTCGAACTTGCATTAAAGATCCTTGCCGCTTGGCTTTGACTCTGGACTCTGGTGGTCTTCTTTGGGGAATAAACGGTCTGGGCATAACAGGCTCTGCTGATAGTCTCCATTTGCCTTTCTAAATCTACATCCCACCAAACCCACCCCATGCCCTAAGAGCCTGACAGCTACAGAATTACATCACCCAGACTCTCTTACTTTCTGGCTGTGGACAGAAACGCCAATAGAAAGAACCAGCAGGAGACTAAGGGAGAATGGTGGGAGAGAAGTTTGGATATTGATTTCCTTGACTCCCACCATGACCCCTC